>NC_143093.1:11610833-11932500 GCF_061535455.1 Colias philodice | reverse complement strand
ATCGGTTGAAAATTGGCGAAGATAGACACCAAAGAGTGTTTTAACCTAAAAGTAGAAACTTTCTTCCGCCAAAACTATACTTTTCTCCTTTCCCCCCACCGTGTTTCCTACTTAAATTAGTGTGTTGATATTCTATACATCTTCCCGCACAAAGATAATAAATTATCTTAACTTCTCATAACGTATTTCGGGAGAAATATCTAAGTAGGTCACGGGTGCAATCAACAAAACACAAAACAGTAAACACGTGGTGGCGAATTAATGTTTTCTTTTTAACCTAATTTATATTTTGTATTTGTATATTAGTATTTTGTAAAAATAGACCAGCTACATCATTTTTGGTGTAGCTGTTAGACTAAGGTATTATATACTGAGTGCTTAGGGACCATATTATATCACACAACACAATAATATTATAATATTATTATCTTTTATTCATATGTATTATTTGTCCATATATGTATTCATTTTGATCTTATCTATATATTAATAATTCTATCTTAAATCATAAACAGGCGACTCCCCTATTGGGAGACCTGATAGTCTTAAGTAATAATAATAATTATTAATTATTGACTTGAGTGGTTAGTACTGACTAGCTAGCTTTAGTAAGCTAGTGCTAGCTTAGTAGGTCGAACCGTACGATAATATTATCGTATAACTTATAGATTGACTTTTAAACTGAACAATAGACTATAATACTTATTAGGTATTACTAACTAATATCATATTATTAGTATTTGCTGCTCATTTCCATTTTTATTTTATTTTATTGTAATCACTGACAGGTGCCTCCCCTATTGGGAGACTGATTAAGTATAAGCATGTCTGGTTCACTACATACAAAAGACGATTAATGCCATCCGTCTACCAATAGATGCCGCTAAGTGTATCATTTTAACCAGCAAAAAATAAAATTAGATTTAATTGCAATTTCATTGCTTTTTATAATTTTTTACATACTTTTGTAAATGGAACCTACCTATTTAATTTAATTTTCACTCGATTTCAACTAATTTTACAGAAAAGTTTATATTCAAAACAACGCCATCTCATGAAACTACTATAAACAAGTTATTCTCCTCCGATTTGACGATGCTAAACGAATACTAGATGGCACTACAGACGTTTTTACGTTACTTTTCACGTTTTTAACACAGACTAATAATAATATCACAGACCACAGACTAATAATAATATACTACGTTTTTAATACATAACCTCATTGCCTTTGCAGTACCTATAAAAAATATTGTAAATGGGTTAAAGCCGTTATTAATTATTACTAACTGCGTTCCTGTAGCGGCTTATATTAGGTAGGTACCTAGTGTATTGATCGTTTTCATACGAAAAATGAATTGTCGGAAAACTTGCGAGATTGTGTGAATATTTGATTGCAAGATCTCATTACAAAATAATATACATAATACAACCTATACTTAAACCGTAGTACTAATATTATTTCTAGTCACATTTAATTATAAGTATATAAATTATAAATAAATATTAAAGGACAATATTACACAAATCGACCTAGTCCCACAGTAATCTCAATTAAGGCTTATGTTGTGGGTACTAGACGACGATAAATATAATTTAATATTTTATAAATACATATATAGATAACACCCAGACCCAAAAACAAATAATCATGTTCATCACACAAATATTTGCCCTGACCGGGGATCGAACCCGGGACCGTCAGCACAGTAGGCAGTTACTTTACCTCTGCGCCAACCGCGTCGTTAAGAATATCAAGAAATCATCATAATGATAATAAATCGAAACTAAAATTAAATACCTACCTACGTCATCTTGTTTTATTTTCTAAATAATCCTATCAGATCTAGGGGCACGGCAGTGCCCCCGCCAAGTCGAGCAAAAAAAAAGCGGCACGGCCGTTTACCTTTATATGAAGTATGAACCAAAAAGTTTTGAGATTTAAACCGTAGAAAAGGTTTTGAATGATCCTTTGCTTTTTTTTCTTTATGCGCCTAAAATTAAATATTTCGACATCGATTCCCATAAGAATGAAGTATTTTCCCGTTATAAAAAGTAGCCTATGTTCATCAGGTAGGTATAATCACAGACTAATAATAATATACTACGTATACAAGTATAATTTTTGCTTCGAATGGTGAAATAATTTTTCAAATCAATCCAGTAGTTTCGGATCCTATTCAATACAAACAAACAAACAATCAAATCATTTCTGTTTTGTAGATAAATACGAAAGTTACTCCGTCATAGTAGGACAAAATAGAAAATAGTGGGACCACGAGAAAATAGGTATTCCCGCACGCGTCTGAACCGATTTTGACGGAAATTTCGATATACATACACGGTACATACCTACGTTGAAAAAGGACATCTCAATTTTGTTGCATAAATAGGATTCAAGGTGTAGGAACAGGGATTAAATAAGGCACACGGTTGAAGCCGTAGAATGAAAGTTGGTAATTTATAAGATTAATTTATTGTAAAATAAACTACTTCATTTTACTTAAACATAAGTACCTATTCTATTTATCATTCATTGACTTATCATAAACTTTTGAGTCTTGACCTATTATGTGAAAATTTTGAAAAAAATGTTTTCTTTAGGAAATTATTAGCATTAATTACCTTGTCTTGTCATTAATTTATTTACCTACTTGGTAATAATCGGTCGAACACTTGTTTAAAGTTTATTTTCCTTGTCTTTTCCAGGTAATCTAAATTATTTAATTTTTGCAGTAGGTAATTAATTAATTTCGGCTTGAACAGACAAGGCCATTAGGTGAAGCGAGATTGCCAAATATGGGTGATCTGTAGATTGCCGTCCTGCTGTCGAGCGTTCGCGGTACGGACGCCGCGCTGTTGCCGCACCGTGCATTTTGTATGAAAACAAACGACCGGCCGTGCGCCGTACGACAAACGCACAGCTTCGGCACTGTAGCGACTAGCGGTCCGATACGAAACGCATAAATTGAAAGAGCCATAAGTGTTGGAACAACATTCCACCACCATTTAACCAGTTTGACAAATATTAATAATTTTCGTTTCCAATTTATACCGGAGACATATTTTAAAATCCTGTTCTAACCCTGCATTTGTATCGAATTACAGTTTACACATAAACTTTAATTAAGGGTGCACTCACACACATCAGTCACCGTCACGGCACGTCACCGGACAGGATTAAAAAAAAATATGTATCAATAGTTCTAGTATGACTCTGTTCCCACACGACAGTCGCCGGCACGAAATCTATCAGTGACGTCACCGGTCAGGCACGTCAAATAATCTTTCCATACATGTATCATACTTTTATCCCCACTCACCCGGTGCCGTCACGTCTCAGTTCAGTCAGCGTCGTGCTACCGTCAATTGCTACATGTTCTCTAGCGTGACACACGTCTAATCACTGACTAACCTGATGTATGTGTTCAATGATTCAGTCAAACCGGCGACGTGACTGACGGACAACATGACGGTGACTGGTGTTTGTGGATACGTACACAAACCGTCACCGATCAGTCATCGGTGACTTGACGGTGACTGATGTGTGTGAGTGCACCCTTAATATTTATTTTATTTACTGGTTATAATATAACATAACATTATATAGACCGTTATTTTCTGCCTATTTATCATTATAATTATAAACATTGTAAGTATATGTTAACGGAAATGTATGTAATCCGTCATTGTATAAAATTCCCAGGAAATGTATGTGATTCCTAAAATCGCATGGAAATGTGTGAAATAAATTATTTTATAGTACACATAACAACGTACACAAAACAACAATGTAGATGAATAAGTTTATTAATATTAATTATATAATAACATTTTTATATAATATTAAAACTCACTATTATCAGCAAAAATGGATAATTCCATTTGAATTTTACTGAATATCTTTATTTAGGCATAAAGGACTGAATTCGGCTTAAATATTATGTGAATATAACTAGATTCACATTTTATACTTTTCCTTGAAATATTTTGCGGGATTTATATTAAATCTCGTTCTAAATTTCGATACCAATACATTTATCGTTGCCGTTCGGATCGCCATATTGGAATTGTATATGAAGAAGCCGTTGTTTTCTTTGGACATAATAATATCTCCTCCAATTGATTCTACAGCCAGAACATGACGTGTTAGAGACGTTTTCTCATAAATTGTTATGTAATTATTATGTTTTATCTTCCTTATAGAACAGTCGTTGGGTACATATTGCAAATATTTAGTCACAAATCACAATAATTATTACACACAAAGATTTTAACATTGTTTGGGTACACAATATAACACTTTTTCTTCTTTTTTCACTTTTGGCAGAAATATTACAAATTAAAAAATGTACTGTACATTAACTGAGTAATTATCTAAATTTACGATTTATGAAGAACAAACTTTGTAAACATCCACCAAAACAATAAAATAAAACGCCATTTTGAATTCAAATTTCAAACAACAAATCAACATCAAGACGTTGTCTATGCTTAAGTCTTAACCATTGACAAGAAATTGAAGAAAGAAAGAAAGAATTTATTAATGTACTAGCTTAAAATTAAAATGTACAAAAATAAGGTTTAAAAAAAAAGAAGAAATAATAATAAATAATTAAAACTAAAATATTAAATCTTTTATTATATGATTACATCGGAGAGGCCAACATTAGAAATATTTTTATTTTTTCTAAATGTTGGCAAGCCAGACTTGACCTTAGGTCTTGGAAAAGTACAAAATAATTTGAACTCTATGTCAATTGAATGAAGTTTAAAATTGCTTGATAATGGAAGCCTAATCAAAACGATGTTCTAAGTGTCGACCCACTGAACTGAACTAAATACCAGTCATAATAATGTAGGTACTCTGTGAGTCAGCTTTGTCTAATTAAAAATCCGAGTAGGTACAAATAACAAAATATTATGTTGACAGTTGACAGTTGTCAAGTGTGACGCCAAAGACTTGAAAATAAAAGGTACGTGTACATATATTTACATTAGTGCCATCTAGTGGCTCTGGAAGGAAAAGAACATCAAGTCTGTGTTTAACGTGCCATCTAGTGTGTTAAAAGCAAAATACCAAGAGATATAATCGAACATGTAGTACGTTTATTCCCCACTGGCGCTTTAATTGCGTAAATTCATAGTGCATATTTTTTTGTATGGAGTGAACCGTCTGTTGTATACGTAGTATATTATTATTAGTCTGTGGTATAAGTATTGACTTTTTTATTGACCTGACTTTTTTTTTTATTGTTGACTAATTGTAATTATTACGGACGTATTAATATTTTATTAATATTTTAAATAGTGCTAAGTTGACAATTTTTAACTATCAGTGACCTATTAATATTTTATATTTTTATTTTATATTATATTTTTATATTATTATTTTATATCTTATATTTATAGCTGTGATATTTATTTTAATTGTAATTATTGACAGGTATCTTCCCTATTGGGAGACCTAATAGTGTTAAGTTGACCATTTTTAACTATCAGTGACCTATTAATATTTTATATTATATTTTTATATTAATATTTTATACCTTATATTTATATCTGTGATATTAATTTTTAATTGTAATTATTGACAGGTATCTCCCCTATTGGGAGACCTAATAGTGTTAAGAATAATTATTATTGACAGGGGTTTTTTTTTTTTTTTTTTTTTTTTTTTTTTTTTTTTTTTTTTTTTTTCTCCCCTAAGTCATCATGATCCACACTCCCCAGAGGCGTGCCAGTGACACGTTCACTATCTCCGAACCAGTGAAGAAGCCTGCAACACCTAAAAGTCGGACTGCAGAAGGGAAAGCCCTTCTGCTGAAAGGGAAAGCCCACCTGCGGGAGTCCCGAAATTTAAAGACTGATATAAAAGACGGGGTAATTACGGCGCTAGAAAGGATGTATGAAATAATAAAAGAGATTGAATTTGAACTCACCAATGCCAGGGCTGGTAGTGGAGGGCGTAGTGGGGACCCTATACATCCCCCCCCGCCATCCGATGCTGGTCCCAGCGTAGTTGACGACGCATTGGTGAGAAATCTGGACCTAAGTGAAGGAATGAAAGAAAGTATGAAAGAGATGATGACAAGAATGGAAGATATGAGAGTAAGCATGCGGGAGAATGAAAATAAAATGGACAAATTGAGCTCGCTTTTGGAGGGCAACATGACTGTCGCCAAAACGGCGAGTTATGCGGGCGTTGTCTCGAAGGGAGTCATAGAGAAACTCCCCGAAGCAAGAGCCCTGCATTCGGTCATGGTGTCATCCAAAGACGAACAAGAGACGGGTGATGAGGTGTTAGAAATGATCAGAAAGACTGTGGATGCAAAGGACGGATGGGTGAAAGTAGAGAGGGTAAGAAAGGTGAAGAACAGGAAGGTGGTCGTCGGCTGTGCGAATGAGGAAGAAAGAATCAAGGTGAAGGAAAGGCTGAGAAAGAATGAGGGATTAGTAGTGGAAGATGTAAAAAATAAGAGCCCTCTACTAGTCTTCAGGGATGTAATGAAATGCGAAGTTGACGATTTCGTCACAGCATTCAGTAATCAAAATGCAAGCATCCTTGAGGGCCTGAAGGGGGAAGAGAGAAAGGTAGAAGTAGCGTACGTGATGAAAGCAAGGAACCACCTCCAGAACCACGTAGTGGCCAGGGTGAGTCCACAGGTATGGAAGAGATGCACGAGTGAAGGATACGCCCATATAGGGCTAAGTAGAGTGAAAGTGATGGATCAAAGTCCGTTAGTGCAGTGCTCGCGCTGTCTTGGGTACGGGCATACGAGACGAATGTGTAGGGAGGAGAAGGAACGATGCAGCCACTGCGCCGGTCCTCACATGAAGACCGAGTGCGACAAGTGGCTGCGGGGAGAAGTGCCTCAATGCATCAACTGCATAAAGGCTAAGAAAGGCAGCGCAGAGCACAGCGCCTTTGACAGAGAGTGTACGGAAAGAAAGAGGTGGGATGCTCTGGCCAGATCGGCGGTAGCGTATTGCTAAGGTTGCCCAAGGTGAGTCCTTCCAGTACCGAATGCTGCAGGCCAATCTCCAGCGGAGCCAAATCGCCACACGGGAGCTACTGCTCGAAGCCACCAAGCGTAAGGCATGCGTAGCATTGCTGCAAGAGCCCTACGTTGGTGGGGCGAAAAGTATGAGGACATACAATGGAGTGAGGATCTTCCAGAGCGAAGGGGAAGGGGGTGGAGCAGTAAAGGCGTGTATTGTAGTACTCGACGACACACTGGATGTCGAACTACATACACGCCTTAGCAGTAACAACATCGTTGTGGCCACTCTCAGAACCAAAGCCTGGGAGATGATTGTAGTGTCCTTCTACTTCGAGCCCGATAAACCAGTGGGGCTCTACCTGGACCATCTTAGGCGGATAGGGAGTGAGCTGGGTATCCATAGGATGGTCCTGGGAGGCGATGCGAACGCAAAAAGCCCGTGGTGGGGTGGCGAAATGGAAGACTCGCGAGGAAGAGATGTGTCTGCTGTACTGGAAGAAATGGGAATGCACATACTCAACACCGGGGACATCCCTACGTTCGATACCATTAGAGGTGGGAAAAGGTACTCTAGCTACGTGGATGTGACAGCGTGCTCCGACGATCTGCTGAACCGAGTGGACAACTGGAGGGTTGAGGAGAGTCTCACGAGCTCGGACCACAACGGCATATCCTTCGGCATCAGACAACATAAATCCACAGGCACGAACATAATACGAACTACACGCATATTTAACACACACAAGGCAAACTGGACTCAGTTTCATGAGAAACTGACCCAGCTGATGTCGGACAGACAATTAACTATACAAGACATAGACACAATACACAGCACACAACAAATAGATGACGCAATAGACAGATACACTGAAGCAATCACACAGACATGCAGAGACACAATGCCGACCAAAAAACACACACAGAAATTCACCTTGTCGTGGTGGAATGATGAGCTCGCGCAGATGAAGAAGCAGGTGGCCACGAGGAGACGCAGGATCCGAAACGCAGCACCTGATCGCAGAGACCGCGTGGTTGGATTGTACCTGGAAGAAAGAGAGATGTATGAAAAGGCAGTGAAAGAAGCGCAAGAGAAGAGTTGGAAGGAGTTTTGCCGGAAACAGGATAGGGAGGGGGTCTGGGAGGGCATCTCATCATCATCATCATTGGCCATTTGCGTCTATTTCAGACGATTATCGTAGTCAGTAAGGAGTCTATCTATTACACTTCTTATGATGGCTATGTAGCCCAATACGCGATGCACAGGTGCGCCCACATTTGGGACACCTGTGTTCTCCAGGGAGTTGAGCGGAGACGGGTAGTTGTGTTTGGGCGTGTCGTTTTTGTCTTCTATCAGCCAGTTTAGAAAACCAAGTCTGATCGTGGTTTCTGCAACCTTCCCGTAATTGTGAGCGCCATCTCTCACGGTTGCTCGCGTACTCTTGCCATTTGGATACGTCTAAGTTGAATGACTGCATATCTCGCTTTGCGCAGTCTTTAAATCGTAATAGCGGTCGGCCGATACGCCTTTTTCCAATGGCAAGTTGGCTGAATAGCACCTGTCGGGGCAGTCGTGTGGGTTCCATTCGATGCACATGGCCCAGCCAGCGAAGACGTCTTTCTTTGAGTATTGCAATGACGCTTGACATATTGCAGATCTTAAGGACATTTTCGTGAGTAACTTTGTCACGCCATGTAATTCCCAGAATTTTTCGAAGACAACGCAGATGGAAAGCATTGAGACGTCTTTCGTGGTTGGCATAAGATGTCCAGGTTTCTGACGCGTATAATAAAACACTAAGCACACATGCCCTGTAAACAGCTACTTTTGTTGGGATTGTCAGATATTTATTATCCCAGACCCGATCATTCAGCTTGCCAAACATAGTAGCAGCCCTGCCTATACGCACGTCAATCTCGGCATCCTGAGCAAGTATGTTTGACAGAGTTGATCCGAGGTATTTAAAACATCTACAGGGTGCTTAATAGAGCCACAGGGAGAGAGGAGGATCTGCCCCTTTCGAGGGGCGGTGAGACCCTCGATGCCCGGAGCTCGGCAGAACTGTTGGCGGAGACCTTCTACCCCGAGGACCAGGAAAGTGGTGAAAGTGAGGGACATCGTCGGGTGCGCGGGTGTGCGGAGTCCTTGGACACCGAACCACCGGCGGGCCCGAATGACCCTCCTTTCATCATGGAGGAGTTGAAGAGAGCCGTAAGGTCCTTCAACCCCAAGAAGGCCCCCGGGGCGGATGGCCTCACGGCCGACATCTGTCAGCACGCTGTGGATTGTAACCCGGGATGGTTCCTTGCCTTGCTCAACAGATGCCTCTCTGCCGCCTACTTCCCCGCACAGTGGAAGTGGGCGACCGTGGTTATACTGCGAAAGCCGGGCAAGGAATCATATCGGGTACCGAAAGCCTATCGACCGATCGGCCTCTTACCTGTGCTCGGCAAAATCTTCGAAAAGATGCTGGTCGGCCGACTCAGGTTTTACCTGTTGCCCAAAATAAGCCCCCACCAGTATGGCTTTATGCCACAGAGGAGCACCGAGGACGCCCTCTATAGACTAGTGAACCACATCAGAAATATGAGGGAGGAGAAGAAGATTTCTGTTGTGGTATCGCTGGACATAGAGGGAGCCTTCGACAGCGCCTGGTGGCCAGCCATAAAGGTGCGGTTGGCTGAAGTTGGGTGCCCGGGGAACGTGAGGCGGGTGATCAGCAGCTACCTGAGTGAAAGGGGAGTGAAAGTTAGATATGCGGGCGTGGAAGTGAGTAGGGGGACCAGCAAGGGGTGCGTGCAGGGATCCATAGGTGGACCAATCCTGTGGAACCTCTTGCTGGACCCTCTGCTATGGATGTTAGAGGAGATGGGAGTATTCTGTCAGGCGTTCGCCGACGACATTGTGTTGGTCTTTGAGGGTGATACGGCCCTTGAAATAGAAGGAAAAGCGAACCGTGTCCTAAACGTAATACACGAATGGGGTAAAGATAACAAATTAAATTTTGCACCACACAAAACTTGTGCCCTCCTTTCGACGAGGAGGTTAAAATATGACGTGCCACGGCTCGCTATGGGGAGTGTGGAAATTAAATATTTTTCACATATTAAAATACTGGGCCTTACAATTGACAGCGGCCTTACTTTCAACGCCCACGTCGGGACGGTATGCCAAAAGGCAATCGCCCGGTATAAACTCTTGGCTAGGGCAGCCAGAGTTGGTTGGGGACTTAGCCCAGATATTATTAGGACTATTTATGTAGCTGTTATCGAACCGACTATTATGTATGCATCGGCAGCGTGGGCACCCACCGTGGAAAAGATGGGGGTCCAAAAAAGGCTGAACACCGTGCAACGGGGTTTTGCCCAAAAAATCTGCAGAGCATATCGGACCGTCTCCCTGAACTCAGCTATGCTGTTGGCTGGGATACTCCCCCTTGACCTCAGAATACTCGAAGTCTCGAGATTATATGGGATCAAGAAGGGGGTGTCGCACCCAGCGTTGGGAGACAGGGAGGTGGAAAGAATGGCTCCGGCGATTGAGGACCCACATCCGGCAGAGCAGGAAGGGCTGGGGTTCGGGCTGGTGGACGAGGACTCGTATTCCGACGTGGCTAATAGCCACGTACATAGGATCTACACGGACGGCAGCAAGATTGAGGGTCGAGTCGGAGCCGCCCTTTCCGTATGGGAGGGGGAGGCCGAGACGAAGGCCGTCAAGCTTGCTTTGCCGCCGTATTGCACCGTCTACCAGGCCGAACTCCTAGCGCTCCAAAGAGCAGTAATTAGAGCCTGCAAGAGTGGAGTGTCGAAGGTCGGCATCTTCAGCGACTCCAGATCGGCCCTCCAGGCAGTCACACTCGGTTCCCCCCACCCCCTTGCTGTGCAAACAAGGGCGGCCCTCCGAAAAGCTGCTTCGCAGAGGCGGGAGGTCGCTCTGTTTTGGATCAAGGCGCACGCAGGGCTAAGGGGGAACGAAAGAGTGGACCAGTTAGCCAAGGAGGCCGCTCTGGGGTCGAAGAAGAAACCCGACTACGATCTGTGTCCTGTTTCATTCGTCAAGCGTATCCTGAGACAGGATACGATCGGGGAATGGGACAGGAGATATGATGTGGGGGAGACGGCTGGAGGCACGAAGCTCTTTTTCCCAAGCGCTGCTGCTGCATACAAAATAGTACGGAAAATAGACATCACACACCACACCACACAAGCACTGACTGGACACGGTGGATTCGCCTTCTACTTGAACAGATTCAAGCTGAAGGAGAATCCATCGTGCCTGTGTCAGCCCGGAGTCGACGAGACGGTTTCTCACCTGTTGCTCGAGTGTCCGATTTTTGCAAGAGATAGATATGTTATTGAGCAAAAATTGGGCATCGCGATGACGGGTGAGAATCTGCCCGCGGCCCTGGGGGACAAAATGAGGAATGAATTCCTGGAATATTGTAAGTACATTGTTGGGGTGGTAAACAAAAGAAACTGTGATAAGCTGTGATGTTAGGGTTAAGTTTTATTGTTGTGCCGTGTTAATTTGTATATTTATTTGTATTGGTTTTATTTTTATTGTAATGTTTAAATTGTTAATTTTAAAGTGACTTTTAATTATTGTATTTTATTATTATTTTGAAAATTTTATTGTATATTGTAAATTCGTATTTTAAAATTTTATTGTATTTTAATATTATGTGCCCATACTGTAAATAAAGAAAATTGTGTTTATTATTTGATTAAAGAAAATAAATGTCTCTAGACTATACTCTAGAGAAAAAGCAGACAATACCCTGCGATGGCGGGTGCTTTTTAAAAAAAAAAAAAAAAAAAAAAAACCTAACCTAACCTAACCTAACCTAACCTAACCTAACCTAACCTAACCTAACCTAACCTAACCTAACCTAACCTAACCTAACCTAACCTAACCTAACCTAACCTAACCTAACCTAACCTAACCTAACCTAACCTAACCTAACCTAACCTAACCTAACCTAACCTAACCTAACCTAACCTAACCTAACCTAACCTAACCTAACCTAACCTAACCTAACCTAACCTAACCTAACCTAACCTAACCTAACCTAACCTAACCTAACCTAACCTAACCTAACCTAACCTAACCTAACCTAACCTAACCTAACCTAACCTAACCTAACCTAACCTAACCTAACCTAACCTAACCTAACCTAACCTAACCTAACCTAACCTAACCTAACCTAACCTAACCTAACCTAACCTAACCTAACCTAACCTAACCTAACCTAACCTAACCTAACCTAACCTAACCTAACCTAACCTAACCTAACCTAACCTAACCTAACCTAACCTAACCTAACCTAACCTAACCTAACCTAACCTAACCTAACCTAACCTAACCTAACCTAACCTAACCTAACCTAACCTAACCTAACCTAACCTAACCTAACCTAACCTAACCTAACCTAACCTAACCTAACCTAACCTAACCTAACCTAACCTTACCTAACCTAACCTAACCTAACCTAACCTAACCTAACCTAACCTAACCTAACCTAACCTAACCTAACCTAACCTAACCTAACCTAACCGTGTCCTGTTTCATTCGTCAAGCGTATCCTGAGACGGGATACGATCGGGGAATGGGACAGGAGATATGATGTGGGGGAGACGGCTGGAGGCACGAAGCTCTTTTTCCCAAGCGCTGCTGCTGCATACAAAATAGTACGGAAAATAGACATCACACACCACACCACACAAGCACTGACTGGACACGGTGGATTCGCCTTCTACTTGAACAGATTCAAGCTGAAGGAGAATCCATCGTGCCTGTGTCAGCCCGGAGTCGACGAGACGGTTTCTCACCTGTTGCTCGAGTGTCCGATTTTTGCAAGAGATAGATATGTTATTGAGCAAAAATTGGGCATCGCGATGACGGGTGAGAATCTGCCCGCGGCCCTGGGGGACAAAATGAGGAATGAATTTCTGGAATATTGTAAGTACATTGTTGGGGTGGTAAACAAAAGAAACTGTGATAAGCTGTGATGTTAGGGTTAAGTTTAGGATAGTTGTGCCGTGATAATTTGTATATTTATTTGTATTGGTTTTATTTTTATTGTAATCTTTGAATTGTAAATTTTAATGTGATCTTTAATTATTGTATTTTATTATTATTTTGAAAATTCTAGTGTATATTGTAAATTCGTATTTTAAAATTTGATTGTATTTTAATATTATGTGCCCATATTGTAAATAAAGAAAATTGTCTTTATTATTGATTAAAGAAAATAAATGTCTCTAGACTATACTCTAGAGAAAAAGCAGACAACACCCTGCGATGGCGGGTGCTTTTATAAAAAAAAAAAAACCTTTTCTGTAATAGGTTAGTTTGGTAGTTTTTCTAGATTAATTTCTAGTTAGTTTAAGTTAGGTTAGTGTAGGTTAGGTTTCTACAAAAATTAGGTTAGTTTAGAGGTTTCTACAAAACTTAGGTTAGTTTAGGTGAGGTTTGTATAGAAGTTAGGTTAGTGTAGGTGAGGTTGCTGAAAAACTTAGGTTACTGTAGTTGAGGTTGCTGAAAAACTTAGGTTACTGTAGGTGAGGTTGCTGAAAAACTTAGGTTAGTGTTGGTGAGGTTTCTATAATAGTTAGGTTAGTTTTGGTTAGGTTTCTACAAAAGTTAGGTTAGTTTAGGTTAGGTTAATGTCAAAGTTAGGTTAGTTTATGTTAGGTTAATGTCAAAGTTAGGTTACTTTAGGTTAGGTTAATGTCAAAGTTAGGTTAATTTTGGTTAGGTTACTGTCAAAGTTAGGTTAGTTTAGGTTAGGTTAATGTCAAAGTTAGGTTAGGTTTCTGGCCTGGGTAGGTTTCTCTATAACAACTTAAAAAAAAAAAAAAAAAAAAAAAAAAACAGGAACTTAAAATATTCCTGTAGCCTTTTGTAGAAGTCCAAATTCAAAAATTTTCAAATATTCTCCTTCAGTTATCATTTTTCTATTCAAAAAAAAAATTAAAAAAAAATAGGTATAAAATTGTGCAAACCGAGTTGATGTGCCGAGATGTGGACTGGGAGGGTGGGTGGGCGCTGCGTTTCGTTTTTCGCCGATTTCTCCTAAACCGCTCGGCGGATTTTTGCAAATTTGGTATCAAATGAAAAGAATTTTCGGGCCGCATCATTGGACACCAAATTGAATGGGGTGCATAGCCCAGTTCAATAGATATGAGAGGTGGCTCCCGACCTGATTTTCCTCATTTTCTCCTAAACAAGTAAGCAAATCCTCATGAAATTATTATCAAATGATAGATCTCGCTATTGCGCATCCGTAGACACCAAAATCAATAATATTTATTAACTGGTTAATTAATTATTAGAGGGAGAGATTTAGCGCTTTTGGAAGTGATTTGCCCCTACTCCTCCTCAGCGGGTTGATAAATTTTCACAATATTAATTTCAAATAAAAGTTCTTATTGATGCGAATCTATACATACCAAATTTAGTGAAATTGAACATACGGTTAATAAAATATACGAGATAAGATTTTAACGCTAATCCGCACTATAAAACTCGGTTGAACAATTATTTTTATGTAGTTATTTTGTTATTTACTTTTATTTTTATTTAAGATACCTTGTCTAACACCGTCTTTGAAGTATTTAGGGTAAAAACAACAAAAACTTCACGTACACAAGTAAAATAAAATAAAATTATGCTGTTTTAAAATTGTTATATTATGTAGTTAAATGTATTATATTTTAATATAGAAATGTAAATTTATAACTATTATCCTCCCTAAGCAGTAATTTACAAGAATAAAGACACAGCTGTAGCCCATGACAGTATCTGCATTATGTGTTACTAGCTGCGCTTCGCGGTTTCACCCGCATGGCTACGCTCCTTTTGGTCTTAGGGTGATGATATAGATTATAGAGCCTATAACCTTCCTCGATAAATGGGCTATCTAACACGAAAGAGTTTTTCAAATCGGACCAGTAGTTTCTGAGATTAGCGCGTTCAAACAAAAAACAAACAAACTCTTCAGCTTTATAATATGTATTATAAGACGTATAGATTATATTATATAGTATAGACTATAGATTCATCATAATAAAATACTTTTGATATATTTATCTATAGTAATATTTATCTCGTATCATTTTATTACGTTCATCAAAGCTTAAATTAGTTCAGCTTTTTACCTTTTGGTAACAAGAATAATTCTGTGGTGTTTGGTATATACCTCGTAAGTGCAAAAATGGCCATTTTTTGTTTTTTGGCCATCTATACTGATAAAAACGTCCTCTTTCGTTTGGTCTATGTCACATAAGCCTATTGATAGTAGAAATACCTTAAATAGGTTGTATCAAAACCCCTTAAGTACAAAAAAAAATATTTTTATTTGATACAAATATATTAATATAACTTAACATAGACTTGTAAAACGAATACTCAATCAACGAACGGCAATTTACAACGTAAGAGCACTTAACATAATTAGACCAAACTTGAATAATTATTATCATCACTTAACTTAATTGTACCAAATCAAATAAAATTATTTGTGAACTTAACAGGTCTTCTCCGGGTTCTCCCTTACTTAAATATAACGTTATTTAGCACATAATTTAAATCTTCAGACATTAGGTCTCAAGCCTATTATCTATAAAGAAACATGCATGTGATGCAAGATCTCTTAGACTTAGTGTGTTCAGAAACGTTTACCAATCTTTAAATCGATTTAAAGATTGGTAAACGTTTAAAAAGCCAAATAACGATACCTACATGCACAAGGTTTGATTCTTTGTCTCTTCAAATTCATTCTTTCATGTCAGATTAGAATAGATTTAGAAAAATCGGAGCATAAGGCAACATTTCACTATGAAACTAAAAGATAAAAGCTGTTTGCTTACAGATTCCAAATTTAACTGCATCTGTAGCCTTTTATAAAAGAAACTTTGGACTTTTAATTTAAAAATCCGCAAAGTTACTACTAAACGAACATTCCATTATGTTATGTATGAAGGAATAGCTCAAAGAGGTGCGGATGAAATCGCATCATGCTTATGGCATTTTATTAACCGTTTGGCAGAAGAAGTAGAGTAGCTTATTTTATATTCAGTGTTTTCCAGGTCAAAAACGGTATAATATCTTGTAAGTGTTAAGCAGATATTGAAAGATTCATTCAAAAAAGAAACAGCACCATCTCCGTTCCCCGAGATAAATGAAAATGACCAGCAATCGCCATGATGTAAAATTAATGAATGAATCTGACTTCTTTCCATTTTCGAAACTATTGACTACCTACTCATTTTATCAAAAGAAATACTGCAACAGACAAAACTACATTTGGTTAGAACTGTATTTTCTGGTTGATGTATGAAAAGTCTAATGACGTAGATTTTAAATACTCTTTGAGTGAAAATGAAGAGTTTCTGTATTTCTGGTTTAAGAGAACTGAGAAAAGATAGAATTCTCCGAAGTGGCTTTGCCATTGGCCTCTAATGAGCCTATCAATATCGATGCACTGAAATTCAAAGATATCTTAGATCTCCTGCCAATAAATGATCCAATTTATGATGATTATTTCAAATCATTGTCTCATGGTCCGACTAGAAACAATCTTATGACTTTCAGTGACAGTGATGACGACTATGAATGAATGTTGTAGTGGTACGTTTTACAAACAAATTTTATTTGACTTGATCCAGCTCGTAACTATTTGCAGGGTAAAGACATCTTCTCACAAGGAGAAGACATGAGCAGTAATCACCACGCTTGCTCACTGCTGGTTGGTGATTTCAGACCAAAATCCCGGTTGCCATCACGATGTTTTCTTGTTATAGAAGATGTATCTCTGGTTATTAGAGAATCTACTTATGCATCCGAAAAAGACACATTGGTACATGTCGGTTGATGGGATCGATCCCGATTCCCGCAGCATCTAGCACGGCAGGCAAGCGAACTACCGTGACTTCTGAACCACACACACACACACACACACACTACTTTTAGGATTTTACTTTGTAGAGAGAGTATCAGAGAATTGCATATTGCACGAAAATCACAATATTTCCTGGCTTTTTTATGAGTACTTATTTGTGGCAAATCACACTCCTATTCGTTTTTGTTTTTATATATGGTTAAATCTATTTGTATGGAAGACGTTTCCCCATAATATTTGTTTTTTAATGTCTGTTTATGTCTCCGTCGAAAAAAAAAAGAAAAATCCTTTCCATTAAGGTAAAAATAGGAATAAATACTAATTAAGAGTACAAATAAATATGCTCTAATCCACTTAAGTACACACGTTTTAGACATTTTCACATCATTTTCACATTTTTTCTTTTGGTACAAACATGTTAAGTAACAATTACTCTTGAACTAGAACATTTTTTTTATTTTTTTTGTAAGTGTTCAAAACTTGAACATAATAGACATTTAAATATCATAAATTTGTTTTACTCAAGTGTTTATTCCGATCTGTAGCAACAGGGTAGCAACCGTGAAAACTTTCAAACGCTCATACCCAAAAATCACCATTTAGCACTTAAGTGGTACGTACCAAATACCACAGAATTATTCTAATCGGATTAGTAGTTCCTGAGATTAGCGTGTTCAAACAAACAAACAAACTCTTCAGCTTTATTATAGACTAGCGGTCCGCCCCGGCTTCGCCCGTGGTATATATTTCGCAATAAAGGTAGCCTATGTTCTTTCTCAGGGTCTAAAGATTATCTGTGCCAAATTTCATCAAAATCGGTCCAGTACTTTATGCGTGAAAACCATACATACATACATAGATTACAAACCTTTCCTCTTTATAATATTAGTATAGATTATTTCTTTATCAGACAGCTGTACAGGTATCGGTATTAAAAAAAAAAAAACACATATTGTGTTTGTGAATAAATATTGTATTTATTTATTTATTATTATATAATATAACAACGACTACAACAATGGAACACAAAGTCTTGTCTCTCGCGCACGACACTACTTACTTCATTTTCAATTTATTTTCACGAATCATTGAATTTTTCCAGATTTTAATAAACATTTGTTTAAAAAAAGGAATTGTCAATTTTAATTACAACTTCAGTACATAATCAATTTAAAATTATTCAGTATAGTAATAAAAAATTAAAATCGTGATTCATACGAAAAAACAATGACAAAATTGGTACAGTGTCGTACGCGTGCGATTTATTTGAATTTCGAACGTACAAAGTGACCGTTTTAAAAAAATCGTAACCTTAATAATTAATTGCTATTTACAATTAAAAATTGTGTTCTATATCGATACATTATTATAATACTTAGCGTAGTTACATGTGATCACTCACCAGTCACCACGTGACTTCGATGTTAAAAAGAAAACTTTGTATTGAACATTTCAAACTACTTAATTACATTGAGTTACTATGAACTACGTACTAGAGAGGGCATCGCTACTACACTATTTGTAACACGAGTTAGAGTCAATCGTCTCAAACCAATTTATGTTTTTACATTGATTGGTTTTAATTTACAGAATATCTACAAAGTGTATGACTCACAAGCCGCCCCGCGCCGCCATCAGATTTTGTTCGTGGTGTCCTCTCTATACGTAGTATTAATACCTCAATGCTTGATTATAAAAATAACACTTGAAATCGTACCAGTAACCATTTCAATTGAAAATAAACGTAGTATAGATATTATTATTAGTCTGTGATATAGGTAAGAAGGTGCAGATAGGCTGTTATCGTTCCATGAGGCACGTCTAAATGTGGCTAATTAGCCACATTTTCTTCAGTTTGTCTCTTTTTCGCTCACGATGGTAGAATATTGCCATCTCACTTTGAAGATAGAATGTTGTGTTGGCATACCTATCTACACCTTTTTACATACCTAATATAACATCATTGGTTTACACAGTTGTTGAATGTTGATCGAGTGTCGCTACAACCAAGGAATACGTGATAATATTTCACGAAGAAACGACACGCTTCACGAAACATCGCTTAAATCTCGCAAATTCGCTTGAATCGCTCATCGAGATATATGTACTACGTAATAGAGAGGCGATCGCTACTACACTCTCTTTAACATGAGCTAGAGGCAAAAGTCACAAGTCTCATTTAGTCTGTGCCGGACTGTGCCCCCCGCTTGCCGCGTCAACACGTGTTCTTGCTCTGTTCAAAATGCCTTCGAGTGTGCTAAGATATTGTTTTAACAGTTCCTATAATACAAACAAAGCCCGAGGAGTGACTTTTCACCAGTAAGTTTCCTTATTATGAGTGAGTCATGCATTTTACTAATATTGTTATCATTTTGCGAAAAATCATCATGCGTTCTGCGTTTCGCGCCATTTTTCATAGACTAACAGCACAGACGTGACACTATCGATGAGTCTGTTAAAAAAATGTAACTGGATTTTTTAACTATGAATATACAATATATACTAGGAAAGATTACCGTGGTGTAGTACCTAAATATTTATACTTTTACCCGACTACGCAAAGTAAAACGGTAGGTTATATTAAGTAATATTTATTTATTTACCTATTTTTATTTATTAAAAAAAGGTTCATCAACAGTTGTTACAATAGGATTTATAAATTATTATGCACAACAATAATTACAAATAAACACAACATTCACAGAAACTAATACAGTAAGAGTTCCATAATCGCGCTTCCTTTATTCGCGTTTTCACTATTCGCGGATTAAAAAAATGCGACCCAATTTCTATATTCGCGACGATAATTTTTTTTTTTATTCGCGGATTTAATAAGTACATAGTACCTACATAATAATAAAATTATTCCAATAGGTATCTTACCCAATATCCTTGTCAAATGGACTAGTAAGAAAGTAAAATAGATCTTACTAGCGACCCGCCCCGGCTTCGCACGGGTGCAATGCTGATACTAAATACACTACAGAAAAACTGTGAACGTTGTATATAAAAACATAGCGGCCCGCTCCAGCTTCGCACGGGTATAGAATAGATAGCCGGGCGGCCGGCCGGTGCCGCCGCAAACTCTACGTCCCGCAATTTTTAAATCTGTAATATCTTCGAAAATATTCACAATGTATTCAAGGTATTTAATTGGTTAAGGATTAATGCTGTATTGGTTAAAATCGCATAGAAAATTAGCCATTATTTGTCGTAAAAAGTAAATGACAAAAAAAAGTTATTGTGGGTTATCCATAAGAGATAGACATATACCATCGCGGACTTTTCTGTAGACCTTTTCAATAATACTTAGTACATTCTTTTGATAAAACTCGTAGGGTTCAGCCTGCGTTTGCAATGTAAGCGGAAAAAATGTAATTTTTTACGACATCACATTAGAAATCTCAAAAATAACAGTATTTCTCCACTATTTAATGGATGTTATTATACATATAAACCTTCCTCTTGAATCACTCTATCTATTAAAAAAAACCGCATCAAAATCCGTTGCGTAGTTTCAAAGATTTAAGCGTACAAAGGGACATAGGGACATAGGGATTAGGGACATAGGGACAGGGAAAGCGACTTTGTTTTATACTATGTAGTGATTACAAGTTAGCCTAAAGTACATAATATTATGTTCTTAAATGATATCGCCGAGGCCTTTGACACAAGCCGCCTTTGTCGCAAGCCGCCTCTGCCGCGATTGATGTTTTTGAGCAACCTTATAACTCAATAAATAAAGTATATATTTTTTAAATGTAGTTCCGTTTATACTGCCGTCCTTTAACTAGAAAGCCGTTAAGCCCACGAAGTGAGTTTCGAGTAAATGGCAAAAAACACGGAAATCGTTATTTCTTAAAAATTATGACACTTAGAATAATTATTGTGAGATACAACGATCGAAATTTAATTATATTATATATAAATAATAGTTTTTACCCAGAAACTGTTATAATTTATTTTTAAATTCAATTTTTCTCGTTTAGTTCAGCATATAATCTGAAAATTTTAACTATTTACTGGAGAAGACGGCCGTTAACATACCATAGCGACTTTTTAGCTAAGTAATTTAGAATTTTTATTTTCATTTTGAGATTTTTTTTTTATTTAGTAATAAAATGCTTACCTAAAACGTCGTTAAGCTACTATAACTACTTTTAAGCTATGACTTTCGCTTTAATTTAAATTTCAAAAACTTTATAATCAACGTTTAAGGGCTTTTAGATGCTTTTGTACTATGATTCTATATAGTTGTACTAAATTTTAATCTTACTAATGTTAAAAATTTGCTGCTGTCTTAGGCTTTGCTCTCGGGAATTACATCCTCTAGGTCAACCAATGGAAAGGAAAAGGATCAAAAGCTTTTAGGTTTATGTATTAAGGATTTAAACACTATCTAAATTAATGGTTCTTGCGTCTGTTTGTGAGTAACAAGTATTGTAACTCTTTTACTAAATGACTCTTTTAAGTTGTTGATAAAATTAACCTTTATTTCTCGTCATGTTCACGTTTATTTCATTACAGAGGCTCATTAAGGGGTTAAGATTATAGATAAATCTTCTCGCTTTTCTTTTTGGAATCGTATTTTCATTTACAATTGCAATTATAACGTTATTTTATAAATACTCTTCTGCGAAGCCATCATACGAGTCACGGATATGTGAGTACATATTATAGAACCACAAACAATGTAAACATAAATCGTTTCCTGAAAAAAAAATTAAGACGACGAGGTTTTTGAAAAAAACACCCTGGTTTCAATTATAGGGCTTCAAGCTCTTACATGTGGGATGCTCTTAATAAATAATGTAGAACCGCTTATCAAATGATTAGAAGACTCTTTCATCCACATTTAGAAAATATATAATATACCAGAATATGTGAAAAATAGCAGGAGGTAGAAAACTTTTTATTTGCTACCATGTAAAAAAATACAAATCTTAATAATCTAATATAAAGAAAAGAAAAAATAGCAATAGTGGCAAAATGGTCTCCCCGTCAGCGGGTCAAAGGTAGTGTACTCATAACAATTTTTGTATCACCATCTCTAGTACATTGCTTGACAGTCGATTACTAATTCCACCCAAGGGGTAAATTACTTACATAATTAATAAATAGTTTTAAAAATTAAATAGTATAGACTGCCTATGTCCTCTTTCTCGGTTACAGAGACAAATCAGAGTCTAAACAGAGAAGTACGATTGAAAGTTCGCAATGTCGTAACCATTATCTACCAAATTTTCGTAACTTTGACTTGTTATATTTTCCGTAATTTAGCTGCTAGATTGTTTAAAACTTATTAAACTTGATCAGAAATAATACGTCTTGTAAAAGAAAATCAAAAGCAATCGGTACTCTGCTTGGGGGCGACATTATTTCATCATCACTTTCATCCCCAAAACTGATGCATCACCAGAATCGGATAACTGCCTTTTAGCTAAAAAATGAGGGTTAGCTGCTTTGTAGCTAAGCAAAAAAGTGTTATTAGAATTTGTCCTAAATAAAATTACTTAACTAAAAAAGCGTTAAGGGCGAGTAACTGCAAATAAGGTAAGGATTTCCATTGGAATAGTTATATGAAAGCTTATCATAAAGCAGTTATAGTCCTTTTGCGTCTCTATAGTCAAGTATAATCTGATAACTTACTTTTAGTCAAGTAAAAAGCTAAAAAATAATTATTAAATCTGGCGGTTAAGGTACTTTAAAGGAAATTTAGCGAAGTAGTGTTGGTTAGACGCTTTCAAGCTATGAAATCGCTGAAAATTGTGTTATTTAACGGCTTACAATATTTTTATATCTCTTTAACTATTAATGCTAGAGAAATGATTCTTAGACAGAAAGATAGAGAATTTTGAACTCTGTCACCCTACATTTAAAACTGAAAATTGACCATTTGTTGGTTAACGGCTTTTTAGTTAAAGGACGGCAGTATAGTAAAAGCCGCTTTGCGTATTTATTGTTTCGTCTCTCACATTCGTTACAAAAATTGTGATCGAGTAAGGGGGCGTCCATAAATTACGTGAGGTGTTTTTTTAAATTTTCTGACACTCTTTACATCATGAAGCAAAAACTAATAAAACTATTGATTACTACATAAAACGACAAAAGTTTACTAAATTAATACCTATTATTTAAAGGAAATTAAAATACATCTTTTTATTAATTCCCTAGTATCAGTACCACCAGATAGTACCGAGTAAACAGATGACACAATGTGTCGCATCTGCACACATTGCTTAATCTTTGAACTTGAAGCCACGCCCCGCTCGTTCCACACGTACCCCACCACATCGGCCGCGCGCAATGTTTTTGTTTGGAATAGCCACTCTAGTACGTAGTACATACTATATCTATGTCTGCGCTGTAGAAAAATTCGTTCCGTTATGGACTGCCAGTATACTGCCGCAGTACCCTAGGGAAATTTATGACGTCATTAATCGCCGCCATATTCTACTGTGAGCACTGGCGTTTTCGAGGTAAGGTACTCGCCAAGTACTCGCAGTACTTTTATCACGTGATCAGTCCACAGAGCAAGTAATATGATCAGTCAAAACCACTCGAGTGCCTAACGTCTTATAAACAAAGCTACAGTATAATCAGAAAATTTTAAAGTTCTGTAATTAGTTTAGATTAATAAATAAAACAATGGAAGAATTGCAAAAATTAACTTTATTAGACTGTGTTGAAAATGTTCAATACGAGCTGAAAGTTCTTTTTTATTCTTTTTTATGAAAAAGTACTTACTTTTATTATATTATAAATTCAATTTACAATTAATATTAATTAAAATATTTTTAATTGGACAGTACTCCAAAACAGTTTATTTTTATGTTCTAGATACCTATAATAATACACTCATTTAAATGCTGCGTCAAAAAATGCGGCTGACAGTATACTGGATTGCGTTCCGTTTTAAGCGTCTTATTCACGGTCCATCCCCGACGTACGTCAGCTCAAGGCCGCGGTGCTGGATGTATCCTACTGACGATCGTGCACGCATCAAGCATGGCTAGGGTTGCCAACTTTTATTTGAAGAAATAGAGTATATCTGATTTTAAAGGAGGTAATTATAGAGTAAATAAATATTTTTAAAAATGTATTTTTATGTACTTCACACGCCACTTCACATTCATGACCGAAAAGACTCATTTAGTAAATGATGAAGTGGCGGGAACAGAGAGTATATAGCTAATCATTTTTTTTAAACAAACAAATTCGTCAGGACATTTTTTAAAAATAAATTGCCATTTTTCTGCAGTGGACTTTTGCATAAAATCTGTGTTATTCAACAATTCGCCTTGGAGTTCTTTTAAAATAATAACTTCTGAATATAAACTGTCCATGTGTATTGTGTACTAGGCAAGTACTCTTTGGTACTAGGTTGATCCAAAAGTAATGATATGTAATTGGGTATATCCTGTGTACATAAAAATATGAAATAACTGTTTCTTGCTTGCTCATGTACTCACTAAGTTATCACAAAAAAATCATACCAATAGGCCACGTTTCCAAGTATTTACATTAATTTCTGTTGGCAACACTGATCTGCTGTACGTCCGCACTATTCACTGTCCATCTGCACGACGTTCGCGGTGGAGGGGGTGCTCGCTGGATGAAAAATTGGTCGTGCACATCCAGCAAGATAATAAATACTTAATAATAATTATTGACGTACGTCAACACTATTCACTGTCGTTTTGCGTCGTGCATCGTGTATGACCTTGGCAGGACGTACGTCAAGATGGACCGTGAATAAGACGCTTTAAATCGTAACCAGTATAACTGGCTATAAAGGAACGGCTTCACAGTATACTGAATTGACGTCACACCGGTCGCAGTGCATATCGGAAGACACCGTGTAAACTGTCGTAAACTGTAAACTAATTTCTTTAGTCTCTGGTATTGCAATAATCTGTGGTAGCCGGTGTCAGACGCCCTCACCTCGTTGACTTACTTTTATGGTGGCAGTACACATTGGGCCAACGTGTTGGGCCAACGGGTTGGGCCAACGTGTAGAGAGCTACTTGGCGGTATGTTGGCTTCATTAGCCTAGTTGGCGCCAATATTGGCAGGCCAACCGAATGTTGTCGGTTTTTTGTGCACACATCAAAGGATCTTGGCGCGCTCCACAAACAGCGTTCACACGTTGGTGTCTTGTTCAGTTTGTTGTTACTCGTCAGCGGAGACAGTATCGTTGCGCGTCAATGAAATTTACGTTTAACCATGTTCCGATAGCGATGGCGGCGCCGAGGTTTTACAATTCGTAGATTTGTATCGACATGAAGGAATAATTTGGAATCCACGGCATGAACTACACAAAAATAAAACCATATGACTCAATAAATTAGATATTCTATTTTCTATTTATTATATTATTCTAGATGTTTTTCTTATCTAACTTTCATACAATTCGATACAAAAATGAATATATTTATAAAATGAGTAAAATAGTATTAAAAAGTTACTTGTTCTTAAAAATTAAATAACAATATACAATGAGCATGATTTTGATCAAATTGTGCTTTATTACATAAATAATATTATCATTTAATAAAATAATATCTAAAATCTAATCTTTAAAGTTTCGTTTTATAGGTAGTTAAAATTAAATTAAATGTAAAATGTACACATTTTAAACATTTGAAAAAATCTAAACATAATAATGTTTTATTTATACAGTTATAAAAAAAGGACAATAGAGATTGGAAAATGGTATCATCGCAGACGGCAGAGTACACTCATTGTTATTGATGCACATGTACGTAATAATTAAACGCACTGTATATAAATAAATTGCCGCGGCTGCAAGAACTTCTACGGACTAGGTCCATCTTTGAAGCGCCAATGCAGAATGATCAGTACGCCAATGTGTGAACAGGAATCTTGATATCCTTCATTTTTTCCCAACACGTTGGCCCAACGCCTTGGCCCCATGTGTACTGCCGCTATTACAGTTGTCAGTTCACTAATGGCGTGTCTTCCGGCGACTCATAATAAAACGTCAAAATGGCAAAGAAAAAAGGAGACGAAAAAGTAAACCAAACCCCTCATAGTGATAATGAAGAGCAAAATTTTGACGAGGAGCCAAATTTTGATGACCCTGAAGGTTTCGTCGATGATATCTCTGATGAAGGTGCGTGATTTTTGTTATATAGGTTGTCCTGACCATATGTGATGTTTTCATATTTCAGTATGATCTCAGCCAAATACCAAATGTTTTACTTTATTTATGACAATTTTATACAATAACTAAGATAAGTTAGTTGTTCTATCAATGTAGTCGTTAATTAGTGCGATATTCGGATGTTATATTTTCTAACCTAACTTTGACGTTGCAGAGTTGTTAGCGGACCTCTTAGAGCAGAAGCCTAAGGAGTCCGACGGCTACGAGAATGTAGTCGTGGTGGACGGGTGTCCGCAGGTCGGCCCGGAGCGTTTGGAGAAGCTGCAAAGTGTTATTAATAAAATATTTAGCAAGTTTGGGACAATTGTGAATGAGTATTATCCGACAACTGATACCGGAGTTACGACGGGATACATTTTCCTCGAATATAGTAACCCGCAAAACGCGGCGGAGGCCGTGCAAGCCACAAATAATTGTAAATTAGATAAGCAGCACACATTTTTAGTGAACCTTTTTACAGATTTTAAAAAGTAAGTACATCTTTTTATATATAATAACATTTATATGTATATGACAGATGATATATATTTCTAATGATCTCAAGTGGCTCGTTTATAAACAGTTCCTAATCAAGTATAAGATGATTTGAGTTAATTTTCTGCACTAAAATTATAAATATTATGTTTGTAATGGATTTTTATAAAATTGTCCCAAGCGTAAAAGAAATGTTTTGGTATTTCTTTAGAAATTTGCGGCACGAATTAAGGGGGGGGAGGGGAGGGAAAGGGAGGGGGGAGGTAAGAGGAGACCCCCTATAAAGTGGGGGGGTGAGGAAACCCCCCCTTCTATTTTTTTTTTAATTTTTTTTGAGATTATATTTATACTAGCTTACCGCCCGCGGCTTCGCCCGCTTTGACTTAAACCTAATAAATTATATACTAAAACCTTCCTCTTGAATCACTCTATCTATTAAAAAAAACCGCATCAAAATCCGTTGCGTAGTTTGAAAGATTTAAGCATACAAAGGGACATAGGGATAGAGAAGGTGACTTTGTTTTATACTATGTAGTGATGTAGTTAGAAATATAACGAAGATTATGGGCTTTCTTGACTGCTCCGACGCTGCAGAACGTGGCGCTTGCCCCCGTGTACCTCGTTGCAGGCAGGAGTCTTCACTCGCCTTCGTAGCTTCGGCTTTTTGGTCGCCTTTGGCGACCAGCCTCAGCCACTCCGGCTCGCTTGACTCTGCCTGCTCCTCAGCACACGCGGGCGCCACGCTCCTCCGCGCCTCCGACTTTTTAAATACACTCTAGTGTATGACAGACAAGTACCACGTGGAATCGGGGTGGACAGATTCGGTTCTGTGATTAACAATTTGTGTGCAATATACCTACTTACATACAATAAAAACATTTTTTTAAAATAATTATTTTTCAAATCTTGTATACATGTTTGATACAATTTACAATGGCAATGAATGGATCCATTTTATTTATTTCCACCCAACGTCTCCACATATTCTATAATATTATCACCGAAGTTTGCTGGGTGGTTATAGTTATCTTTTTTAAAAAATCTTTTTACAACATGCCACTGGGACTCAAATGGGTCAGAGGCAACAAATGGGTTGTCTGGGTCTGAGTGACTAACTTTTTATGAACATACCCATATTGCCCCAAACAATCATATGCTCGCCAATAACCCGTATGAATTGTTGTTCCCTCAGCAACATGCTTTTGAATGAACTATGGTTTTTAATATGTACATTAAGACATTTGTTATCTCTTTCAAACTCAATTCTTGTAGTTTTGTCAATGTAACTCAAACAATTTTGAACATAATCTCAAAAATTAAAAAAAAAGATTTCTCTGTAATTACACGTTTCCGCACGAAAAGCCGCTAATATATGTTTCGGGGCATCATTATCGATCGATAAAAATTAAAATCGCGCCGAAATTCGTGCCGCACGTTTCTAAAGTCAACCCAATGTTTTTATTATAAAAAAATGAATAACCAACAAACCAACCATGAACACTGAATGTGATGGTTTGAGTAGTCATTGTAATAATTATAAAGTACCATTGAGAAATTGCATCCAATGTGCCTGAGAATTTTTATGAAATAAATTGCATTAAATGAAAATAGATCAATAAAATAAATCTATACTAATATTATAAAGCTGAAGAGTTTGTTTGTTTGTTTGAATGCGCTAATCTCAGAAACTAAGATGGGAGATAGCCCATTTATCATAACGCTAAGACCAACAGGAGCGGAGCACAGCTAGTCTATTATAAAGCTTAACACTCTTATCTTGTAATTTATCTTTCTTATATATAAAAATGAATCGCAAAATGTGTTGGTAAGCGCATAACTCGAGAACGGCTGAACCGATTTCGATAATTCTTTTTTTATTATATTCCTTGAAGTACGAGGATGGTTTTTATGTAGAGAAAACGTAAATATGTACCACGGGCGAAGCCGGGGCGGACCGCTAGTTGAATATAAAAGTCAAATCAAAGTAGAAGTATGTTATATTGTAAAAATATAAAGTAAATATGATAATTTTAAATACATAAATACATAAATGTTAATTCTGCCAGGTGAAAGTTTCTGTATTCATTGAACTATTATATTGATTGAGTTGTTTGTACCATTGAAGATATGAAGAAATACCTAAAGAATGGGAGCCCCCTGCGCCCCAGCCTTTCAAGGTGCAGTCAGATCTGCAGTGGTACCTCATGGACCCCGACGCCTACGACCAGTTCCTGGTGGGCATCGGCACGGGCGTGGCCCTGCAGGTGTGGCAGAACGCCCTGCCCGAACCCACCTTGCTGCAGGAGAGGCCTGTGAGTATTTAGCTCTCTTGTTACATCTTATTATTATGAGCTCCCAACATTGTTTGCAGGCAGGGAAAAATATTGTATATAATTTAATAGTTCTATACAAAATTTAGGAATAATTTATTGAACTACAAGACCATTCATATTTAAATATACAAACACACATCTATACATATAATAAAATCGTAGGAAAGTCAAAACTGTACATTGAATATTTTTTTAAAAGAATACATAATCCATGATCTATAATCGATATAGAAGCCAAAAACATAGTTTTTAGAATTTTTGTCTGTTTGTCTGTTTGTCTGTTTGTCTGTTTGTCTGTATGTTTGTCCAGGCTAATCTCGAAAAGTACTGCATAGATTGACTTCAAATTTTGCATGAATATTACTAACAGGTCGGGTGACGCTTTTTTAAACATATTATCATGCTATCACCTCCGGGGGAGGAGCTGTGAACCTTTTTTTTTCTTACGTATTGCGTGTATTACGACAGCGTACAATCTAAAGACTCATGTTTAAATGTTGGTTTCGGGTAAGCCACGCTATTATCTAGCTTTACACAATAAAAACTATGTCATTTACGTAATTTGGGCAGAGAATCAGTTTAATGAATTTATTAGTATACAAATTTGAAACAGCGCCATCTATGAGATTTCGTAAAAATCAAATCAATTTACATGTTAACACTACTGGACACAATGTTAAAAATTAATAATTTAAATATAATTATGTTATTTATTTATTTAACTCTTTAACCCATATCTTCCCTTCCCTATAAGGTGCGCTTATAATTCGTGTGAATATACTACATTTTTAAAAGTGAGGGTAGATGTTTATTATTTTAAGTCAAACTAGACACCATTACAGTTAATCTAATATTGATTGTGTTCATTGGTTACATTTTTAAAAATCTTCGTGTTTTAAAAATTCGATAACGAGGCGGGACTCGAACCAGCATTCTTTAGTGGTCGAATTTTTTCTATTCTTTATAAATTTATTGTTTATGAATTTATATTTATAAACAATAATACAAAAAGGTTAGTTCGTTGATAATTATTATTCCTTCATCATTTACATGTTGTAAGTAAAAATATACTTTGACTGTTAATACTTTTGTTCAGTATTTACCTGTATGATTATTGCTTGGTAATTAATATATTTTCATGTCGTATACCTAATTAAAAACATAAGTTTGATGTGAAACTAGCTGGATTTATTTTTACACACTCACAGTCTTATATTTTGTGTTAATGTTAAAATAGTATTAATAGTGTAAATCATAATATTTTTTCACAATTAAAAATATTTCCTTTTTTTGATGGTATTGGCATCGAATTAAACCGCGCTGTCGTTTCGTTCACAAAAAGTGAAGTTATTAGGACCGAATATGTAGCCGCCTCAACTTACGGAAACGAGAGTAACCTGCGTTGTCTGTTAGTTATTGTATAGTCGAATTTAACGTTACATGGAAATTGGCATCTAATTATATGAATAATACTTATATTAAATCTGTAGAGGTCAATTCTGTACATGAAATATATTTCCTAAATAACTATCACGAGGTGATTAGGGATCGACACTGACGCCAAAAATTTTTGTCCGTCTGTCTGTCTGTATAACCGTTATAGAAACAAAAACTACTCGACGGATTTAAACGAAACTTGGTACAATTATTAGTATGAAAGAAATGTTCTCCATATTATATAAAAAATATCTCCCGACATCATAATTAATGTCTATCTTTTATGGTTGAGCTTAGGAGTTCAAAGCTTTCTGATTATATTTGTCTACTAGCTGTGCCCGCAACTTCGTCCGCGTGGAATAGTGACTATGGGACCTATGACCATGGGCTCAAGGTGGGGCAACAATAATTGTTTTTATTTTCATGCTTCCACTCCCACGCCCACTCCCAGGCCCACGCCAACGCCCACGCCCACTCCCCTTCACAATTGGTACCTACCAGATCAAAGCCAGGGTAAGCGCCCCACCCAGCCCCACCGTGGCTACGCCCATGCTGAATTACTACTTAACATACAATTATTGAGTAAATACGTACTACCATAAATAATTAAAAGAATTGTTATTAAAAATTCTTACTAAACTGAGCTAAAAAACTTACGTACCAACTTATTAAAGAAAATCAAGAAATGAAATGCCTAACCTATACCAAATAGTTACTACCAGTTACTACATAATATTGTAATTAAAAATTATGATTAGTATATAATATCGAAAATCAAAAAAGAAATGCCTAACTAATTCTACGTAAAATTTCTTTTAAATTATGTCATATTATTTTTTAGGAACCAGGGGGGGAGAGGAGCAAATTCTATTTCCTTCCTTTCTTAAATGGATGTTTTTAATAATGTATGGTGTAGCCACTGATCAGCTTAATCGATACTCAATTTTTATCAAATCCAGCAACAAATCCAAATTAGATGTTTCCTGTCTCACGCACGTAACTAAAGGCTGAAGAGAGAGAGAGGGAGCACGTAACTTAACCGTTTAGACGAAGAAAAGTGTATAGAAAAAGGAATAAATAATTTCATAAACTTCCCAACGATCTTTAAAAATAAATTATTATATCATTTTTTTCATTCCCACTTTTACCCCCATGTAGGTATAATAAGTGGATGAACCGATTTCGATACAATTTATCTAAGAACCAGCGTCGGAAAATATGCTGCCTAACAAAAAAAAGCCGCATCTAATTCGGTTTACCTGTTAGCCAGCTACGGTGCCATAGACAGACACACACACACACAGAAATACATAGCAGTCAAACACATAACACCCGTCTTTTTGCGTCGGGGGTTAAAAATATAATACGACATAATTTAAAGGACATTTTGTGTGGAAAATTTACCTATTAGAAGTAACCATAATGTTAATTTGACCCCGCCCCCCCTACTACCTCAGCTTACCCCCAAACCCTTGGGGAATTTTGATATGATCATCTGGACATGTAAAGGAATAACTGTAGCGTATAACAGATAAATTACGTTTTATCGTACACTGTACAGTGTACAATAGAATGCCTTAGCAAATGTTCGCCGTGATTACTTATAAATTGTCATAACTTTTTTATTTATGAACCGATTGACATGAAATAAACACTAACTGTTAAATGAAGATTACCACAATACATTAGTGAAAACCGCATCTAAATCGGATAAGCCGTTTCTGAGATTAGCGTGCACAAACATACAGATAAACAGGCAAAAAAATTTTTAACTACAGTTTTGGGTTCAAGATCGATTTAATAATAACACCTGCTAATTTTTTTCTACATATTTTCATTGTACAGACATCGCTTTTCCACAATTTTATTATATGTATTGATGATGATGATGATTGATGATTATAACACTCTCAGTCCGTTTTAACTTAATTTTTATTTACTCGCATCAGTGCCACCTAAAAAATCTTTATATCGAAATTCGAGCAAAGCTAAGAAAATGAGAAATAAGAGTTCTCAAGGATCGTTAGAGGTAAGAGGCTTACTATTGACCGAAAACAACATATTGTGTTATGCCGAGAACCTGAAACCGCTTCACAACGAGAATTGCGGCTCACAGCTGACCGCGAACGGCATGTACTATCCTGTGAGACCGAAACCTTCACTGAGAGGGTATAACGTCTCACAGCTGATCGCAAATGGCATATTTTATCTCGATAATCTGAAACTTTTACTCAATATGAAGACCGATTGACAAATGATAGGGTGCACCATAATATTATTCGATCTCTTGAAGATGAACATGAGCATAAGCAATGACTAGAGTAGGGACGCGAATATTACCATTATTTGAGACAAGATTATTTGAGACAAGTACGATTAATAAGTTTGTTTTAATGAAAGATTAAGAATTGAAACTATTTGGTCCCTTGAAACGGACGAATAGCGAGAGGCCCGTCTTACTGTAGACAGATTTCGACAGTCTTAATGACTTAAGAGGTAAACATGGAAGATCAATCTACGAATTCGGTGGTGTGGTCCGACAAATATAAAAGTGGGTTTGCTTATAACCTCACAATTGATTACAGATCATCTTCTGTATAGGCGATATTAACGTAGTATGTTCTTTTTGTAATGCTTTAAAGAGGAGTAAGGAGTCGGCTTTCGTTTGAAGATACACCAGAACCTTTGAAATCACTACTTTTAGAGGAACATGTGCAATCTAAACAGTTCTTAGACAATATTCGCTCTTATAGTAGTGCGTTTTAAATGATCCTTTGGTGCTCAACAATTATCAGAGGATCCTTTCATGCTTGCAACGGAGGGGAACTCGCGGGGGGTCAAGTGACGCGGGCCACGTACCACAAACATGCTTAGTTTGTTGTACCGAGCGCGAAAGAAAGTCATCGTGTTTTTAGTAAAATTACTATGTAAACTAACGTAATTTAATACTTAGGTACATATTATATAATGATGCGCTCAAACTGTTAATCTACATTTAATTTAGATTATTATTTGAATTACTAAGTAATGTAGAATTTAAATCAAATTCATGTTTTCCTCAGATTTTCGATGTCCTCCGATTTTAAGATTTTCTTATCAGAGTATTCAATTTTAATGTAGTTTATTTTTATAAGAGACAATTAAGAACATTCAAAAATAAAGTGTCACGTATTTTTTTTAAACGACGAATGACGAAAAACGACGTAATCGCGGACGAAGTCGCGGGCAACAGCTAGTGTTAAAATAAAATTAGTATGCTGACTTTTCCTCTGTATTATTATAATTTTTTAGGTGACAGTAATTTTATAATAAAATGGCTTTAAAATGTAGCCTACCTGTAAAAGGCATTTAATACACTCACCGGCACGGAATCTTGGCCACTTCAAATTTCTGCGAAAAATTACACTATTTCTTTTCTACTACAAAATTCAATAAAAATTTATGGCCCCAGCTGTATTTCTAAGCTCATCTACCGTTTGTGCTGGGTTAGAATCGAACTTTATGTTTTTTTTAAGCATGTCCCAGATGTGTTCTATTGGATTAAGATCCGGGATACGAGTTGGCCACTCCAATTTTTCAATAATAACCTCTTGAAGGTACTCTTATACGCATCGTACGACACGCGGGTGTGCGTTATAGTGTATTAGTAGCAAATTTTCTTCACTGATAAGCCTGTATTAGGGCTGAACATGTTCCTGGAGAATTTACTCGGTGTACCAGCTGTACCTGATCAAATTTAAGCCATTATCTACGATAAATAACTCCGTGCGAGCATCGAAACTTATACCTCCCCATACCATTATTGACCCTCCATGAAAAATCGCCGTTTGAGTTGTGGTGATGGGTGAAAACCTCTCTTCTCGTATCTTCTATACTGACTCAAGGCTATCAGAAGCTCGTAAAGTGCATTGGCACTAATTTATGAACACCACACGAGCGCACTGGCTGTGGGTCCAGTTTTCATGTTCTCGCCCAAATCGAAGACGTGCTTCTCTGTGATACCTGAGGAGTTCTGGACGGCGTGCTGGTCTGCAAACCTTCAAATTAACTTCCTTTATTAGTCTTCTCACCGATTATTCACTCACATTTATTATTCTGGTGTTTTGGAGCTGGTGGCGTATCTCAAAAACTGTCAGAAAGCCTTTTCTGAGTATATCTTGAACGATAAAGCGGTCTTCTCGAGCTGATGTGCACCTCACGCCTCCACTTCCTGGTCTGCACGTGTAGTTGCCAGTCTCCTGGTATCTTCTCCATGCCTAGTTCATCGCTGATCGTGGTACCTACTGTACATTAGGTACTTTATGTTGCGGCAGTCATTGGTAATAAATAAAAAATAAAAAAATAAAAATCGTTTATTTGTTTCAAAACACAGTGTACAATCATTTTAGAATACACTAGTCCCCACACTAGGATCCCCTGTGTTGTGGGAAACTAGTCTCTTCCTATGTTACAGAAGTATTTTTAGTTTCTAAAAATTAAAAGCTATACATTGCAGTGTAAGAAATATAACAAAAAACGAAAAACGAAAATAAAATATTTAACAAACTCCAGTGTATGTGTGAGCGAGTGTGTGTGCATGTGAGTGTGTTTGTGTGTGTGCATGTTTATGTGTGTGTGTGTGTGTGTGTGTGTGTGTATGTGTGTTTTATTTTTCACTGACAAGCAATGCTTCAGTTTCACTATAATTTAAGTTAAGTAAAAGTTGTTCTAATCTCTTTTTAAAAATATATATAGATGCATTTATTATATTTACATTTAATCTTTTAATGAACTTATTGTAGAGGAAAGGGCCCCTATAACTATAAAAGCGTTTGACAAAATAGGTATTACATTTCGGAAGCGTGAAATTGACTCGTCTTGGGGCTCTTGATGTTGGTGCAAAGGTTTGCTTAGACATTTTGTGGAACTTTTGTGCGGTAGCCAGAATGTAAAGTTGACGGACTGACAGAACTTTTGCGTCGGCGTAGAGTGTAGATGTAGCATATCGAAAAGGTTTCTTGTAAGCAACTTTGAGTATTGCCCGTTGAGCGCGCTCAATTTTAAGCATAAGGGTGGAACCGCCGCCTCCCCAGACTGAAATGCAATAAGAAATAATGGATTCGCAGAGTGCTTTGTAAACTAATTTTATTGTATGGGCATCGGCAACTGAACGTAATTTTTTAAATATGTGTATAAGCTTTCTAATCCTAGAGCACAGTGTATTTATCTGAGGTTCCCAGGAAAGTTTGGAATCAATGATGACTCCCAGATATTTTATTTCATTAACTTCTACAATGGATGGACATAAACAAGAAGAAGAATTTGTACACGAATGTATTTGAAGATTTAGCGACGTAGGTGGGACAGAGCGACTCGTTATACTGAAACTGATGAATTTAGTTTTGTCAATGTTCAAGGTTAAAAGGTTGTCCTGTAACCAAGAAGCGACAGTAAGAAGACCATTTTGAGCTACAGCTTTTACTTCGTTCCAAGAGTTAGAATAAAATACGAGAGCTGTGTCATCTGCAAAAGAGAACAAATTGGTATATGGAAGGGAAAGGGAGCAAAGATCGTTCATGTACAGTAAAAACAATGTAGGAGCGAGCACGCTGCCTTGAGGCAAGCCATATGGGATGTTCATGAGAGTGCTATGTTGATTATTTATGCATACTCTTTGGCGACGGTCAGTAAGGTAAGAAGTGAACCATTGCAGAGCGATGCCTCGAACTCCGTACAATTCCATCTTACGTAAAAGAATGGGCCGCGAGACAGTGTCGAAAGCTTTCGCCAGATCCAGGAATACCGCGATGCATTTCTGTCCTGAGTCTAACTTATTGCTAATGCAATCAACAAGGGAGGAAACAGCACCGTCAGTAGACCTGTTCTGGCGAAAGCCAAATTGGTTGCAAGCAAGTAGCGATTCTTTTTCCAGATAGGAAAGTAGCCTTTTATTTACGACTTTTTCCAGAATTTTGGATAGCGTCGGGAGAAGAGATATGGGTCGATAATTAGAGAACGTTAATTTGCAACCAGATTTATGAATTGGGATGACGTTTGCGATTTTCCAGTCATCTGGGAATGTACCCGTAGTAATACTGAGATTACATAAGTATGTAATCGGGGCAGCAAGGCAGGTTTTTGACATAATAATCGTTTTACTTGGAATATTATCCCATCCACAGCTAGAAGAGGTTTTGAGGCTACTAATTAAATTGGCAATTTCGAGTTCGTCGGTTGGTGTTATGAAAAAAGATTTTGTAAAATTAGGTATAGATGTCTTAGCGGCAAGAAGATTCTCAGAGGTATTGAGTTTTTGTAATGTTTTATTTGCAAGATTTTTCCCTATGTTAGTAAAGTATTCATTGGTTTTGCAAAGAGACTCGTCAATGGAGTCAGAACATTTTAATAAATCATCAGAATTAGAGTTAGACGAGTTTAAACTACAGATATCTTTAATAGTCGACCATAAGCGCTTTGAATTGCCTTTATTTTTCTTTAAATTTTCACTATCATGGAAGTTTTTAAGATTTTGGAGAATATTATTACAATAATTACGATAACGTATGTATTTTTCTTGCAGTACGACATCCTTAGGGCGCTTCCTAGCAATGTTGTGGAGACGATCTCTTCGTCTAACGCAACGGAGTAAACCGGGCGTAATCCATTGTTTTCTAATGGCCTTAGAATTTGGAATTGTACAACAGCTTGAATTGTTTTTAATCGCTGTGTGAAGTGGATTGACAAAAGCTGCCACTGCTTCGTTAATGTTGTCGATGCTGTACAAGAATTGCCAGTCAATATTTTGAATATCATTATGAAGATTATCAAAATTAATTTTTTTAGATTTCTGTGAAGGAGGGAATGGTTCAAAATTGTTGAGGGTAACACCCACTATAACAGCATCATGGTCGGATACTGCTGAAGGACAAACAGCGACACGGCAAGATAATTGGCTTTTGATTTGTGCATGGTCTAAACAGCTGTCGCCCCGTGTCGGCAGGTTATGGCCTGAAGTTATTCCATAGTAAGCCAAGAGATCAAGATATTTATGGACTCTGGAGTCTGAACAGGAATTCCTTATATCGATATTGAGATCCCCTACGATAAATATGGACTTATTTTGGTACGATAAGATCAAACGTTCCAGCGATATTAAAAAGTCGTCAATATTGTGAAATGACGGGGATCTGTATATTGATATAATAACAATGTTGCTATTCAAAACGGTAACCGTGCAGTTGGCATCAGTAAACGAAGGTTCGTGATTCTCAACTTGCAAGCTCGATTTAAAAAGTAGAACAATGCCATCACTTTTATTTAAGAATTTGTTTGATTTAAATAGAGAGTAGCCAGCCAGATTTAAATATGTAAATGATTCATCAATCCAACATTCAGTTAGGATTATGAAGTCAGGAGCAAAATTGAGTCTATTCAAGAATAAGGAAAAACTATCAAAATTCTTATGAATGCTTCTTATATTTTGGCTTACGATGGTGAGATGACAAGAATTAAAGTAGTTGGAACAACTTTCGGGACATGACAAAAGTGCATTTTGAATAAGCGGCGTGTTATCAATGTTATTAATTAGCTTTAAGTTATCGAATGTTATAAACTATTTTAAAATAGAGGAATTCGAATATATATGCATAAAAAGAAAAAGTATGTACCTAAATAGATGTGAGATAAGATTATTAAATTGATTCCCAATATAGTTAATATTTTAGTATATGGTGAAAAATAATTATTTGTGAGTGAGATTGAGTATAGATGATTGAGTATATATGAGATGGTTAGATGACAAGAATAAAAGTAGTTGGAACAGCTTTCAGGACATGACAAAAGTACATTTTGAATAAGCGGCGTGTTATCAATATTATTAATTAGATTTAAGTTATCGAATGTTAAAAATTATTTTAATATAGGGGACATCGAATATGTATGCATAAAAAGAAAAAGTATGTAGACAGAAGTGAGATAATATTATTAAATTTATTCTCAATATAGTTAATTTAGTAGTGTTAAGTAATGGTGAAGAATAATTATTTGTGAGTGAGATTGTGTATATAATGTGGAGTGTGTAAGGAATGTTGATATTAAGTTGTAATTTAATCAACAAGCTGGAGTTTGTACTGTTATTAAATTTATAATACGAATGCAAAGAGATGAATAGTTTATAAAAGCGATTATTTCTTACTTCTAGTCATTTATTGGTTTGAAGAGATTTAAGTTGGTTTTCGTTTTTTACCAAGATGTAGGGGGCCCCATCGTATTTTCTTAGATATATATTCCCATTCGATATCCAGCAATATTTGTATTCATCCATTTTTGCGAAGTCACGAGCAAGGTAGAAGAGACGTTTGGCATTGGGCGTAAGCATTTCAGAAATATAAATAGAGGTGGGGGGACCTTCTATACCCAGGTGATTACAGTTTAATTGGCGGGTCTTGTTTTCTTTATTAAAGTTTCGTGCAGCGTTTAAGATGTTAGTTTTGTGTAAAGTATTTGAAAACTCAATAAATAGGTTGGACATAGATTTATCTTTTCTATTCGTCGTACGAAAAACATCTCTTAAATCATTCGGTTGGATAACAATCTTTAGGGTTGAACAAAGCTTATATACGTAGTCATATAGCATGGATTTTGAAGTTTGATCTTTTTTGGGGACATTACGTATTTCTAAGATAGTCTTATTTAATGACCTTGCTAAGGTTTCATGTTGTTCCTCGAGAGCTGCAACTTGGAGGCTAACAGCTTTCCACTTAGCTTGCAAACCATCTATCTTATTTTCCACGTCATGAATTCTCTCCGTGATGAAATCCACAGCTTTTTCAATATCCTGAGTTGTGGTGGAAATTGACGAGATATTCGCTGATATTTCACTTATATATCTTTCCATGGAGTCTAGCCTGGTGTTTTGTTGGTTGCGAAAAGTATCAAGTTGTTGATTTTGTTCTCGCTGGAAATCTTTCAACCAATCTTTCATCTCGTTTCTGAAAGTAATAAACTCATCGTCCTCAGGTCTTGCCATCGCGCGCTTTTTATTCCGTGCAACAACATGATGCTTGTCACTATCACTGTCGTGCGACGAGGCTGCATTGCGATTAGATATATTACGAGATTTGCCTTCCATCGGGGAATACGGCATTATGCGTACGCAATAAGGTTCCTTTTGGCACTTATGACGAATAAAAATCAGTCGAAGATAGTATGAATGATAGATAAGAATAAGGTGCTAATTAGTAGTTTTAATAGTGGTCATCAGTGATTGGAGAATTCAAGGTCACACGGGATGCGGTGCGAAACGGACGAACTATTTGTATTCTTTCTAACGCGTACCGTACTTGATCGCGGTACTAGGCGCACATGAACACTCAGAGTTAGTCACTGTTTACACGGATCACTACGCACTTATGTTCTCCTATTATTTTAAAACTATTTACGCAGCTATTTTTTATATTTTCGAACGTTAATAATTATAATATTATAGACGTCTACTATCCACGACATCCGAGAGGGAAGAGGCCTAACATTATGATGGCCTGTGCAGGTTGTTCAGATGTTAGCGGCATTTTTTATTGTTTGTTATGATCATTGACTACAGCACAACAATAACAATATCATAAAACGGCATAAACGATATCGAAAAAAGTTAAAAACGAACAATTCATAACTTCGGCTTAACCGCACAAATCACAAATTTCGACAATCTCCTAAAAAGTGGTAAAAGATTATTCTCAAACTTAATGATTTCTAAACATAAAATTAAAGAAGTAATATGTTAACATATCTGCATACAAAAAAATCGTGAAAAGCACTTCAAACTTTTTTTTATCGGCAAATTTGTAAGTGGCCAAGATTCCGTGCTGGTGAGTGTAGTCCTTTTATACAGTTTGATCACTGTATAAAGAGACATCAACAAAACTAACAACTTAACTTTAAACAAGTGTCTCAGTTATAATTTTATTTATTCTGCCGTCCTTTAACTAGAAAGCCGTTAAGCCCAAGAAGTAACTTTCGAGTCAATGGTAAAAAGCATGGAAGTCGTTATTTCTTAAAAATTATATCACTCAGAATAATTATTGTGAGATACTACCCGTTCGCTTCGAGTTGGCCGTCGATGACCGTTACAAAATGATGTCACAGGCTCATCGACTGGTACCGTTGACAAAAAAAATAATAACACTCCGAAAAATAAAATAACAAAAACAGTTTGTATAATTACTTACTTCAGCGATTTCCTCGCTAATAGCAGTAAAAAAATATACCTATAAAACTTAACAATAATAAACTTAACAAAACGATCAAATAACATAACCAAAAACAACGGGAGCGATATTAGTGACGAACGGGCGCACGTGATTGCGTTACTGACGGTACTAGCAGGGTCTGTCTAGGAGTGCGGTGCGGTGAAGCGGGAAGGGTGGGAGCGGCCAACTCGAAGCGAACGGGTAGTACATTGATCAACATTCAATTATATTTTATTATTTTACAAATTTAATTTAATGCCACAATTTGGACGAATTAACCTAGAAATTGAGAGTAGCAGAAGAAACCATTATAATAATAGAATTCAGACATGTAAAAGACGTTGGTTTAACTTTGTTTCTATTAATCATTATATTAATTAAAATTTGCACTTACCACATTTAGATTTCAATTTTTCGATAGAAGCCTTATGAAATATAAATGTATATATAAATGTATAATATAAAATGAAATCTATCAGCTTAGCAGTTAGCACACAATAAAAATCAAGCATCTACCGCAATAATTCACGTCACGTCGTCAGCAAAGAAACGAATATCTTGAATTTACCATTTTGGAACAAGTCATACCCTGCGTAGGGTGTAGCCAAGTAATGCGCGTGTGAGTACAAGTGGAGACTGTGTGCGCAGAACTGGACGGAGACGTACGCCGTGTGGTCGCCGCTGGGCACGTACCTGGCCACGTTCCACTGGCGCGGCGTGGCGCTGTGGGCCGGGCCCAAGTTCACGCAGTTCCAGAAGTTCTACCACCCCGAGGCGCGCTTCATCTCCTTCTCGCCCTGCGAGAACTACATCGTCACCTTCTCGCCCACCGGCGACCGCGGCGACGACAAGAAGCTCATCATCTGGGACATCAGGTACCCACCAGCACCACCCATTTGCATTTGCACACTTTATGTCAATTCATTTTCTTTACTTATAAGTATGAAAAGAAAAGAACATACTTAAAATAATGCATGAATATTGAGATGTTTTTTTTTTAATATTTAATAATGAAAAATATGTGCAGATTGAAAATAATTTAATGACAATATTTTGCATCTAAATGAGGTATTGTTAGAAAGTTTGAAATAATTAATATTAAAATTAGTCTCCCTAAATATAAAAACAAAGCGTATGTCGGACCGCGCAGTGATAGGGTGTGGTGCATTGCAGGACGGGGCAGGAGAAGCGCAGCTTCCCGCCGCCCGACGAGTACGTGACGTGGCCCATCTTCCGCTGGAGCAAGGACGACCGCTTCTTCGCGCGGCTCGGCGCCGACGTGCTGTCGGTGTACGAGACGCCCGGCTTCGGGCTGCTGGACAAGAAGTCCATCCGCATCCCGGGCATCCGCGACTTCTGCTGGTCGCCCACGGACAACGTGCTGGCCTACTGGGTGGCCGAGGAGAAGGACGTGCCGGCGCGCGTCACGCTGCTGGAGCTGCCCAACCGCGCCGAGATCCGCTCCAAGAACCTGTTCTCCGTGGCCGACTGCAAGATCCACTGGCAGAAGAGCGGCGACCACCTGTGCGTCAAGGTCGACCGCTACTCCAAGCTCAAGAAGGACAAGAACGAGCTCAAGTACTCGGGCATGTACTACAACTTCGAGATCTTCCACATGCGCGAGAAGGAGATCCCCGTGGACAGCGTGGAGATCAAGGAGCCGATCCAGGCGTTCGCGTGGGAGCCGGTGGGCAGCAAGTTCGCCATCGTGCACGGGGACCAGGCCAGCATGCAGGTGTCGTTCTACCAAGTGAACACGGGGCAGGCGCCCACGCCGCTCAAGAAGCTGGCGGGCTCCTTCAACCACGTGTTCTGGTCGCCGCAGGGCCAGTTCGTGGTGCTGGCCAACTTCGGGCTCACGGGCGGCGCGCTCGAGTTCCTCGACACCAACGACTTCACCATCATGAACGTGGCCGACCACTACCAGGTAACTGCTACGCTACTAATCATATACACAATGCTAATGTTTCTATCAATTATTCTCTGACTCATCATTACAAATATTATAAAATTACATTTTAATTAAAATTAAAAATAATAAATAATATAAATATAAACCACTTTGTAATTTATAGATGAATTAACATAAAATTTTACAGTTAAACAACTCTACATAATTATTACAAAACATAGTTTGTTGTGTCTGTCTTTCTGTTTTTGATTAAATCAAAAACTACAGCACTGGTTTTCACTTATCATTATGTTTTTATCATGTACATAGTCATTAGATATACATTTTGTTTCCAGAATTAGTATCTGATCTATATTATACAGTGTGGAAATTTTCGATCGGCCCTGTAGGGAAAGTAGGTACTTACTTGAAATACTGGAGATAGATAATTTTGCTGAAAGGAAACATTCCTTTATTTTTAAAAATAAATAGAACTGCATTAAAAGATTTTCAAAAGTTTACTTGCTTCGAACGGGAATCGAAGTAACTAAGAATAAAGAAAAAATAAAATTCTCATTTATTCTTCAAATCCACTAAAATAGATCTTAAACTAGTATTTTCTACAAAATATTATCCGTAAAATATTAAATTTTTGTTATTGAGTACACATGGGCCTTGATCAACGTCTACAAAAATTTACTGTCTGTCAATTATTTATTAGTGTGAAGTGAATACAAGTTATAATGTTCTTAGGGTCCCAGGTAATACCCGAAGATGTCATCGAAAATTTCCACATTGATATATATATTATATAAATAATAATATATTATGTATAAAAGAAAGTTGTGTTACTTTATTCTGCTTAACTATGAGTTGCCCGCGGTTACGCTCGCGTAATCAGAGTAAATAAACAGTTGCTATGCATTGAGATATACATATGGTGACGACACCGCCTACATCACATATGTTCCGCTCAACATAAGCCATATGGCTTAACTGCACTCAGTCGCTTTAGTGCGATGGTCGCGTTCATGTCTTGTTTGTTTTAAAGCAAAAAACCAAGAAGCTCATCAAATATGCCCTCGAGTGTGTTGCGATATTGCACTTATAATTCAAGTAATTCGGCAAAGTGCAAAGAAATAACTTTTTATCGGTAATTAATTAGATAATCATTGTTAAAACTTGGTTCGAGCAAAATTTTTGGCGGTCGCCATTTTGCGTCATTTGTCATAGACTAAAAATTTAAAAAACGGCATTGGGTATGAACATGGAACTATAGTCATACTGGAACCCAAACTCCTAAGAATAAATAAAAAACTGATAGAATGACCGCAAGTAACCCCTGTTTACCCCATAGGGTAGCCAGCGTGATTGTAAATTTTTCCCCTATTGACGTGCATTAAAAAATCGACTGTCAGTAATAATAGTCTATATGACATAAATCATTAATAAAATCCGCTAAAAAATGAAATTTAAACGAGATTCCTGCAGGTTTGCTTTTCCATTGAAATAACAAAGGTTTACAACTTTTAAAATGGACTGCTTATCGAACACGCTCATAATTTTTTTCCCATATTTTGAATTATGTTATGAAAATCGTTGCGCGGCAGCCCCAATTCTAGGTGTCAAATCAAATAATGTTTACTGCAAAATGGCGGATGTTTATGTTCATTTCGTGAGTTTGTTCTTGTATTTTGGAATTATTCTGAGCCAAAATTAATAGAAATGGTTGTAAATATATTGTGCGCGGTTGCAAAAGTGAATGGCATCCAGGATGTGATATTATATTTCATTCGTAAGTACAAAAAACCATGCATAAACTACGCTTCATGTAAAATTGTAGTTTAGTAATATTTCTACTTTAATTGTTGTTAAATCTGGAATAATAGATCGAAGTTGTGATTATAATGTTAATTTTGATTAGGTTTTTTCCATTTAACATCGTTATTTGCTTATTATTAAATGTTTCATGATTGTAATAAATATTAGACTAGGGTGTCCATACTTTATAAAATTGTGTACATATATTTCGGTATGGTATTTTATATGAGGAGAAGTCTTTCTCCACTTGAGTTAGTTCAATTGGCGTGAAAGTTAATGGTATAAAAACGTTGTTTACTACTTTTATATAATGATATATTGTAAAATCAAAAACTCAAAGTACATACATATATGGTACCTACTGAAATAGAAGCACAAGACAACAGCACAAATTTTGTGTTATCTGTATCTAAATGACATTTTTTTTTTATATTTTGCAAATAATCTTCTTTTCTCTTTACAGGTTTCCGTCCAATCTAGCGGAACGTAATACATGGCTAAATATAGTAGAATTAAAAATATCCTGTTTTGAAAAAGTGAAGATATGCAACATTCATTTTAAACCCGCACTTGGCCAGTGTGGTGGATGTGGCTGTAACCTCATAGGAGGCCATGTCCCAGCAGTGGGAACGTAATATATACGTTACAGGAAATAAAATGTATGGGAGGGTTTAAAGTTACATTTTTAGATATTTCTTGTTATATTTAAAAAAAGTTATTATTGTTATTTTACTCATTAGGTAAAGTATCATATCAGTATCATATCGATATCAGTTTAAAGTTTTTTGATACCTGCAATAGTTACGGAATAATCACCTGTGCACACTTAACGATTACACCCTGAATATATTATATTTTGTTTTTTATTGTATGATAGGGAAGCGCTAGACCACGATCTCATATTTCAAGTACTCTTAAAACTATTTAAATACTTAAGGGTATGGAATGATAAAAATATTTTCAGTGAACCGATTTCGTTACTTTTTATTGTTATTATCTTATAATTTGCAAATTTGTAAAGGCAGTTGGCATTGTAATGATAAATAAATATTATAAAAACACATTGATATTTTACTTCATTAATTCCTCAAATGACTGGACGTAACGCCAAATTATACAGCAAAATGTTGTCATAATTTATAGCGGTCCTGTGTTCTGAAGATGCAAGACGGAAGACGCAAACATGAAAAAACGCTGAAAGGAACATTACAATTTTCCAATGTTAAATACTTGAACATCTATTTTTTATCTATTTGCAAAAATTCTACAGTAACTATATTAGAATAATAAATGCAATTACGTAATTTATTTCCGCCGTAAATCATCAACCATCAATCAATCAATAAATATAAAACTCTCCCGTTACTTAGTGACTGACAGACAACGCACAGCCTAAAATCACTGGACCTAAAGACATGAAATTTGGCACACTCTGTATATCTAGAGTATCCTAAAGGTGCACTTAGAAAGGCTATTCCGAAATCCCCACGGGATAAATGGGATTTTATGTTTTATGACTGCAACGAGGACGAAGTCGCGGGCAAAATCTAGTATTATAGTAAAATTTTAATACGAATAAAATTGATGTATCCGTTATTTTTTTCCTTAATATCCTGAATTTTTTACATTTATACTCACCCCACGGAAATATAGACATACTATATATATTATGACTCACCGTAACTAGAAAGAGACGGAGGGGAAACGATAAGATTCAAGGTCAAATTTTTTGACTTTACTTTTTCTTAGGGAGTGTGGGTTCCATACGTAGTATATATAGTTCCATGGGTATGAAAGATGTTTAGATGGTATCTAATATTAGATGACGTAAATTTTTATAGTGGAAAAAAATAATTTTACACATTTAAAAAATATTGTACTGTGGATATTATTTGAAAAAAAGTTAAATCATGAAAGATGAAAATAAATTACCTATGTATCATTTTTTTTTGTTACATTGATTGGTTTTAATTGAAAAGTTTTTAAATGATAAGTTTATTAAGTAATAATTTATTTATTAGATTAATTATTTTTTTTTGTTACATTGATTGTTCTTAATTGATAAGTAATAAGCAAAATATTTACAAAGTTTCGCCTCTATAGCGGTGAGTCGATGATATCGCTTAATCTATGACTCACAAGCCGCCCCGCGCCGCCGCGCTTGCAGCACAGATTTTGTTCGTGGTGTCTCCTCTATACGTAGTAATAATAGCTCAATGTTGCTATGTCACATTTTTAATACAGCGCCACCTATCGGAATTTCGATATTTATTTAGAAGCGATTGAAATGACATAACGGGTCTTCTTATCGGAATCATATTACTTCTCACCGCATTAAAATCTATTAAGTAGCTTTAAATATCACTACCCTCCCCTCCCAGCATAAAAATCATATTGTAATCTTAGTTATTCTATATAAAATAAACCTTCCATTCTTCGCTTAACAAACAACTTTCTTTGATATATTTTTACTTTAGGTTTGATGACATCGAGCGTTTTATTATTTGTTTATACAAGAGAGTATGACGTATATGTAACGGAGAGTGCGACGGAATGTACTGCACTGTGTGTGTCCGCAGATGTCGGGCATCGAGTGGGACCCGACGGGGCGCTACGTGGTGACGGGCGTGTCGTCGCTCAAGTGCAAGATGGACTGCGGCTACTACATCTGGTCCTTCCAGGGCAAGATCCTGCGCAGGTGCGTCCGCGTCTTTGTTAGCTTTATAGCATTTCAGTGTGATCGGGCTCCATAGGGTGACGATGGTAGGGTGTAATATCTAACAGTATATTATTAATAATAATTAATACCTAATTCTGATTTTCTGTGCATACAAAGAATGTTATCGTTTATACAAATCATAAATCGGAATTTAAATAGAAGTCATAATTCGCCCTCCCCGGAGAATAAAATGATAACTGCAAAAACAACTTTTCGGGAAAAATAAAATGTGTGCGTGTACTAGTGTACACGTAACACGTAAGAAGTAAAACTTCTTAATGACCTTATTTTTCAAAAAATAATTTACTATATGCAACTTTACAGAAATACGTCGAATCAAGCGTGGTAGGGATAAGAAAAAGATGGCGCGTAAGGGAAAAATGTCACGCGTAACGAAAAAATGTTACACTAAATTTTTTTCCAACCCCGATAAAGAAGTTTCACTTCAAAAACCGATAATTGACTATAACTTGCCAAGGAATAGACATAGAGAGATAAAAAGGCTAGCTAATTTTTAACCTTTTATTATGTTTCAAAATAGTTTTAATAACTTTATCAGAATTCAGAACTGAAATAATTAAAATTTAAAAAGTTCGTAGCATTTGACTGATGTAAATTTACTAATACATACATCATTTTCTTCTTGTTCATATTGGACATATGCATTAATGGATAATATCAAATGAACCTTTATTCTGAGGTTTTTAAATAAAATAATATTAGTACAGTAATCAACTATTATTATATTAAAAACGAACACGATAAAAAGTAATAAAAATCAATCTTCCTGATCATCATCGTATGGTCATACGAATGGCGCTAAAACATATTTTTACGAGAATAAAATGATATAAGGCGTTCGTTTCGCCAGTTCGTTTTTCCGATAATATTATTGTAATTATACTAACTTTTTTTTCTAGAACGAATATGCTCTGAGAAAAAGCAATGAATATTATTGTAATATCTTGTAACTTTGTGGATTACAGGAGAAAAATTACAAAAAAATTTGTATAGATGTATTAGGATACGTAGGTTTCAAATGCATATGGCATTTGGCAACAATAAAACTATGGCAGTTATCATTTTATTCTTCGAGGACGGCGAATTATGTAATTCCTCGGGCCCGATCTCTTCCACTCGTTCTGTAACGTACCGTCGTTCGCGCGCTAACGGTCGCTCTCGCCCGCAGGGTGATGAAGGAAGGGTTCGCGCAGTTCCACTGGCGGCCGCGGCCGCCGACGCTGCTGTCGGAGAAGCAGCAGAAGGACATCAAGAAGAACCTGAAGAAGTACTACCCGCAGTTCGAGTCGAAGGACCGCATGCGGAGCACGAAGGCCAGCAAGGAGCTGGTGGCCAAGCGCACGGAGCAGATGAAGAAGTACCGCGAGTACCGCCAGGCGCGCGCCGCCGACTGGGCCGCGCAGAAGAGTCGCCGCCTGGCGCTGCGCGACTACGTGGACACGGACGGGCTGCCGGCGACTGCTGCCGCCAACAGCGCCGCCGGCAACGCCGTCGAGGAGCTCGTCGAGTTCTTCGTCAAGGAGGAGACCACCGTCATCGACTAGCCTGCCCCTTTACACCCCACCCCCTCCCCCCTGTACGAGTCGTTATCGATAGCCCGATAAAGTTGATCTTTAAACATCCAGGAAAATATATTTTGATATAATACTTCCGTTTTTTATTAACTACAATAAAGGCGAACTACGGAATTGTGTTTTTTTTTGCATATGCACTTCTGCTTCGACATGTTTTGGATATTTATCTATATTATTTTTATCTAAATTCTAAAGCATAAGATCATGTGGAACACTACTCTCTTTCTCTTTTGTAAGCTTGATTTCAATATACATACATGACCACTCTCATTTTCCCATTTTAATAATAAAGTGAATGAATGATGAATTTTACCAATTAAAATAAATAAAGCAAAATAAAATGAATATTATAAAATCTTAGATTACAAAATAAAAGACAGATGGAGCGTTGCCGAACTAAACCGAATAATTTATCGTCATTTCCATAAAGCTATGTGTGCTGTCATTTCGCCGTTGCACTGTACGTACACGGTGCTTCTGTGTGGGTGTTATGTTACCAGATATTGAAAATTTTCCCAAAATTTTCCCCGACTACGGAAGAAAGAGGGTTATGTTTTTCTAGTGTAGGTATGTATGTATAATATTTCTTTGACACGCCCTGCAGTATAAACTGTTGGATCGATTTTGAGTTGTGACTTATGAGGTGTCATTGCAATCATCTGAATTATGAAGGTATCTGTGGTGGTAGTGACGTAGGCTACATAAATTATTAGCAGTCATGTTTTAATTTTTATTTTAATATAAATTCGGGTTTTTGATATTATTTTATAATATTGTAAAAATTATTTTATCACCTATCTACTAAAGTTATACATGGACAAAATAATTTTATTCAATTTTTTATTAAATAAGTAAATTACATTAAATTTATTAAATAAATTACTTTTTATTTTTCAAAACATATGAATGCGAATAGCGGTAGGTTTTAGTCGAGAATGCGGGACATTTTATTTTCATCATATCCATCATGTGTTCACATGAATTAAATCGCAAGCGAAAACGACGCTTTTTATAAAAGTAACAAAAAAATGTATAATGCTTTTTAAAATAATCTAATAATGACCATGAACTTTTATTGCACTATACAAATAATCACATTCACGATCGAAAAATCCAACAGCACTACCCCGAATATCTTTTAACCATTTTACCCCTAAAAATGGCAAATTCATTTTCAAAATACTGGCAGCATACGTTGAAGTTTTGAATTCCTTCGTATTTGTAAAATTATTATTTGTATACAAAATTAAATAAGCCAAATAATCTACAGAAAATCTGTAAAACGATGTTTTATCTTTTTGTTTGTTTTCGGGTACAAGTTTTACAGCGTTTTAATATCACAAGACAGCATTTTTTTACTAAAATATCAAACCCCTTTTGACGTATTGCATGACACTAGAATCGCTATAGCACTAGCGGAGGAACGTATTCGTTTTTGATTTCGTATTTTCTTTGACAAGGGCGATGAATGATTGACATGCTCCATCTGTATTTTATTTTGTAATCTAAGTATAAAATAGTCAGACATTAGTTTACGTTCATGTTACGTTACTAATTACCTATGCTTTAAGCAACTAGCTTTAGGCAATTTAGTTTAAACAGAAAATAAATTCATATATGTATTTACATTGTTTATCAATGGATAGAAGTTGAATAGGTAAAAATAAATTTATATTTTCTACTCATAAAATATGTTAATTTTTGCATGGATGAGTGGACGGATGAGCTACCCATTAACTATTGAACGGATTTTGATGACGATTTCCAGTTATATTATAGGTGATAGATAACCTAAGGAATCACCGAGATCCTACCTAATGCTGCAGCTGTTATTAATAATAATAATTAAAAGTATGAATATACGTGAAGCACACTGAAAGTTTTGCGTAGCATAAATAAAACAATATATTTGTATAATATTATATTAACAGCTTTTTAAGTATTATCCGTTATATTTTAAACAAATTTTCATCCGTTCAAACAATTGCTGGAAACATGAGAACCATTGGTCCGAGGGTATGTTTTCTACGTCACGGCATCCTCCGGCCCCGTAAATGTCGAACTTCTGATTGAATCTTTGATTTTTGGGAAAACGAAAAAATCGCATGATGCTAGGTAAGGACTGCGTGCAGCATGGGTCACGTGCTCTATGTTTTCAGAAACCTAAAATGACTGTTTTGTTCGCGGTGTGCGCCGAAGCACCTATCATGGTGCAACAAGATGCGACTTCTAGGTCGCTTTTTCCTCATTTCTTCTAAGACATTGAGCAAACAATTAATAGTGGTGTACCTCAGCATTAACAGTCTTTTGTTGCTCAAGTGGGATAGTGCAGACATAACCCGTCTTAGGGAAAAAAACGCAATCATTTTTTTGCCGTCCCTTCTCGCCTGCGGCCTGCCTTAGTTTTGTTGGTTTGCTGTGACTTTCAAACACCCACAAAGAAGATTGGTGCTTTCTTTCTGGAGTATATAGCAATATATTCATGTTTCATCTCCTTTCACGATACACAGCATGAGAATGTCCGTGGTTGTAGGTACTTTAATAGGTAGCATTTCTTTACACCAATCTACTCGATAGCGTTTTTAGTCTGGAATGAGTTCGTGAGGAATGCACCGGCAACAAAGCTTTCTAACTTTGAAATGTTCATGTAAAATTGTCTGAATTTGGCTCATACCAATGACCAATCCCCAAATGTCCTCGAATCTCCTCATAAGTGATATGGCAATTTTCTTAAATTATTCGTCTGACGGTAGCCATATTTTCCTCCGAGATCGAAGTTGAGGGTCGACTTTCACGAATTTCATCATGGAGAGAAACACGGCCGCGATGAAATTCAACAAATTAATGCCCAAATGAGGTGCTTCCCTCCCAAAAGTATTTTGAAGGCGAGCAGTGCAATCTTTCGGAGAAAGCAAACTTTTAAAATCATAAACAATCATCGCCCTAAAATTGTTTCATGTTAGTTCCATTTTTGCTAGGGACAACGAACTTCAACTTAAGATAAAAAAAAATTGACAAGCCAATGTGTCCACTGTCCGGGCCGGTACTGTCTAAGAAGAGAGAAACTTAATCGATCAAACAATTATAGACATCATTTGAATAAGATTGGGTTGGTGGTTGGTTGGTTGGTGGAAAAAAGTTTTAGTTACCAATTAATAAAGTACGGCAGAAGGTTGTTGGCGCATGAGCGTGCGTCGCCGGCAGCGGCTGCGGCCGGAGCGGGCGGCGGCGGCAGTCCCGCGCCGCTCTGCAGCGCGCCGCCCGCCCCAGCCGCTAGCCGCCCGAGCGCCCGCACTCGCCGCGAACGAGCTCAACTTTAGCGCGATCCTTCCGCCTTACTTTATTGTTACTTCGATCCAAAGTTTGCTATACGTGATTTTAAGTTCTTTACTGGTGAATATCATCGTTAATATTAAGAAGAGGTAAGTTTATTTGTTGATTTGTTCAAATATTTGTATTCAAAGCTTACTTTTGAACAAAGTTTTAATCCTCTTAATAGCGCTATATCTACTCAAATATTAAGTAAATGTACTACTAGTACCTATTGCAACGTTAATATTTATAATAATAACTGCGTTAAAAACAACCGACTTCAAACTTGCACTTGCAAGTTGCAACATTTACAAATACAGACAAAAATGCTCATAATATAAAAACTACTGGGCCTATCCGAATAAAATTTTTATGGGACCAATTCGACACCATCCCGCATCGAACAAAAAAAGAATCACGTAAATCGGTTCAGAAACCACGGAGTAATCGGTGTACATACATAAAAAAAAAAAAAAAAAAAAAAAACATACCGGCCGAATTGATAACCTCCTCCTTTTTTTGAAGTCGGTTAAAAATAACAAGTTCTAATCGTATCGTTTTACAAAATAAAATAAATTGTTAATAGTGATAAAATAATAGTCATAGAAGCAAGGTGAAGAAAATTATTCCATTTTCTTGTCTTTCATAGTTACTCCTTTATTTATAATATGTAATAATAATATTATCATCTGCCTTCAAAATTATCACGCGGTGTTCCTTGAGTAGATATCGGTGAGACAGAAAACTATCTAATTAGGTACCTAACTGTTTTTTTTAATAGATAATTTAAAATGTTATTAGTTATTCTTTTTGGCAAAAGAACTGGTAGCTTTAATTATTATTATTAAGTTATACATGTGTTAATTAATGTAACTAAGCAAGTACCTAATAGAAATTAGGTTTAGTTTTTCGAGCAATGTTACCTAATTCATAGCTCGTTTTTCATAGTTATGTGTATGACTACTGTGTAGTGTGCTGTGTGTACACCCGACGACGTACGAGCGCCGAGCGCTGCGACAGCTCGGAGCTCGGTGATTTATTTCCATTAGAACCCGAAAAGCTGGCTTATCTACTTTACATGAAAAATATAATATTTACAGTCGTGTTACTATCGCTAATGATCGAACAATTCCACTCAAAAATAAAATTATTTTCTTGAGCAGATAGACACAGACACACTATGATTTTTATCTCTTCTAAGATCTTTCGTCTAGCTAAGAACAGTGGATATTTTCTCAAGCTTATTTCAATGGTGGAAACTAAAAACCGGGATGTATTGCCTTTGATGAGGATGGGTTGGGGACGCGCGGCTGTTTACCCCGGTGTGCCCCGGTGCGGTACACGAGGTCTCGCCTGACGCCTCCAACGCGCTTCTCTCATTACTCGCCGACGCGCCTCTAATACATCTTCATACGTTACGTTATTAAATTAATGAGAGCGTAGAATTCACACTCTCTGTACAAATTCATTTTAATTTTTTTTTCAATTAAGTAAGTTTTGTTTACTTCACACTAATATTCTTTATATACGAATAATTGCATTTCTCACCAAATGACAAATCACCAAAAAGATCAAATATGGGGGTACTTGTCGAGGACGCATCACCATTATCTTGTTTTGCTTTCCATAACCATCGGCGATCCCCTGACGTATCGTATATGCGACGTAATCCCTTTTATTGTATTCCGGTAGAAGGCACCTGTATTTCCTCGAGAGCTCAACGTTACGCGATATTACGGTTGTAATGACATTCTGTGGCCGAAAGTTTTTGGGTCAAGCAGCAATAACGTTTAGCGCTCTAAGAAGTTTCTCCGATGTGAATGACGCACATATGCTTTTACAGCGCTGAGCTTTCTAAATATGCACTTTAAACATAAATAACATTCTAACCGAAACAATCGACTGGACTCGAACGCTTATACAGAATGTCCCACTGTTGGTATCTCTAGCTCAAAGGAGGTTATAGTTTTGCAATTTGCATACGCTGAGTACGTAAAAAATTCCAGACGCATTTTTTTTTCAAATAGATTAATTCTTTAAACTCTATTTGTACACCCATAACAAGCAACTGCCCAACTTTGCCACCAGCACGTGAGCTATCGTTTAAGATTATGTTTTCATAGACAAAATGCTCACATCAGAGAAGCGGTATATGCCGGCTGCGCGAAGCTAGAGAAGAAAACATGGATTTTCAGGAAAAATTTAGCAAAACATTTTTGACGTAATTTTGTTGTTTAAGTAGGTATTTTTTACGTGATCAGTGTATGCAAAACTACAAGTCCCTTCGCGCTTATAGTATACCAATAGTGGGACACCCTGTATATATTTGATTGAATAAGTAGGTACATACTCATTGTCAATGTTCATCCGTTTAAAACCATTTATATTTTGTAGACCGTCGAAAAGGTTCGGTTATTTGGTTGTATATATGGTAGAGCCACGGGTCACGCGCTGCGGGCAGACGGTCGGTCGCGGTCATCTCATGGAAATTAGTGTACTTTTTCTCGCAAACTTTACAGACATAATGCTTATAATAACAACTCTCCGCCAGTCCAGTGTTGTTGATATTTTTTGTGTCTCTCTAAACTTTTACCAAAAAAGTTTTATATCAAAACTATAATTGAATTGCACACTCGAGGTTTGTAACGTTAAGCAGATAGGTACAAGGGTACATGTAATTTGGATGCAGATAAAATCATTCGTATAGGTATGTTAACTTAGGCACTAAATTAAAAAAAGAATATTTCGGAAGCAAGATATGTTAAATTGGAAACTCAGCGTATTTTTTCATCCATTTTGTTTAATGTTTATAACAAAAATGTAAAAAAAAAGACGGGTTGCACTCCGGGAGTGCCGGCAGAAGTGAAAACTTGATTATTAACGTTCAGCATGTTTGATATTTTGTAATGGTATTTTCCGACTTACGCATGAATATAAGGGCTAAAAAAAAATTGTCCTGACGCGAGTTTAAGATTTTATACCCAACGCCGCTAAAGAAGTTTTCACTTCAAAAATATATCTACAGCAGCAGCTGTCTGTTGGTCTGTGCCATGTCTGTGCACTTTTCGTTTAAGAAAAATATAAACAATTAATTGTAATAATTCCTTTTGAATAATACTTCAGTCAACCTAATTAAGGATGGAATTTGGATTTTCATCCTTAATTGGGTTGACACCTTTGGATTTTCCAAACTTTTATTTTATTTATTTTTTACACAATAATTAAAGAGGCAAGGCACAAAAATTAAAGCCTTAATAAAACTTACTAGTGAATCGTCATCTAGTACCTAATTATCACTCGATTAGTGTTTAATTCCTGCAAGCTTATTAGCTAAGCTAAGCTAAGGAAATTTATTTAATTATGATAATAATCCATCAGCAACTGTTTCCAAAACATCTCGACTGTCGCAACCTTGTTTCCAATGATGCGCGTGATGAGCTCTGAATGCAAATGAAATGGTACAGGTGGAAATATTACTTTATTTATAGCACAGAATACATAATAGTAGCTAAACGCTATCTATACTCAAAATAATAAAGGTATTTTTTTTCTCGTAAGCACATTCGACACCTAAGAAGTATAGTTCCGACGTATATATACGTGAGGTAGTGGCCACTGGGTTCTAACGTGCAATTTATTTGCGTCAGTTAGATTTGACGAGGGACTCCAATAAAGCTCGTATAGTGTTACTGTATACTTTTAGCTTTGGGTTTCCGTGTAATAAAAACTAGAATACGACGTTTCGTAATATTCATTTATTGTGTAGCGCGGGACGTGTTGTATATGAAATATAAAACTAATTATAATGATTTGACTGCTGACCAAACGTTTTTATTGGTTACGTTTTATAAGATCATGAAATAAGATTTAAAATCACGGGGCACGCAGTTCTTAGCAACATATCTGTAGAGCGCACGCAGGCGGAGAGACGCGGGATGAATATGAATCGACAGGCTCCGGGGGAAGCAGCAAGCGAGCCTCGGAGATATCGCGCACTTCGATGAGCGCGTCTTTGATCTCAAGTTTGTGCTGCGATGTCATGTGGCCGGAATTTATTCGCACACATCACTAAAAACATATCACATTTTTATAATAAACAAAATTACTCCATTAAATAATAAAGTTACAAATGTATAGGTGATAACAAAGACTAGGTACCATAAGCTCATATTATTATTTTTTTTATGTATAAAATATTTATTATAATATATTAATATTTATTTTAGTTATTAACACAATAAGAATGTAACATTTATTGATTTCAGATTCAGTTCAATAACATTTAATTATTATAACCGAATAGAACTCTAATAAGAAATTTCATTTATATTTACATTTTCCCCGTTAATATCAGATAAGTTGTAATTGAACGCTGATAACTTTCATCGTCTCGGTATTGTTCCCTTATCATTTTTAAAGGCTCAACACTTTGATCGGCTCTCGTGTAATTCTGACATAAAGTAGCTTCTAACATTTTCCTTTCACCTCTCGAGTTAATAACCTTGTTCTCGTAACTTCAAAAGAAGTATTTATTCTGATTCTCGCTTCATCGCATCGCATTCGTATTTCGTGTCAAAAATGTAAACATTTAATCGTGAAGGTGTTCATTATCACGCTCGCGCTATATGCCGCCGCCCACGATCTGTCTGCTCGCATTAGCTGCTTATTGTTCTGCGCTCGTCGTATAACAGGTTTGTTAGCCTCAGCTATAACAGTAAATGTATTGTTATGAAGATGTTTCTGATAATATTAAAGCAAAAAGTAACTGGATACCGTTGACACCTCGCTCGCACCCCACGGCTGGAGGCTGCGATTGGGATCGTATCGCGTTTGTTCCTTCGCTACTTTTTAACGAATATAATAGCTGTAAGAAGATATGCAGGAAACACATTTATATACTTGTAAAATGTTTTAAATAATATTTTAAATATTTTAAAATAATATTTTAAAATGTTTACGGCTTGGCGTGTACAATTCTTATATAAATTGTAACTTTTGTAATAATTCCTTATGTATGAAAAATATTATTATATTATGATACAGCAGCAATTCGTATTTTTTCGGAACAGTAATAGATAAAATGTCTATAAATAAAGATAGGAATGGGGAAGTAACTGATATCTTTAATACAGGTTATCTACAGCTCGGTAACTTAGCAAAGATGCCAGTCTCGAACCGTTGATTGATATATACCTATCATTATACAATTACCACCAAATGTATTTAGCTCTAAGGTTAGGTTAAGTTTGATTAAATAAACAAATTTGAATTTGAATTTGAAGTTTAGTACCTACATACCATTTGCTTTGTTCATATAAGTGTATCGTAGCTTCGCGGCGTAGCACGTTGCCCGTAGCCCGTAGCCCGTAGCCCGTAGCCCGTGGCCGCGCCAGCGTTCGAATTACGACAATACTGTGAGGTACCTACCGTGTGGCACACACGTTCTATAATGATGAAAATATTATTAATTTATGACGGATAATAACGTAATATTATAATGAGAACATGGAAAAAAGAAATAATGGTGAGACGGATTATTCAGGAGACATAATTTTACATTTTCAATAAACTTTGAAAAAAAAAAACTAAAAAAAATTATTGGTATCGAAAAAATAAGAATTTATTTTGGAATACAGCTGGATAAGCGAAAAGTTTATTTTCAATAAAAGCCCACAAAGTATTTTAAATGGACACAGACACTGCCGGGCGGCGTGATTAGTGATATCGAATTACGTGAACTTAAAATTTTGTATGAATATTCAGGTTATTTTAAAATGATGACGTTCCAAAAGCAAGTTCAGTGGGCAGAGAATTGCGGGAATCATAGTTTGGTCGAGGGACCGACTGCATCTCGCGAATATAAATATTGAATATGATCATGCAATGGAGAGGGAATGCGAAATATGCTACATATTTGCAATTTCATGTCGCGGTCGTGTGGGTTGTGTAACAATAAAGTATTATATTATTTAAATATTGTATTGTGGGTATAAAAATATATTGCCTGTTGTGTCTGTCGCGAATTGAATATCATATAAGTGATTGTTGTATCAGCGATAATAAACTAAAACTCAAACATATTGTATTTATTTAATTAGACTTCTTCTAGAAGCACTTTTGAATCTTCATAACATATTTGTAACCATTACCACCGCATCGGAAACCAGTAGCTATGGAGAACAACTGACAAGAAACTCTCTGTATCTCTCTGTATCTGCTGCAGCTGTGCAAACATTTCAGTATCTACATCTGAAGGTAAAAACCTTCAGATGTAGATACTGAAATAATGGAAAACTACTCCTGCGTTACAATGATAGGTTATATCCAAATACATAATATGTAGTACATATTGCTTGTGTCGTGCGGCTGGAGCTTAGACGCGGCCGGAAACTCGTGCGTTTTCATTTAAACGAAAGGAAAGGTCAAATAAATTGAGCCCGATACGAACCACTCTCCTTTATAAATTACTTCTATCTCGGATAATGTTTGTAGAAATTTTCAGCGAGCATTCTCGGCCTGACACCGCTATTGTATCTTATTTATTAGATAATGTAACGAGCAGCGAGGACACGATCTAATAATAAATCTAACGAAAACTTTATTGTACTTTGTTACAGAAGATTCCATTCTCGAATCATAGAAGAGAGAGACGGGATATTGTAACGTTTTTCTTGTTTCATGAGAGCAAAAATGGAATCGTCTTGGTTTGAAATAGGTACATATATGTAATTGGCTCAAATAGACATAACTGCAACCACTGTCGGTAGGCACCTACCTATTTATAGGACTAGTTCAGTTGTAATTATTGTAAAAGTACAAAATATTTTAATAGTGCTTGCAATGCAGCTTAAATAAAATATTGAAACAAACACTAAGCTTCCGCATTCCATTCAATTTCAAGAGCGTTTTTGTCTATTCGAGAATTGGCAGGAGAATGATAGTTTGCGTATAATAGCTCGCTTCCAGCTTATGGCAGTAAGCAGTTTAATTTGTTTGGTTACAAATATCGTTGAGGATGTTAATTTCGCAACTTGATAATTAATTGGGTATGAGTATTGTTCGGATTGATGCCAGTCGCTTATTTCACAACAATACAAGTCGCACCGTATCCACTCTTGTAAATCGCCATATAATTCTGCGCTCGGCATATTTATAACTAGCAATGCCCTGCGGTTTCACCCGCATAGATAGCGATATCGTTACAGTGATAAGTCTACTATAGGTCGGACTATAGGTTTAATTTTTAATCACATGAAAATCACCTTTACCCCGTCCCGCACTACGGCCTTTTTTTTTTCTTTTTTTTTGTTTTAGTGGGGAAATCTTTCATAGATACCCACGGCCTCCGGGGAAGGGGCCGTGGGTTATGTCGGATTCCTACCGACCAAAACCCCACTGTGTTCCGTCAAGACGCATATTGGTAGAATTCCTCCGTGACCCCCGCACTACGGCCTGCTCGAACAGTAGGTATACCTACTTGTATTTTCTGTAGATTGACACTTTTAAAAATTCGTTATATCTTTTGAATGGAATATCCAATTCTTTTCATTTAAAAAGTATTTTGCTGGTATTGAAACAGTCTATAATAAAACATCATTTAATGGGATAAGGATTAATATATGTGTATGGAAAACATGGTTTGATTACTTACTGAAGGCACTTCTATTTACTTTGAAAACGTAAAAAAGTTGTTGTAGTAACATAACTACTGAAGATGGACATATGGTATCACGGACTTTCTTGTAGATATTGATCCATTCTATAATACCGTAGAACATTTTTTTTGTTCTAGCTTCTATAGATTCCGCAGCGCACGCGATGACATAACTTTTATTGAGGAATTTTTTACATCATTTCATTTTTGGTAAGGATCTCTATTTTTTTTCAAAATGCAATATAGCCTATGTTGCTCAGTGAAGATGCAGCTTTCTAATGATGAAAGAATTTTTGAAATCGGTCGAGTAGTTTATGCGTGAAAACCATACATACATACATACATACTTACAAACTTTTCCTCTTTATAATATTATTATTATATTATTATATTACTAGCGGTCCGCCTCGGCTTCGCCCGTGGTACATATTTCGCAATAAAGGTAGCCTATGTTCTTTCTCAGGGTCTAAAGATTATCTGTGCCAAATTTCATCAAAATCGGTCCAGTAGTTTATGCGTGAAAACCATACATACATACAAACCTTTCCTCTTTATAATATTAGTAATTAATTGGCAGTGAGAGGTGATTTTTTGAGGTACTAAGTAGGTACCTTTATATATTATATAGGTACCTAATATATAAAGATGCTATATAAAATATTTCTGCAAAAGATTTTTTAAAGTAACACGCGTCGTGCGTCGTGCGTTGTGGCGTGTGGCCGGGAGTTGGGACATAAATCCCCTTTATGAGCTAATTGCGGCCACGAGCGCGCGATCAATCCTTGTTTATGACTCTTGTGTTTATTTTCTACATTTCTTTTTAAGTTGTCACCTTTATTGCTCTTGCTTTAAATTTTACGAAAAATGTTTCACACGTTTTGTATGTTAATATCTGTAAAAATATTTTTATTCAAGGGGATTAAATGGGTCTCTCAATAATTAAGATAAAATGTTCGGTTGATCAAAAAAATTTTCATTGTATTTCTTTTGCCTGAATCTAAACTCATATTCGTGTACGGTGAAAGATGGGCCGGAGCAATATTTTTTAAAAATTCGTGTGCTGGTGGCGGCCCCGCGTGAGGGGGATGGGAACGATTGTGCTTGTGTTGACCAATACCAATCAATTGTATTATAATGGTACGAAAAATATAATATTACTATTCAGTTGAAGTATCGTTTTGATGCTCTACATGCTTTAGACGAGTAGTTTTTTAGTTATGTTTAAATAGTTGATGTTGTCTGAATTTAAGAAGTTTGGAAATAGGCGCGGCCAATTCAATATACATATCTAAGTAAAATTAATTTCTTTACCTACTTTCTTGGAGGAAATTTTCTGATGAAACTTATTTTCCTTATTCAACGTGCATCTGTTTAAAATAAAATAAAAATATTCAAATTATATTTCGCTAAGCGCTTTAAGCTTTATAACGTAACAGAGAAACAGATCATCTTGTGCATGTATCAATACAATATTATCCATTGCTATGGCTTATGTAATATTTGTCTCAAAATGTTAGTAAAGCTTGTTTCGATTGTAACATTCTGCGAAACCATACCCGGAGATGTCGACCAATTCCATTTTAGAAATCAGTAGAGATATATATGTTAACGGAAATGTATGTAATCCGTCATTGTATACAATTCCTAGGAAATGTATGTTATTCCTAAAATCGTACGGAAATGTGTGAAATAATTTCCTAAATAGCAATCGGAAATGTAAAACATCTAAGATATTGGAAGGTACGCGGGTCGATGGGGATTCCTAGGATTTGTATACAATTCCTTGATTTCATACATTTCCGGTAACATATATACTATTTAGTATAAACTAGAGATTTTTATACTTACTGTTTTCATACATACATGTTCGATTGTGAGAGACTACAATTCGAACTTTTTACTTAGATGATAGCGACATTTAGGTATAGAATGTTGCATGTTCGCCTACGTATATTATTATTGAGATGATTGATTCTGTCCGATCAAGTTTTAAATAACGTAAAAGGAACTTTTTATAAGAAATATTTTTTTCTTTCTTCTTCATTTCAAATATTCTTTCTTCTTCATCTTATATATAAAAATGAATCGCAAAATGTGTTGGTAAGCGCATAACTCGAGAACGGCTGAACCGATTTCGATAATTCTTTTTTTATTATATTCCTTGAAGTACGAGGATGGTTTTTATGTAGAGAAAACGTAAACATGTACCTCGGGCGAAGCCGGGGCGGACCGCTCGTTTCAAATATTTTTTTCGACTTATTTCATAAAGATAAAAAAGCATGTCCATCGTGTTATGGTAAACCGATTGGTTGGACTGAAAGGTGTTCCGAATGCGTTGGCATTTCTCAAATAACAATTTCAGTAAAAGGGAGAATTCTTTTTTTATATTGTATACCTACTAAATTCTAATACGGCCATTGAATGTTGAGAAATAGGCAGCACTCTGCGCTTGAAAAGACAATCGTGCACGGATAAGGTGGAAAGTAACCGGAGACGAGGCATTGTGCCCAGCTGCGTACAACGAAGTTAGCCCCAATCAATTAGGCCTCCCTGAACGATTGGAGTCGATTAGCGACCTTGCCCCCTCCCCACCGCTGTCTTATGGGGGCTTCGCGACAATTATTGAATTTCATTCATAGATTCACAGTTTCATTCAAAGTGACTATTCGAATTACACATTTCTTGTATCGCTAGAAATCTAATAGACTGTATTGACACCCATATTGTGAGAGGTATTGGTAATTATCTGTTTCGGAAAAATATGCATACCTTTATCATTCATAAAATAATATTAATATATCTTAGTTTTAATGCTATTTTCAAAATAGGATTTAATCGTTGAATTAATGGCCTTTCCTGTAGGTATATAGGTCCAACATTAGTGAAATTTCAACTCAAATATTGCATTTCATAAGATATAAAACTCATTACTTAAAGCGTTAATTGTGTACAATAATTCTTGAGTCAACACAATTTTTTCTTGGAAAAGTTCACGCTTCTTAATTTCACATTCAGATTCAAAGTAACTCAGTTGTTTCGAGCTTTTCTCATTATTCGAGTGTTCTTAACGACAGTCATTTCATCGTCTTCATTACCTAACGACACTTAGGTATATATCGTAGTCTCTCGAGCAATTAAACTTACAATTATAATTTCGTTTTCTTTTTATAATACAGCTTTTGGAGGAGTTTCACTAAGTCGATCGAGGACTCAACAAGGTTAGCTATTCGGGAGCTTACTGGAAATAAAGCTTCGGTCAAATTAATAGACAATTAGGGCGATAAAGCGGCGATTATGGATATCCTTCAGATTAGCGCCATCCGGCCCTTCAGCGAGCGATCAGCAAACAGGCCGCGATAACGCGCTTACGTAGCTGCTGCACGGGCTCATACAGATGTGATGCTTCTGCAAGACACACACATCTAACACGTAATATACCTCACTATGCAGTGCACAGTCTCAGAATAAAGCGAATTCAAAAGCGTTTTCTAAAACATCTTGCATTTTCGGTAGGAAAATCCAAGGAATTGAGAAGCTATAATAACCGTCTAAACTCATTTCAAAATTAAAAACTTAGATAAAAGAAGAAACGCATTGGATTTAATGTATTTATTTAAAATTTTAAATGGTCATATTAACTATTCGGCGTTACTATCTAAATTGAAAATTAAAGTTCCTTTTAAATATCCCCGAAATCCCGTTAACCTTCTATCTCCCCCATTACGTAGGACTGTCCTTGGTTCCACCTAGACTTATTTATTTTGTGTAACAATTACTGGTAAACCTAATTAAAAAAAAACATCAGGTGCACGCCCGATATCAGAACAACCTTATGACAAATTCTTATTGCGATTTTGCAATATTCGCTAATATTCAAGAAAGTACAGGCGAAAACTGAACTTTAAACCAACAATGCAGTTAATATATTCGAATATTAACGAACCGGAAAGCTCTGGCGGAAAACAGTTAAAATCAAAACGATTGAATAGTTTCCAATCTGAGTTTCCAATTCAAAAGTCATTATTATTCATCGTGTGGCATGTTTGCATGTGTAGCGCACGTTGTTTAAATTATCCTGAAATTGGGCAAATGTTTCGGTCCTTTTTGATCTAAGCATTGAACCGGAATAATTACGTAAATAATTGCGCTTAGTTTTATTCCATTTTAATGTATCTAATAATAGTTTTAGGAGATTATTTTGGAAGAATAATCTAGCAGAAGAATTATTTAGCAGAAAATATAAATCAAATATTGTGAGCGATTAATAATGACGTTTTTATTATATCGGTTTTGTTATGTAGTATGTGTAAATAAACACAGATTATAATTGTAGAGCTTATAAGAGAGCGGTTGCAATGTGCGATAAGATGTCAGAGGATCTATGATGGTAAACATAATAATTATTATCGCTCCACACGCACACGGCCGCGGCGGGCTGTTGTTTTGGCCTGTGATTATAATTCAATATCACCGTGTCTCCCCCCGCCCCGCTCCCTCCCGCCCGCCGCTTCAGATTACACATGAATCATTACACACGCCACGCTTTATATTACGGCTAAATCCATTGTTTGCGGAACTTTGAAGGGTATTCAACCAATATATCGCATATTACATTGTTATCTCAATGCAAACATTTCACTGTTTTCACCTCTGATATCCTTGCAATTTTCAATTTTTCGAAATGGCAGTTAACTAGCTTTAATTCATAAACTGAAATATAATGTGAACGGGAACGAGTTTATTTTGGAAATAGGATTATTCGCCGCGGTCGTTCTAAATAGAACTACTATTTGTTTGTTCACATATTATTTTATAATTAGTAAGACATACGTACACATAAATCACGGAACAGTAGTAAATAATTCATTCAAGAATTTATGCACAAACAATAATAATGATTCGAAATATTATAATATCTACGACGCCACGATACTACTGTAGTTATTATTTACTTATTTATCTCAAAATAATTTGTATTCAAAATTAATATGAATAGTTAACTACTCGTAGGTAGCTGTAAATTATAATCACTACATAGTATAAAACAAAGTCGCTTTCTCTGTCCCTATGTCCCTATGTATGCTTAAATCTTTAAAACTATGCAACGGATTATGATGCGGTTTTTTTTTAATAGATAGAGTGATTAAAGAGGAATGTTTTAGTATATAATTTATTATGTTTTAGACAAAGCGGGCGAAGCCGCGGGCGGAAAGCTAGTAATATTAAGTTGTGCTTTAAAACTTGACAAAGCTTTGCTTTAAAACTTGATCACTTATTTTATTTAAACTAGCAAGTTATCCATTAGGATTTCATTAGCAAATGAAGACAAACTTATTAAAATCAAATCGGACTGTAAAATGATAAAATGTCCAAGTGATTTTCGCATATAATGTTTTTTTTTTACCTCTACCGTATAAAGTTTTTGCGTTATTTTTAAGAAATGTGAGATAAAGTCATTAGGATTGAGTTTCGTAGCACGTAGCAGTCAGCTGTGCTCTCAAGTGCATCGCTATCAGCCCCCCTATGCAAGTGGCTTTCTGTTAGCGTAGCGTATCTCATACATTCGTAGTCTATTCTATTGAACGCTACGCTAACAGAAAGCCACTTGCATAGGGGGGCAGGAGACCTCAGCGCGCAGCGGTCAGACGCCCTTTATTCCTTTATTTGTGAATAAATCCATTTCATTCAGCCCATTAATGCTAAGGGTAATCCTGTATATTTTACGGCAAACACTTAATATGCCCTTAGCTTAATGTTTTAAGATTTTTATTTAGAACATAAAATTATCGGGGTTCTGGCAGCTTAATTCTATGAAGATCCTAAAAAAACTCGGGTAGAGGGTCTAATTACCGTGTAATTACCCTGGAGTGGGGACGGTCTGAGGAGAAGGGAGGGGGGAGGAGGGGGGGGGGAGCAGGCTGGCGACTGCCGATGCCGTGATATCTTAATCTCTCAGATTAGTACTAATTCTAGCTCGCCTTAATTGAAATTATGTTTAAAGCATAGATACTTAGAAATACATGTCTACTTTTAAAACGAATTTTAAAGGCTGTGTAACAAAAGTTACATAGTATATTATTAAGTACATAACATATTTTAAATTGTTGTCAAATTATTATTTTTAATCAAAAGGAATATTTAAATGCAATAAAACGTAAAATGGTTAATATCTCCTAAGGTGAAAGGTTATGAAGTTTTTCCGAACACGATCGACGGATCCCTTTAGTAATATTTAATTGACTGATTGATTTTGTTCATTGTGTATAACGATTCAATAAAATTCCTTCATTCATTATTCATTTGATGTTATAAATTAGTGTTCTGATTCGATTAATCGACCGAGAGAAGGATTTTTTTAAATAATGTGATAGTAATTTTCTTAACGAGGAAATACATTTGACTGCCTAAAATTAACGCGTTAATATGATTTGGAATAGTCTCAATTTGCAGTAGTTAAGGCGCTTACAGGGCGCTTACAGGGCGCTTACAGTGTCGCGATGAGCTCGCCGAAAGCCCTTAATTGCTTAAAAGCTTCCTTTTGCCAAATATAATTTAATAGCGTAGGTGGCGTAGGTACTTCGCAACCCAACAAAATGTGTACAATTATTATTACAATGCGATACAGTTTACAGTTATCTAAAGCTATAGGTATTACAATTCATATTTTAAAATTTAATAATTTAATATTAGTTAGATAGTACTTAAGGGAAAAATTGCGTTTCTCGTGGTTTATTTTCAAAAAGTCTCTTGGCATATTAATATCAAACAGGTACATTCGTAGAAGTAAACAGTATGTTAACACAGTTCAGTTGGTACGTCGTCAACATCCCGCGTGTGGTGCCGGCGCGGGTCGCCGGCAGCGCGCGGGTCGCCGACCTGTGCCTATTAACTCTGACTTATGATGGTATTCATCACGCGCCTTTCAGCCGCACGTATAAATCGGAAAATTACTCGAACATATATTTAATATTATTATTCTTACTCGTTGAGGCCTGAACTGCCGTCCACGTTCATAATTTTAATGAGGTAAGCTCTAATTTATGATTTTAATTGCTAGGAACGAGGCCGTCGAGTCGCGCTTTTGCCGTCGATTTTTAAAACGTTTGAAGTGGAAATAGATCGTACTTCAATTGAGAGGAACGCAATTGATTCACTGTGGCTAAGAGCACTTTAGTTATTTTAATTGAAAAAGCTTCGAGTCTAGCCGCGGTAATACAATTGCTACCGAATTGTGACCGCCCGCTTGCATATTTAATGTTCTTCTGCTTCAAATAATTTCCAAATCAAAATCATTTAAATAAAAACAATTATATGCAATATTTTATAAACTATCATACGAAAAAACAATTGTATTTTGTATAAACGTGTGTATACACACTGATACTAATTGATGCATTTGCATCACAGAATCAAAAGTTTTCTATCAAAAATATTCATTCATTGCTTTTATCGTAATACATAATTAATCATAAATATAATTAAATATTAGCTTATGTCCCTCTTTTGATATAAACCATAAAATATGGTGTTCAGTAGAGTCTGTGGTAAAGTAAGCGACATTTTAGTTGTGTAAGTTAACTGACAATAAATATTATTTTCACTTAAAGAGAACACTTACGTTGAAGATTTCCGAGGACAAGAAGTAATTAAGGACAATATTTGCAGAACACTCACAGCTTGTTTGAACGAGTTGACCCCTAATTGTTAACAATTTGTTTTCTCTCTTCAAAGGATGTGAATATACTTATTCAAAGGAAATAATTAACTAAATTTATGCTGAAAAACCATCACGGATACTTACAAAAATTTTCCCTTTCGTATGAAGTAATACACCTATTGTAACGTATTTTATTGCATTTATCTAAAAGGCACTCGTTTTCCGCAATCTAAAGCTAGGTACCAGTCATTGTCATCTATTCTTCAAAAATACAGTAAGTAATTGAATCACTGATTAAACAGTTTATATTCATTAAAAAAAATCTATTTAATCACGAACTGTCAGTATTTTACTTATTTGTATAAAATAAATAATAATAAACAGTGGAGATGATCCGTCGGTCGGCGGCTTTCCAAACTTTGTCGAGTGCAGCGGCCACGAGCTGCTCATTGCACAAACTGCAACTGCCTCTAAAACTACTTCAACACTCGAGAACTTTTTAATCCTGGTTATTAATAAAAATGATTGAAAAAAATTCACTGTTCATTCGAACGTTATATTTTAGTTACCAATTATTCTGTACATGATAATAAATAGCATAAAAATAACTAACCACTACGTGCCACTACGTCAAACGCGTGCGAATAACTTGTAAGTTGCATAATATGAATATTTTTTATAAATTAAAGTAAAAAGCTTTTAAATTAAATGGAAAGTTATGTAAAAAATATACAAGAAAACACTTAACTACACAGACCATATTATAAACATTAATTTTATTACGAAGCAAAGTTTTAAAGTAATTGCTGTAGTTTCATTTAATTAAAAGTAAACCACAGGGTTTGAGTGGAACGAAATGTAAGCCGGGATGAAATAAAACGTCGGCTGCAGCCATCGGGATGCAAAGCAACAGTTAACTGCAGGTAAACTCATTTCTCGCTAAACGGTTCAACAAATAATTGCCGAGTGCATTTCCTGCGCCCTCTCCCCTTTCGCCTTCTAACCCTCACCTGCACCCTCATACCTGTATGAGTGTATGAATATTATATAATACACGAGTGTCACGTAACATGCGATGAGCGGCATGTGTGTAAGTGTTGCTTACCACTTTATTATAAAATCTTAAGTTATCAGTCGCGAGATTTTGTAAATGAAAACGAGTTTTATTACGTTTTATCTAAAACGCCAAAATCAATTCACTAAATGTTCAATTCGGATAAAAAACTCGTTAAATTCGTTCGTTGTTATTTCGTTATATTGTACAATGGCCCCTCGACGATTGGATGCAGTGGCGCTGTACGCGCACAATGCATGTCGAGGACTATTGTAAGGAAAATCGAAAAAGATTGCAAAGATTGGCGATGCGAACCGACGCGCTACTACCAAATGAACATTTCATGGATTACGTTTAAAATTCATCAAGAAAACAATGGCAAAATTCATGGCATCAAACAAGTTCCTGCTAACAATAAAAAATAAATAAGAGGAGCATAAACGAGAAATCTTCATTGTGTATTCCCATGTCAATCCATCGTCCACTATTTAATCAATTTGAAGCGAAACGAGCAAGTCAATCCTATTTCAGTGCCTCTTGCATTAGTGAGAGCTCGAAATAACGCTCAACTTTATCAATAAGGGATATCCCAAAGTTCCCAGTTTCCTGATGTCCAATTATTCTCGTGTGCCTTTCGTCAGGTGCCCCTCCCCCCGGCCCCCGCGCCACCCCCCGTGCCCTCCGTCCGAGAGGAAACAGCCCAGTTAACCCAGAGCTACGTTTACTGAATTTTAATCACTTTAACCATTCTTTGATTTAACAATTTGACGCATCAAAGATTTAGGAATCTTGAAAATGCCAAATGTATGCTTTATTTTTCGAAAATAACAAGATTACGATTGCAATAGATTTATATTTTCTTGATAATATGATATCCTTATGTCATGCCAAACAGATAAGTCAAAAGGTTGGTATAGATTGTCTAATCTAAAAATGAACGCCCCTCCACTGTGTTTACGCTCACATTCAAAGTACGTGTATAGACGCAATACACACAAATTGGTCTGCCTCATTGGTCGTTCAGTCCTCCAGTCCCGTCCATGCCCGAACGACAGGACCAGTTGGCCAACTAGTGCATAAATGACGCGATGCACGACAGAACGGACGTGTCATTCCGTACATAGCGCGCTCTCCCCGCCATACAATGCTAGGCACCTGAACTGATCGCCCGATTAGTTGACAAATCAGTGCGCGAGTGTCAAAGTTTGCAGTAGAATCGACGCGCGCACACATATAAAGTGGTTCAATAATTATTTGTCCACACACATTGAAACAATTAAGTTTAGTGGAGGGGCGTTCATTTTTAGATTAGACAATCTCTATATACATAAATAACTCCCTGAAACGATTGAGAGCAGATAGTTAATGAACGTTTGGATTGAAAACACAAGAAAGAGGTTTTCATTTATGTCTATTGTATAAAGAGCTTTCAGACGGTCGGACAGGATTGTAAAGTCCACAACGACGGGAATATGGTTGTCGGTAAGTAGCACTTTAGCTCTGTTTCCCGGCCCGGGGCGGGCGGGTGACGTCTTACTTCAGGCTGACCGACAGACGGCCAATGGCTGACTCTGGCCGGAATAAGCCGCCTCCACACACGGTACAGTGGTCACAGAGTACCTATATCTTCTCTATATTTCGTTTTCGTACAGAAACATCGATAAAATATTTAATTGTATAACGTGGAAAGCTAAATTTAAAAAAAAGCTCGAATCATTTATGGAAAGCCGTGCCCATTTGGGTAAACTTGTTTGTACCCATAATATTTGCATTTTATTAATATATTGTTAATAATAATACCTATTCCAAAGAAAACATTATGTACTTAAAATCATTGGGCTTAATTACGTTAACAACTTTTGCGTTATTGGGTTATGATGCCCTACATAATAGTAAAGCATGAGAATAAGAAATTGTTCATGATAGAAATAACAGAATATAGAGAAAAAGCTTTACACACAAGACATTCTGAGCAATCTACAAAAGGGAGTTAAGCCGTAATATATCTTTGGGAGCGGTTAGCAACTGTTTCAGTTCGCGCACGGCGCACGTATCATGGAGCCAATTTACCGTTGCTCGATTGTGCATTCAAACTTCGCTGTATGTTCTGAACGTTTCATTTCATTTAATGCTACAGAGTACAGAGCAAGAAATAAAGGGTTGGAAATGTTGGAATTGCATAAGTAATTTTAAACTAAACTATATACGGTCGTATATTTAACCATCTTTATGATTATGATTCAATGATCTGTCGCACTGCTACTGTAGTTATCGTAAAGAGAACCAGTATTTTATAGTTTTAAGATAAAAGTGAAACTACTAGTCATATTGTAAACATTCTTGTTATTGTGACCTCTTAAGCTGATGCCTGAAATAATAGACAGGCTATGGTCGTCCCCATTGATGGACACGTCTTATTATGAAAGGAAAATGTAAGTACCTAGCTTAATATGTCTTTCTTATCAATCATTATCATTGTGTGCTGCGAGCTCTTAGCCGCTGGAGCGCTGCGTGGGCGGAGAACAAAACACATGCTTTTAGCGAACAAGAGAAACCCGTAATGTGTGTTGTTTCTCAGCTATTATAATGTATTTATTTATTTTATTTATTTATAACACTTTACTATGCTAGTTATACAAATTACTTAAAAATAAAACTTATAGCTAAACTAGCACAGAGGGCGGCCTTATCACTAAAGAGTGATCTCTTCCAGGCAGGCCATAATGTACTCGCGGGAAAGTAGGAAATATAGCGCAGGAAATAAAATATATCATATTTATTGATTATTACTGTAGTATACCCACTCAAGTGCGGGAGCCATTTTGCAAAAATCGGGTCTTGTGCGGAACCGGCTCCCGGTGCCGCCGCAGTTGTGGTTTTTGGCGGTCCAATATTTTTTTAAAGTCGATTATCTCAGATTCCTTTATCTAGCACATTTGCAAGTATATATGTATATTCATAGATAATGAAATAGTCTATGCCTTGTCATAACATGGTAACATTTAAATAAATAAAAACAACTTGTAAGTCAAAGCAAATGTACCCTTGTAATTTTTGTTACATTTTGTCTGCTAATAAAAAATTAAAACAGCTGTTCAGTGAGATTTTAATATTTATTGATCCTTTGTTACACTCTTCTTACGAGAAAATAAAAACATCATACCCTCCCATACATTTTTTTTACACATTCCTTGTTTATTTTTTTGTACAAAAAACTACCTACTCAATGTGTCATGAAAAGTGGGCCACTTAAATCATGTGGTTATGTTGTTATCTTGATTTATAGCTAGCCTGTTCTTTCCTTAACATGTCATATAAGTTAGAAAGAGGAAGGTTATTAGACCGTTTTATAAAGCGAACGCAAAACCCACGACTGTTGATCGACCGGGAGCCGGTCGCAACGCACAAGCCCCTGAATGTGGATCGACCGGCTCCCGGTCGTCCCGCACTTGAGTGGATACCTAAACGTTAGGAAATTTAAAATTGTTAGAACTTATAGAGCAAATACTTTTAAGCGATAAGGTCACCTTTTGTACTTCGCATCCAAACAGATATATATTATACTGTACATTGTTATATTAAATGGTGTGGTACAATAAATGATTAAATAAATAAATAAATAAATAAATACTATATTTCGTTCCGGTTGTAGTATTATTGCTTTATGAAAGTATACATAAATAACGGTTACCAGTTGTAATTTTTTGCCTATTTACATATTTAGCAACATAATATAAATTGTTAAAATTAATATAGAACACATATATATAAAAAGCAATTAAATACAAAAATAAATCGTTTATTGAGCTGCAGATAAAGGCAAATTAAACATTTAAACCACAATTATAATCAAATACATAGGCGGTGTTTAAATAATTTTAGAACTGGTGTTATTTGCGGATAATCCGAGCTCTTAATATTATAATTAAATAACCGGTTTGCGGCAGATGATAATCATTTGCTAATTTAGTTCATTATCGGATTGTTATCCGTTGTGTTCAACAGCTGGACAATTCTCTAATGATTAGTTTAATTTGTGGTTAAGTATTTTGGTAACGTATTTTAAATTTTTTTATTTATTAAATGCATAAAATTTAATTTTTATTTATTAAATGCAAAATTTTTAGATTATTACGGTGTAGAAGTTGAGCAGAAGTAATGTTGTCTCGCGCAGTCGCGTGTCCCTCGGGAGCTGTCAGCGACGTCGGTTCAGGCTGGCTTTACAAATATTTTCATTAAGCACGTATATCTTATGTATTTAAAAGATTTAGTTTATTTTACTTAGTTTTGTAATTTTCGTAGTAATGCAATGTAGATCAAATCTCAAAGTCGAATTCAACTTAAAAAAGTAACGTTAATAAAGTAAAAAGTTAGAACATTCATAAAATTAAAGAGAAGAATGAAAACTAATAAAATGCAATTCGTAAACAATTTCATTTCCGTGAATCTTTCGTTTAGTTTTTAATCTTCGTTAAACTCATAATCCAAAGATAATTGCTCTTTCTCATATTCGAGGAATTTCGCGACAAATGGCGCTGCGTCTGCAGAACATTTAATTCGACGATGATTGTTTGATATTCATTTAAATTAAATTCGTTATTTTGCGATTTTTATCATGTCGTTTCAATTTCCGCTTAAAATTTGAAAAGATTACAGCGAAATGATAAGGAAGAAAATGTAATTATAAATACAAGTAAATTAGAAACATAATTACATTCTTTATTGTCAACTTTCCTGCTATGTTGAATGTTATGCTGAAATAAAAGGACATTTGAGTGATCAAAAACTAGTAGATCTAATGCAATGATTAATAGGTAATCTAATGCCTATAACTCCTGTAGTTGTAGTTATAATTATTATTCATTATCCGGGCAGCGTCAGTAGGAACGTTCTCGAATATTCTATTGAAACGAAGCAGTTCACTCGATTGGAATTATTGTGGCTCATTGGCGACCACAAAATAGGACTATATTATACTAATGCAAGAATGTAAATTATTGTTAGAAATGTTGCTGAAACATGAAAATATGATGTATATAAAGAGATTATTTTTATTTTAAGTAGTATTAGTTACTTTAAAAGAAGTTGATTACACATATAAAAAACAATACTTTCTTTATATTTTGACGATATTATTTGCTTCCGAGTATTATATGGCTGTAACAAGAAAGTATGCTCTTCACGGATTGTCAAGGTATGAATATTTATCATCATATAAAAAGGGAATAGGCACGTACATGACTTTGAAGGGCGCTTTTAAGAGCCTCGGGCGGAATTTGTATTCCAGAAATATCATCTACCTGTACAGTGTACTCGTCGCTAAAAATCAATGAAGTAATTGGTGTTCGGGGCACGTGCGGCGGAAACGCACATAACGGGGCTTGTATTGAATCTCATGTTGTCTGTCTGTGCCCTGGCATTGTATATACACTCAGCTACGGTAAATCTGCAAGTATACGTACTTTGAGAAACCTTTGGGCTCGGAGCGCGTATGGTAATCTGAGAGTTAGGGTAATGGGATTTTAGTTTGGGATATTTTTGTTTTGTCTTAAAGTCTTTGGGTTAAGGCGATTGATTTACGTTCGTTGGCTCAAAAAGAGAACAAAAGTATTGTATATTGGCTACAATTGTTTAGCTTCAAATAAATTTTATAAAATTCCTAGTAGTTTGCCTCCTCCATAGTGATCTACAATAGTTGATAGTTAAGTGTTTAAAGTTTAAACAGCATTAAGATGTATATTGTATATCTTAATGCTGTTATCTGACTATTCACAAAGCAACTAAGTCAGCCACTATATTATGTGATTACCGGCACCTGTAAGTGATCTCTTCAATAAACTGAAAGCTGTATTAATTAGCATGCACATAAAAGTCACATCAACATAATCTCGCGACGCGTCTCGCGAGGCTCCGCTGGCTCCCGTGAACAGCTGATGCGTCCGTGGAATATATTCACACAAGTCTCATATTTTACACCAGTGCTTGCTGAAAATTGAATTTTGATGACAGTAATGTTTTATTTTAGATAAATTCTTTTTAATTTAAAATAATATAATGTACTTTAATATTTGCTTCGTAGGTAAAATAGGTAGGTATATACAGGGTGTAATCGAAGTGTGCACAAGCGATTATTCCGTAACTATTGCAGATATCAAAAAACTTTAAACTGATATCGAAAGTACTTAACCTAATGAGTAAATTAGATATTTCTCGTTTTATTTTTAAAAATTTATTATGGCCATTTTATTCATTAGGTTAAGTACTTTCGATATCAGTTTAAAGTTTTTTGATATCTATAATAGTTCCGGAATAATCGCCTGTGCACACTTAACGATTACACCCTGTATATTTGTGCAAAGTTGACATCGTTAATGAAGCTACATATCTTTATTTAGCTCTGGTGAATGATTAAAAATATTGTTATTTTAACTTAAATTTAAATTTTAAGACACCACGTTCCTTAATTCGGCACAACTTGTTACAAAGCAAATAGCTTCAGTTATTACGCTCGAATTACAATTGCTACTAGATACAAGAAGCAAGAAGGTGTAGAGATAAGATAGTGGTCATTCATCACTGGACGCCGGCGCGGGGCGGTCGCAATGTGCAGCCATTTGGACTTCCGTCAGCTGCGCTCAATGTGACGCTCTTGACATATCTACATTTTGCATTTATTTCACTTTTAGAGCTAGCGCGCACGAGCAACTTTGTCTCCGCAACTATTTTGTCTCTCCACCCATGGGCTAGTATGAAAGTGCGCGCACGTAGCGACGCAACTCCCCATACAAATTGATGGGAGAGACAAAATAGTTGCGGAGACAAAGTTGCTCGTGCGCGCTAGCTCTTAAATCTGAAATATTATAAAGTATTAAAACTGTTTCTTGTGAAGCAACTGAAATGTAGAGCATAGAGATATATAAAATGAAAATATATTTATTACTTATCATCTATTTTCTTAAAAATAAAATGTGAAAAGGGATGATGAAAAATTATAGAGCTATAAGTACTTGTATTGTTATATGAAAGTAAAGTAAAAGTATGTACTATGTAAATACTAAATATGAAATGCATAAATAATTAAATCATATGACATATTTGTTCTAATATCTCATCATTGTATTACATAGTATACTTATTCAAGCGAATTAAACATTTTTCTGTATATTATCATTTGTTTGAGTACGACGATAAAAGAAAATTGTCTTAAGCAAAAACTTCCGTTTAGATGAATTTCATTCGGAGTGCTATAACAGAACGAATCTAAAAGATTATTAACATTAAGAGCGGCTGTCAAACACTTTACGGGCGGTTTCTCCAAGATTGAGTGGAAATTCGGCGGCTCCATGGAGATTGTTTAATAACATTCATTATTTTCTAATTTGTTCAATACTTTTTATATAATATTTTAGAAGACTGTAAAGTTATTGGTTGGTATGGACCAACCGTATAATATTCGTTCACGTTTGGATAATAAATTCACCTTATTAACATAACTTCAATTACTTAGATAAATAATCTCTAATTATACTAATTCAGTTATCTCTATTGTTACAGGTGTCACGTGTACAACATTAGTGAAGTGTAAGTGTATCGGTTGCAAACAGTGTATTCGCGTTAACAGTTTAGATGCGTCGGGCTTGAGGGCGCCAGTCACCACGCGCACGGCGACGAAGCAGCGATGGCTTGGCCTGAAGTTATGCGATGAGGCGGGCGACGAGGAGGACGCCATGGACGAGCCCAGCGCCGCCAAGCGGCCCTCCGTGCTGACCATCGACCGCGCCGCCTTCCTGCTGCTGCGCGTCAAGCGAGCCTTCAAGAAGAAGAGGCAGCAGAGGAAAGAGAAACAGTAAGTGTGTTTAAAGCTTAATTTAGATTATTTAGAACGAAATTGTTATTGGTAGAGCACAAACGAAACACAAACATGCTTTTTAATTATTTTCGAATGAACCACAAAACATGTGTAATTCAGAGCATACCCAAGCTTAGCATATAATTGGATTAGGTTAAGATGTGTGGCGCAATGTTTCATCGCGATTTCGTTCGCAAATGATGAAGCGGCTCGGCTGTGAAGCAGTAGGTATTACAGGAAAGGGAGCGACGCAATCTGCGGCGGTATGGAGATGAGTGCTTGCCGTTCACCTCACGTACGCGACCTAATCTTTTGCAGAGCTCGCAAATTAAGTAGCTCTGCTCATTGCTGTATAACATATCTTTATTCTAACATTTGAGATTTCAAGCAAATAAGGTAAATGTTGTGTATTCTGTGGTTTAGATGAGTTTGTAAAATACGTTATTCAAAAAAAACGTTTTTTTTTGTATTATTCAGTATTTTATACGTGGCATTGAGGTTTGTATTTTTACCAACAAGCAATGTTTAAAAAAAACACAAAATAATTTATTTTACTCGTTTTATTCATTCAGATTAAATAAACAATCTGACAAAGCAGCTCAAACAACATTAGCCTTGCTAGTGTTAGCGTTGGCTTCGTCCTGTTTGTTGATGTCTATTTTATTTTTATTCTCTTGAACCGTTAAATCCTTCTTAACGGAAGCCGACAGAGGCGGTATGAATTTCATGGTTTTGAAGTCATTTCGAATTTCCTTGTCTCCAACTATTTTTATAGTACCTTCTTTATGGATATCTTTCTTCTTCATTATTTTTCCCAAATCCAAAGCGATTTCCTTTTTCTGTGGAAACAAGAGTAGTTCGACAAACTTATGTTTCGTCGGTGAAGTCTGAATGTTGAGTGGTTTATTGGCAATCAGGTTGTCAATGAGGAAGGGTATCGGAAAGCGGCTCGACGGCGCGGGGTTGGCAATCATTTGACTCTGTTTTGGCCCGAATTCGAATACAATTGAATCTTCTCGCACCTGAAATAAAAGTTTAATTTAAAGATACAGGATACAGCTATAATAGTTTGTAAAATACAAGAGTAGGTACATAAAAGGATTCATGGTTCAATAATGATCGTATTGTTTGTATACGATATACTTTCTTAATAACTCAGGCCCCGGAATCACAGACACAATAGAAAATCTATTGTGTCGTGGACCGATCGGGCCGTTCGGGGCTCAATGGGTTAAAAGGTATTTGTGATTTTATGAAGCTGCGATATAATAATTATCATTATTTAGGTACTACATATTTATTTAAGTACCATAGTTTACTTGGTAAAATTTAATTGCGGGCTAAGAATCTTCATTCTTCTACGAATGTATTGAATACAATAACGGGTCATGGTAAATTATTGAAATATAAATATTTGTACGAAATGCCTACCTGTTCATGAGAGTCACAGCATAGAGTGGACATGCTGGGTTCGCGGAACGAGAAGAGGTCGTTGTTGGTGAGGATCCTGCTGAGAATGTCGGAGGGCTGGCTGCGGGACGCGTCCTTCAAGTACTTCAGGCTCGAGCAGGGACACGGCTCGTCTGCTGCCTCCGAAGGGGTCAGGAACGTGTTTGTATGTGCTACGTCCGGCTTGAGATCTGAAATCATAAAAAAATATATTAAGCTAATCTTTAAAATAATTTTTGTGACTCGTGGTTTTATAACACACTTCATATTATATAAATAAATATTAAATACATCATAATAAGGTATATTGTAACATGGGTAAAACATAATATTGCATTTATGACTAAAGTCTTTCTAACGATAATTCCCAATATGCCATTGTCGCACAAAGTTATCTAACAATATCTAGGCTTAGATCTAGGCATTTCAGAACAATTTCTAAATACAATTTAGCCTAATCTATAACTTTAAAAATAATATTAGTGACATTAATGGATAAAACATTTATTACCTTGCGGTTTCGCGTTGATATAGAAGGCGATATCCATCTTGCCAAGATTGACCAGCGAGTTGGTGACGGCTGGCAGCGTCTTGAAGAATCTGGTGTCCCGGCCCCGCGCCAGCGACAAGCAGACAAACAGCAGCAAGCGATACATCGTCACCTACTTCTAGTTAATGAATGTACTTAGATACTATAGAACGGTGGATAATTATTATTCGGATTAAAATGATTCATTTTTTGCCAATTTTAATTGTTTAGAATTTCCTTATATTATACATAACTTAGGAATTCGATAAGCATTGTAGTAAGTAGATTTATAGTCTGCTTTTCAGAAATAAAATTAAATGTTACGATAAATATAACCTCAATTAAACTAAAAGATATTATCGAGATCGATTCTTATCATAATTGAAATTAGGTAAAAGGCAATTTTCATTGAAAAAGCAAATAAAGCGTAACTTCGGCCACAATTATTAGCGTTCAGAAATAGAATTTTCCAGGGATTGTTTTAAAGAGCTAACAGTTCCTTACAATAGGGGCGCGTTAACGAAAAAACTTTATAATACCGTTCTCCAGGAGTTGGGAATTTGTAGAATTCTGCGACGAGACCAGAACGAATAACGATTCGTTTGAAATTCAGGGCAAATCGAATTCCGACGATTTCGCAACATCGATTTGATCGTTTATTGGATTCGGGTTTTATGGACATGCTTGCGTAATCATTTTCATTTAATTGTGTTGTTTACTTTTCGCACAATTTTAAAATACTTGCCGAAGTAGCGCTCTACGCGTTATGTATATCTTGATATAATTCAGTCTTATCTAATCAATAACGAATTATCTTAATATATACCGAGAGAAATTGTATTTTTATACCACTAACACACTGATCACTAATGCGATACAAAAATAAAAACATCTAAATTTATTGTGACACAATATAGAGCATCACAGTCTTTACATGGAAGAATAATAAAGAGAAAACTTAAAAGAGACAACACTTTATATTTAAATTCGTTTAATTTCGTACACGTAACTTAAGGATTCAGGGGAATAAGACACGATGTATTACCTAATGAATAAAATATGTGAAATGTATATTAATATGTTATTTAAGAAACCATTTAACTCAAATTATAATCTGGAGCTCTAGTGAATGAAAATATATTATAAATTATAATTATTATGATGAAAACAAAAATATAGAAACACTAGCTATGCTTCGCGGTTTCACCGTCATAGCTCCGTTCCTGTTGGTAATGATATTTTAGCCTATAGCGTTCCTAGATAAATGGGCTATCTAACACCGAAAGAATTTTTCAAATTGGACCAGTAGTTCCTGAGATTTGCGTGTTCAAACAAACAAACTCTTCAGCTTTATAATATTATTAGTATAGATTAAAACTTATATACTTACTCTTAATAAAAATTCGACTCTGCCATTTCTACACGTTTTCTAGATTATCTATACAAGTACAACTCGGATAATAAAACAGAGTGAGAGACCTAGAACTAGGCATGAAGTTTTTTTTCAATCTCAGTTTTGTAGATCCGATTCAGAATTTGCAATTACTTATTATATCGAGTCTGTATGAATGAATTTCATAAATCCATTGTCAATAATTATATTGATTATTTCGATATTGGATATTAATATCCAATATCGAAATCATTTTCGTTGTTCAAATATGAAGTTTGTGTGCGCAAGTTACTGTAGCAAACCCGTGGCCCCAAGTGACTCTTGCAGACCTTTACCAAATTGCCAATTTAAAAATAACGAGTCATTTTTACTTTTTATTATCCCCATTTCCCTTCATATTTGTTTTAAAGACAATAGGGTAATGAGAAAAAATTAATACAATATTATTCAACCAAATTTAAAGATTTTATTCAACCAAAAGATGTCCAATAATCCCATTATTGATAAATTATTAGTGTAACAGCCAATAACCGATTTAGTATCTAACCCGTTTATATTAACCGCATTGTCTGCGGTTTACAGAAACAGGCATAACCAATTTATTCCTTTACAGTGCGTTTTCCATCGGCGAAAGTAATAAAATGCATTTAAATTGTATTTATTTATAAACATTGATTTGAGTCGTAAACATTCGCCAATCGCGTCCAATCGCAGCGTGCCGCCCGCAGACCGCCGCTCGCAGCCCGCTCATGGAGCCCACGTCTCTCGCTATTCTGGTAGGTTATGGCCGATAACTCATTTGAGTCGCTTTTGTGATTTATACTCGTCCAAATATCGGTAATAATAATTTTACTGTAGTTCTGTACGCTCTAAATACCTTTACAAGCTACCTTAAAAATTTAATTATGGAATCAAGAGCAGGTTATTTTCAGGTCACTTTCTACGATATAGCTCCTGATTTACCTACGACTCTCTTAGCAGCGAGCTGCTATACAAAACGATGCGCTAGTGTTTTGTCCAAATTACAAAGAGAATTATATCCGTGTCTCAACAAAGTTCAGTAAGCAAACATGCGATGGTCCCAGCAAGTTGTGTATTGACATTAATGTAATTGGTGTTGATTGTATCGTCTCTGTCAATACGCCGAAGTTAACATCTCGAGTGAGACGCAGACACTCGTTTTAAATGTAAATCAGTCAAGCTGTTGTGTTTCAGAAGTTCGCGCCAAATATTGTGTTAAGATAAACTTAGACTAATATTATTAGAATTAGGAGTGGATCCACAACGAGCTTTATGTTCATTATACAAGAAGATAATGGGATTGAGTAGTTAGCTAATTTCGAATTTGTCAGTTTAATTTTTAGTGAATACTGAATCACGTTTTTGTTCAGATTCATGTTTTTATTTATGTTGGTGAAGTAAAACCTTTGGAAATAAACTTTTCTATTTTGATAAAATTTAAAATTTTAAGTATAACCTTTGAGACTTCATTAATCATTGCGCATTGCGCTTTACAAATTAAAACTGTAGTTTCATATTTTTTTGTAAATTTAATGAAATGAAAGTAGACGTTTCATAGTAATGAAAGTTTATTGATTTTTGATAAAATATATTGAATATTTAAAGGCGCTATCGTGGAGCATATTTGCTGAGCATGTAACGGCAGCTTCCACCATGAAGCCAGCACTCGATCCCAAGCGAAGAAATGACATCGTTGACGAAGCCTTCCTAGAACAAAAGGACATTCTCCTAGAAATGGTATTAATTTTGCTTTAAAGGAATAGTTTGTAAAGTTTTATGGGCTATAAATAAGGAGCTCAAGACAGTTTCGTGCCTCTTCTTCATTGTATATTTTCTTTGTGGTTTAGACTTTAAAGGGAACTTTTTCTATGAATATGCTTTTTTAAGTAAATAAAAAATTCGCTTGCACTATGTAATGTCCAGTTGCACAGTAAACATCTTTGATTAGATATTTATATTTCATTGTAAATTTTATATACTTTATGATTAATAATTCTACAGCTAGAAGCAAAGTTAAAAGAAGTTCGTGACAAGCGAAAGCGCAAACAAGATCCACCATCAGATGGGATTAAATGCGAGAATCTCCCAAAAAACATTGATTTGAAGATGAAAGCACAGGGTTTAAGTGCTGTTGGGGACACGGAAGCTTTTCTCAAATTCGGAGAAAGTGGTAAAGACAATTAACAGTTTATCTACAACCCTGATTCTATTCTATGCCTATTCTATGCCAACGAATAGTAAGGTCTCAATGTTGAATACGTGATTAATCCAAGTACAATACAATTTCCATTGTATTTGAATAGAATGCTTAAAATATAGACCAAACGCTCCGCACGCTAAAGTGTGCACATCAATTGGCCATTTCCAGAATTACCCGGTGCACATAGTATGAGAACGTGACATGTAATAGTTTCTATTTTGGCCAGCCGTGCGGCACTAGGTGCGGCACTCCGGGGCCTGTTAGCTGTAACGTATGGAGTGAGTGCGGTTTGGAGCTGCGACAAGCTGGGGTATCGGAGGTCACAGTAATTGCCTTGCGGTCGATTTCTGATTAATCTTTACCTATATCACGCGCTCGTGACACATCCGCCAATAAGACGATTACGTCGCCGTACAACTTAAGCCTGATTATAGTTATTTTATTATTACAGATATGCCTTCCGAACTTCAGTATCATTACTGTAGGGTAATAATAGTCGATAATCTCAATCCAGAAATGGAATGAAATACATATAAATATAATATATATATTTTTATTAATTACACAGCAATGAAGCAGTATTCGTGAATGTAATTAACACACATTCCAGGGAATAGTTCTCTGGTGCTGGAGTCCACAGGAATCTCAAACGTGGGGCGCGCGCACGTCCAACTTGACGTGGGAGACGGCGCTGTACATATTCCGGGACTTCATTATCTGTTTTCGGGTAAATAATATACAGCTTAACTCATAAATTAGGGACTAAATTTTAAAACGCGATTTGGTAAATATTCCTTATAGAGACAGGCTTCATTTAAGTACAATATAAATTTAGGTAAAGTTTAGTTGCATTTTTTAGCAGTATGTTTCTGCTTACATTCATAATTTTATTTGTACATATATGTAGGATCGGGGCCAAATGAAAAACACTTTGAACTTCTTGAGATTTATTTTCGGACCACAATCTTAATTTTTAGAAAACATCTTACAGAGAAACAGCCGTCTTCACCCACGATCCCAATGAAAAAGAGAAAGATCATTCCTCATTCGCTCTCTACTTCACATTCACATTCACTCATTGATTCGCTCATAGTTCTTCCATTCTAATCATCGTTCAGAAAGTAATCTTACACGTTCAGAAACATCAATTAATCATACATCTCACCTCATCATCCCACATATATACTTTTCAGGCTACATATATACGCACCTATTGCATTATCGTTGGTAAACATAATAATACACAAAGTAGACTGTAATATCTCTGTTCATTTATTCAGTGCACGCTTGTAGTAACAAAACGCAGCCGCTACTACCAGGCTATTTTGTATTAATAAATAAATTCCTTTGCTGTTCCAACTACAATTTAGAACTGTTATATTAAACTTACAGGTGCTGCAGTTAGAAGTGTGTGTGAGAAACAAAATATAAGTGATATTAGAAATGAAATGCAAAATAAACAACTAGAGATCGTAGATGATGACTTAGAATCTCGAAGACAAGGCTCTAACGCGACTGATAGTAAAACCATAAGGAGTAAAGCAACTAAAGAGTCAAGCAAATCCGCGGCTAAGGTCACTGCTGTGAAGACTACAAAGACGACGACCACTACAGAAGTTACAACTATTGAGAATACAAGTCCGATCGAAAGGGACGCTGACTAAGTTAATGGTTCATTATTAAAGGCATTGTATAAGAAATGTGTTTTATTTATAATTTATATACCTCTTTTTCGTGTACCGAAATCAACAGTGATTTTATAAGTATCTTATAAAATTTTGCAGGTTGTTTAGTCTTAAAATTGTCAGTACTTAAGTTTGCTTAATAACAAAAATAACTACGTTAAAAACAACCGACTTCAAAAACGGAAAAGTCAAAATAAAAAAGATTAATTGATATTATTAATTACTATATTATATTATTTGGATGTGCTATTTATTAAAAAGGTTTGATGTCGGTGCACGGGCTTAATACTAATTGCTTAGTGCTGGGCACCGACTTCAAACCTATTTAATAAATAGCACATCTAAATAATATGTAGTAATTAATAATATCAATCTTTTTTATTTTTGACTTTTCCGTTTTAAAAGTCGGTTGTTTTAACGTAGTTATTTTTATTTAATACTTTTTAGTGTATTTTTCAACACGAATCAAACGAGCCCAAACTCGATAAAGTTGAGTCAATATATTACTGAGTTCCTATTCCCTACCTTACCTTTCGATTCCATCATCAAATAAGCTCTATGTCATGATAATGTTTCATTGCTATCCAATTTATATACGTATACAAAATTTCAGCTCAATCGGTTACCGGGAAGTGCTACTTAGTGTACTTGCTATATTTCAATTAAGTCATCGAGATCAGACAAAAATGCTCATAAAATAAAAACTACTGGGCCTATCCTAAAATTATCCTAAAATTTTTATGGGACCAATTCGACACCATTCCGCATCAAACAAAAAAAGAATAACGTATATCGGTTCAGAAACCACGGAGAAATCGGTGTACATACATAAAAAAACATACCGGCCGAATTGATAACCTCCTCCTTTTTTTGAAGTCGGTTAAAAACGAATCTAGAGACTAATGTATTAAAGATATTCGTTATGTTACAAGAAAAATAAAACATGTTTTGTGGTTCATTTCGTGTTCAGACATTAAGGATATAGATAAGGAACGATGTGCGAAGATTAACAGTCTCCAGATGATATATTACGATACATTTGGTCGTAATACATAGTTTACTTCTACAGTAATCATTATTATTAAGCTGAGCTTTCTGAATCGATTACGAGAATTCATTGTGATATTATAAATACACTAGGTTTCCGCCCGCGGCTTCGCCCGCGCAGTAAAAGAAAAACCCGCATAGTTCCCGTTCCCGTGGGATTTCCGGGATTGCGTCATTTTCCCGGGATAAAAAGTAGCCTATGTCCTTTCTCGGGTATCAAAATATCTCCATACCTAATTTCATGAAAATTGGTTCAGTAGTTTAGGCGTGATTGAGTAACAGACACACAGAGTTACTTTCGCATTTATATTAGTATGGATTACGTTGGTAGCAGTGAACACTGAACATATACTTATATAAACATAATTTATTAATGAAATAAATTTACGTGAAGTTATAAATGTTATTGATATAACAATAATTATAGCCATGAGAAGGTTCAATGTATTAATGCTAACTAAAGTAGTATAATTTACCTATTTTTTTTTAATTTTGAATACTGAAGCTCTGAGAAAAACACAAAACAGAAACAGATAATATCAAATTTATGGAGATTTCAGACATGTCTATTTTACATACTAGCAAAAATTCCTAAACCTACAATGCATGGTATTGACGAATATCAACTAAAACATATTTATTTTAAGTAGTTGATATTCACACAAGCTATAGTCTACGCTCACATACAAGAAACACGTTTCTAGTTATCTAATCCACTATAATCGGTTACCCTTGTGTTACTGCACAGTGCTGCGGCGGCGGCGGCAGCGGCGGCGGAGGCGCTGGGCGGGAGGCGCGCGCCGCCGCCCCTGCTGCGGTCGCGCACGCTGCCCGCCATCGTCGCGCCCATCTCCATCCTGCACGCGCAGATCGACCCGCGGCATGCCGGTCAGTTATCACTATAACATATCGAAACCTGTAACCAAGAGTAGTTATATATGTTTTTTCCATCGAAAAAGAACGGATACTCTACATGACACTACTCTACATAATATGGTCGGCTTTGTTACGACAACCTTTAACAGAAATCTGTGTCGATACTTATATATACCTACATACTTATACAAAGGAATTTTTTTTTAATTTGTTATCTTTAAATTATGAGCTACTAGGTAGGTCATGTATTTTTTGTGACTAACATAATATTAATATGTAGGGTCAACCGGGGCAAATGCAACTAAAAAATAACAAGTGTCAAGTTTGATCGGTTGCAGTTATCTCCTTTTATATTTGGTCATTTATTTGACCCATTTAGTGATTTTTGTATTTATTCAAGATTATTTTCAACCAATCAAGCAATACAGTAGTCTTATAAATAACTGGTAGTGAGAATATTTCCTAAAATTGGTAGAAAAAGTTACATTAACCCCTAGTCGGGGGTAAATGCAACTAACTGCCATAGCTCTTCTTCTATTTCATATAAAACAACGAATATAGAATATATTTATGAGATTTCATGTTATTCATAGGATTTTGAACTGGATTACCGTGTAGCAAGAACGAGTTTTCAGGAAAAATCTTATTTTTCTGATTGTGGGGCAAATGCAACTATTTGTTAGAGAATTAGTGTGGGGAATGCAAAAAACTTATTCATCGATATATTTTTATTATTCTATATATATATTACTTAGGGTGGAGTGAAAAATATTTTTTTTGCATTTTCGTTTCGGCATACCTGTAAAAAGATGTCATTATTGCTCATAAATACACATGCAAAATTATACTTTGCAGATGATACATTAGAGGTGCCCCCAACATCATGAACTTTCAGAAATTCAAAAAATTTAGTCAAAAATCATTAAAGTTTAATTTTGACAAATTAACGCTAAATCAGATTCTGTGTTATCTCGTTGGTTGCCAACAGGAAGATACAGAATACATAATATTTCAATATATAAAAAAGTGGCTATCGCTGGCTACCAGTGGCTCTGGTCGGTGGCCCGTTTGCGCCGACTCTTATTGTAGGAAACGTTGACTTTAAACAGTGCCGTTAAGGAAATAACACTAATGTTAGTAATATTTCTTAATTACATTTTACACGTAAATACAATTAAGATCATAATTTAATATTTTTGATGTGAGTTCTATCTATAATTTGGCTTTGTTACAGTAAAGTGTTGTAAGTCAAAATACGACAAACGCCATGTTGTCCTGTATTTTGTTTGCCAGAGAAGTACCCAGTGTCTCAATTACCAACTTGTACTGATGCTAAGAAACTATTACTTATTTATTAGATATGAATTTAAACCTGATAAAATAACAAAATTCATGATTTATCCGAAAGATTAGCTACGGAAATGTTTGATGTGTGGCGAAAAGCATCGCTTCCCACTATTAGCTTTAATAGAGTACTACAACATATTCGACACACCATATTCGATGAATATAGACGCTTATTATAACCTTATCAAGACCGACAAACTAACAAAAAAGAACAAGAAAAGATAACTGAAGTATTTTGTCACTCAGTACCAAAGGTTATTTGATATTTGAAGTTGCAAATGCATTTTTTTTAACTCTCTTGTACTTGCTCAAAAGATTATACTGACTTAACTATGTGGCAAGAATGTAAGAAAACTGAGCCTCTGACTTCTAATTTATCTGAAGAAACCTTAAAAGACATCGTGAAAAGCGGTTTGACTACGTTTCAGAATATCAAAGATTTTCTATGCCTTGCCCAGGCCGTAAAGCATATTATCAAATTGGTGACATAAGCTTCAAGTGCAGTTTGCTGAAAAAGTAAACAAAATGATTTTATAATGGCAAGAGCATCAGTATCACGACTGCTAATGCCTAATTTTGAAAAAAAAAAACAGCGTTATCTATACTAATATTATAATCTATACTAATATTATAAAGCTGAAGATATTGTTTGTTTGAACGCGTTAATCTCAAGAACTACTGGTCCGATTTTAAAAGTTCTTTCGGTGTTAGATAGCCCATTTATCGAGGAAAGCTATAGGTTACATATCATTACGCTTAGATTAACAGGAGCGGAGCCACGCGGGTGAAAGCGCGAGGCAACCGCGAGCGCAGCTAGTACTAAATAATTACTTATTTCTGATATTTTCATTCCTCTATAATATCATTTTCATTAATGAAATACGTTAAAACAACTAATCAGGCTATTATTTAGTGTATCACAAAGTAGTTTGTTATATAATAGACTTGACGGCCATAAAAATACTGTGATTAAAAAAGAAATCAAAGTTTGCGAAAAATCATATTTTTCTAATTTTCAATTGCGTTGGGGCACCTCAAAACATCAAGACAGGTAAACAATATTTTGTATGCTGAATTCACTCATTAAAAGGCACCTTTCTGTCGCTATGCCGTTTGAAAAAAACAAAAAAAAAATTTCTTTCATACATTATCACTCCACCCTAATATATATATATATACAATAACGTTATCTATACAATAACGTTGCGATCGTAGATGGCGCCGCATTATTTAGAGGAAAAACTCATGTACCTACTTTGATTTACCACTTTAAATCGCAACAAATAAAATAACAGTGTACTACCTACTAAGTCAATTTTAGTTTTTGGTCAGAACAAATAATATTCTTTATGTTAAATATTGTTAAAAACGTAAACCAAACAAAATACGTTTATTAGTTAATCAACCGTTTACTAAAAATTACTTGAACAATCACAGAACTATCCTACCTATCGTTTTTAGTTACTTATATTCTTTAATCACGCTTTATCTAATTTGAATTTTACTTATGAACCCGTCTCTGGGTATAATATCGAAGAAATAATCGATGGTTCTTCTTTAATTAATCATAAAGAAAATATATTTTGACTACCAAGAAGGATACATAATAAAAATATCGACACTGTCACATCACTAGTGTTTTTAGTTTCATACAAAAATATAAGGGGCTATTGTAACTAACCTCACAGTTGCAATAACCCCACAGTGAAATTTTCATGAGGCAATTGTAACTGCATCAATAACACAAAATAGAGTCAACTAACGCACTAAAAATATAAATGAAATATGCTTAACGGCTTGTGATAATCGCGTCCAATCAAAAACACCTGCAAAAAATCACAACTAAACAATTTTTTTGTCTGCAAAACTCGACACCTGTTTTTACGCACACCAACTTCAAAATAGCGGTTTGACACAATGGCCTATCAATCAAATAGTTTTCATCGTAGGGGCACCATCTATTACTTGAAAGATTTATTAGTCGTTGAGCTATTGAATCATAGGTGGCGATTTATTACAACAACTCTAATAAATTAGTTATGATAACTAGTTGCCATAGCCCCATAGTTGCATTTGCCCCGGTTGACCCTACCTATAATTTTATCCTATAATTTAAGTTAAGAAAAATCTAATTTGTTCTTTGCAATGCAAATTCAAATTGTTTTTAATGACGTAATTTATATACTAAATTCCAACTTGGATACTATTACGGAACACGAAGGACTTCTTATCAGGAGATAGTTAACCCCAACTTTAAATAGGATGCTATGTGTCGTGCTGCCGGCGCGTTTATCTACCCGTTCCCACTTAGTGCAGCTCACGCTCGCACGCGACGTCTGCCTGGCATCGTACCTTCATACTTGGGATATATCCTTATCTATAATAACGTAGTTAATGTATATATGGTCAGTCTTTACAACGATTGAACTTCTGATAAAGGGTTTTTGTTAGCTCAGTTGAGCTTGTGGGTCACCTGTTAGAAAGTGATATTATCTGATATGAAAATTAACAAAGGCAAAAAAAAGCGCCTCTGTAAATGCGTTGTGCAGTGCTACGTGCAACGACGTCATGCTACGTGTGAGCGTTTGTCATATTTCCGTACAATAGAAATGTATCTACATTGACAGCTGCTACGCATATATCATGGCTTCTGTTTCATGTTAGGCTTTATAATATAATGCACGGATGGAATGTCACGATCCATGTAATTGTGCAATGCCCGTAAGCAATTTTAAATTCAAACATGAATTTTGTTTCAACTTCATTTAAGACAGCTAGACAGTAGCTCTTTCTTCTCTTCTCTCTTAAATCGAATGAATCCTTTTATTTCATTTCAAAAAGGCTAAATATGAAGTTCTAAACACAAATTAAAACAAGTACACCCAAGCCTACTAATTAAAAAAAAATGCCTTGTATTGAAGAAATAGGACTATTGAGAAAAGCATCTCTAGATTTAGTAACCGTGTTCTATAAAAAAATAAAAAACAAGCGACGTATATTCCCGAAATTTCCACTTATCCGAAAAATCAGTAAGACGAAAGTAGGGCGCAAGTAGCCTACAGGTGCGTAGGCTGCGGCGGCGTCGGGCGGCGTGAGGCGGCGCGGCGTCGCGCGGCCGAGCGGCGCCGCAAACAGTCGATATCTTGATTAGCATAATTACGCTTCTGCACTCTCATTGCCACTTCCAAGTTATGACCGAACATAACAAAACTCACTGGTGCATTTATTGTCTTTCAAGTACGATTGTGTGGACATTAATATGGTAATGCTTATGGCGAGCTGTTATCTTCTAAGGAATTATTCTTTTCATTTATAGGTAAATAGTTTTTTTAGATATTGGATTTCAAACCTTATTGCCGATATTTTTTTGATTTGATGATAATGTATGTCAACGTTTAGATAAACATTGAACAAATGAAGTTCTCTTTTATAAAACGTGACCATTTTCCCTGGCGTTCACTATTACGAGTGTGATAAAATGATTGCTAACTGTAATTCATATGCCTTGGCTTGACTGTTGAAATTTCCCTCCAAATGAATAAATGCACTGATGTTCAATGAGATTGAAATTATCCAGCACATTAACAAGTGAGCGAGTAGGAGTGAAATAAAATTAATTTCTTGTAGGTAGTCGTTATGGAGATAAACTTAAACAAGTATTAATTAGCAGAGGAGTGAATAATGGCACTTCACAACTGCTGCTGCTTCGTTTCGTACACTTTATTGTAATTTATTTAAATTGAGCATTTGCATGTACTCGCTCTAAAGTTGGAACCCACCTTAAGTGACATTAGATAGTTAGTTTTAGAACGCCACGTTATCTCTACTTTAGAGAGGTAGTTTAGAAACTCGGAAATTATCTATCTAATTGACTGATAAGATTAAGCTATAGAATAAGAAAGGTTGGAAAGTTTAGTAAAAAATTGTATTTATTTGAGTTTCTGAAAATTAAATTGTAATTAACATTACATTTTGAAGTTCACTACTTCTAGGCATTTAAAATTGTGTTACTATTTTTATTACTTTCAATTTGATATAAACCGCTTTTCATTTGTAAACTATCACCACCCTAAGTAACCACCACACGAAGAATATTCGTTATATGACATCAGTTCCGCAATACCGCATAATCAAAACGAAAATGCAAAAGAAAATTGTGAAGGTCAAACTATTATCGCGAGCTCCACCTAAACATCAATTAAAGTGAACTAGAAAATCAAGTAACATACGGCAATGCGGCAGGAAAGCCGGCGTCATATCATGAGTGATGTGCGGTGCGATAATCTGAACCCCCCCCCCCCCTCCTAGCAGCTCCCCCCGGGCTAGCCCGCGATTAGCACGTCCGTCGGCTTTAAAGTGTTTAAACTTATCGTCGGAGGCATCGCAGAAACTCAAGTGGACTTTGTTCAATTTCAATGAAACTTTCTGGAAGTTTCGAGTACCGTTGTCTGTTATTTTTTCGTGTTAGTTTGGCATGGTTATGTAAGTATATTATTACAATAATTAAAGTATAAATTTTATAATTAAAGTAGTCATTGAATGGTAGAGACGGATCAGTCACTTTAATATTTTCTAATTAACTATTTCATTCCATTAAATTATAATTTAAATTTATCGTTGTAACTCTTGTAGGTACAAATAGTATACTACTTTTTCTATACTTTTCTACTGAATTTCAGTAATTGTTTGAGAAACATTTATAGTGGAGAGGTACACTTGAGATAATATCGTGTATTCCCTTGCAACTAAGAAAGGTTTCAGAAAAGTAAATTTAACAATATCTTTTCTACTTAGGTTGTTTACGAAAATCTTAAATGATTAACTTAATATTTTTATTCTAATAAACTATTATTAATAGAAGAAATGTGATGTTTTGTGTATTTAGATCAATTATTATAATTGATTGAACTTGAAATAAAGTGCCACTTTATATCATTTTCATAACTTGGTTTGAAACAAATGGTAGATACGTTTTATCTAAGTCCTACCTGTGCGAGACTCCGATCCACACTCCGATCAAAGTTTAATAATTTTAGTCAAGTCTTTCTATTTTATGCAAACGTTTTAAAATATATTCCCTGACATTTTCCCAAAGGTATATTGTTCAGCTCACTTGTTAAAAAAGTCCGTGTCAGTAATCGTTATAGAACAACAAAAATTTAATTAATTTAACTATTGAGACAGCTGGTTAAATAAATAGATTTTCGTATACATACATACGAGAATGTATGAAAATTAATAACCCTTAAACGTTACACTCCTCTTTAGTCGTTTAATAATTAAGAGGAAAAGTTGAGTTCACATATAATTAATTAATGTCCGAAAGGGTCCAATAATGAATATAATTAAGTCAGAAGCAGCTGTTAGCCAATTACTGGGTTGCGAAATTAGAATCCTGCGTAGCGTCCGCATAACTCACGAGCTTCGGGGTTAATGCATGAATTTACATGAACTCATTATAAGATCGACTTGAACCTAGACCACCTACAAGGTGAGGTCACTATACATTTTGAATGTCTATAGGTATATTTCAGTTTAAATGCAGTAAATCAAGTGCAGTTTACAATTATATGGCCACTGGACACGTTAAAAAAATTCGGACCAGAAAAGAAAACAGGTCCTCTTATTGGACAGGTCTCCATTTAAAGGATGAAAATAATTTTGAAGCATGCGAAGAAGTTGATGGTTTTTACGATCCCACACAGGTACCTTAAAATAGAAGATCGAAGACCGAAAACTTAACATCTGCTTTCTACATATTTTCGTCATGTTGACGTATCTGAAATTTATCTTCCGGCGACATTAACAGCATGGAAGCAAGAAAATTATAAAATAGAATATCAGGTTCTAACATGAAAATGGATCATGTATCGAAATATGACACTAAGTAAAGCTAATGCCTCACGATGGGCGTCACTGGCAGCGCGCCAGAGACCGTTAGACCTCTGCGACTTGCGGTGGTCCTCTGGGCATGGATAATGTCCTCTATCGCCAGTTTTATGAAATTATTATGCTATCTTACTCGTTTAAACATTAGAAAATGTGCAATAGTTAAACATAGTACAATTTTATCTTTTTAAAACTTATAGTGAATTTTAGAGGATTGTATGATTTTTCTTTACATTACATTTACCGTCAAATGTGGCTACTTGACCTTTACTTGGCAACTTGACCACACCTTCCGTTTAACAACAAAATATCAAATTTTGTAGAATTGAAAGCAAATTGACCTAACGTATCGATGTTGGTAGGTTTTTAAAATATTAATTGGCAACATATTTTAATTTTAAAGCGGTAACGCTGTTGGTTCTCGCAATATAACGTATCGAAGTGTGACTGTGACTAAGGATCTTTTGCCGGTGTCAGTATTATTATGTTTGTAGAGCTTAAACTGCACATCTCAGGTGAGTACAGTTTTGATATGTTGTGTAATAAACCCTAGAGATTGATTTTACAGTGGGAACTATCCAACTTTAGGCTCATCTGTCGAAATATTTGCTTGGGCATTGATGCCTCAGGTTAGGTCAAGTTGCCATTGACCGCTGCGTGGCAACTTGACCTACGCCTAGGGTTGACACAAAAAATAACGTGACTGCATTTTTTCCTTTTTTTATCTGTTTCGAGTTTTGCATAGTAAAATCAATAAATTTGCTGCAAATTTCGGACAATCCAGATACTTATACTCTCTTTGATGACAACGATTTAGCATATTTCTAATGAAAAATAAATGTTTCCTTACCTATTAATAAATACCTATAAGTATTAAGTAATATACATATACATATGTATTAAATTTAGTTTAATAAATAAATAGTTCATTAAAATTTGTGTCTTGTTTGTGACAACCCTATCCGACATGTAATGCTTTGTATGAAATCATTACAAATCCCGTGGCAACTTGACCAGGTAGCCAGAGCCTAACAGTTTATTGTAAAGCTTCGGGCTGCAATATTTAAAAAGTCGAAGAATTAAAAAGTAATAGCAACTTAGCCTAAAACAAGAATGTTAAGCATCTACCTATGAAAACTGATGTGCAAGGTCAAGATACCACATCAGTGTCAACTTGACCTGTATTACGTTTATTTGTAAATAATGTCAGATTCAATATATTTTAAAGAAATACCTAGTAAAAGTGAATGATGAAATCATTCATGACATGAACAAATCATAAAATGTTAATAAAAGTTTAATATAAATAAGTTAGCTAAGAAAAAGTAAAAAAATGTGGTCAAGTAGCCACATTTGACCGGTACTTAGTTTTTCTGATCAATTTCACAAAAATATCGTTATATTCCGAACCGTGTTTGTTGTTTTTCTTACCTAAATGTAAATTGTATAATATGGTAGCATTTGCGTGGTCTGTGGAGACAATGCAACATCCCATTAGCCGCAAGTGCGCTCTCCTTTGTAGCGGATTGTTTGTGGGATAAACATTTGCTGATAAACACTGGAGCGTTCTGCTGGCCGCTGGATAACTTTGTTATTATTCCTATTTTTCATTGTTATCATTTATCAATGATACCATTATAGGACGATTTGTGTGCGTCAGTATATTTTGTAGATAGATTCTGATGAATTAAATATTAAATTAAATAAAAAAGTTTTATTGTCATAAATTTGATGTTTGGTTCAATAAGCATAAGTAATAATTATAATGATTTCAAGTAGAACGCAATCTGGGGCGTGTGCGGTGTGAGCGCATGCAGAAACTATTTGTGAAATAAACTGAGAGGGCAGGAATGTTGTCGACGTTTGTGGAATTACGAGTTTGTAGGAATCTGATGTTACTTTAGAAAGCGTCATAATAGTTTTAATCTCTACAATTAATTTTATTTCATTACAAAAAAAATATCAAAAATATATTATTTCTTTTCACTAGGTATGGCTGATTACATGAATTGTATGATGGAACCTCGGAAATAAAATAAAACAGCCTTTTGGGTTAAAGTCTTTAATTAGAATGAAACATACACTTATATTATATTGTTTTGCATTTATTTAACTTAATAATTATGATATAACACAACGGTAGAGAACCTAACTACAGATTGTATACAATATTTTGAAATTTTTTCCTTCTTCATAATGCAATAGTATTGCGTGATTACACAAAGGTTTAGTGAGGTGTTATGAATTTTATATTTTCACTAGCTATGCTCCGCGGTTTTACCCGCTGTGCTCAGCTTCTGTTGGTCTTAGCGTGATGATATGCCTATAGCCTTCCTCAATAAATGGGCTATCTAACACTGAAAGAATTTTTCAAATCGGACCAGTAGTTCCCGAGATTAGAGCGTTCAAACAAACAAACAAACTGTTCAGCTTTATAATATTAGTAGGTATAGATTGTACGAAATTACATTTACAGATGTAAATACCGCATCAATAATTTACTAAGTACCACATTTTAGTATTAGGTAGGAACACGTAATCTTCGAGCATCATTATTTAATTAATTGGTATCACGGAAGCATATTGTAGATAATTGCAGTAAGTTGTAGCTTGTAACAATGGCGCAGTACAATGCGACGGAAAAGCTTTCTGCTTTTCTTTCACAATGCAGCAGCTCGTAACCGCTCGCTGTAGGAAACATACAGTTCAATTAAAGTTCAGAAAATAGTTGCGAACATTAAATAATCTTTGAACGAATACGATTTCTAAGTAAGTGCTTCTCACCTATAAATTCATCACCAGAATTTATAGGTGACTGGTGAAGGACTAGTCTAAGATAAGATAAAAGTAAAATGTTCTCGAAGTGTATTGAACTTCTTCTAATAAACATAATTTTAGTTATGTTTTACAATATCAATAGTAGACATTTCTGAACTTTACACAAAAGTAACATTAACCTATTTAATTACTATCCCGACTATAAAATAGAATGTGTTAATTCGTTAAAATTGTCCAATTTATCTATTTAATGAGAGGCTTTCCCAAAACACTTAAACGTAGTAATACTCCACCAGTAATGCTGTAATTAGTAACTGACAAGGTCTAACTGCTAACGGGCGTAGACCCCTTCTACATTTGGTCTACGAGGATAGCTATGTAATTATTTATTCATGATAATAATCATAATAGCATTTCGAATGGATTACTTTACTAACCCGCAAGAAATAAGGACAGAAAATGTCAAGGAAAAGTATTCAACAAATTGAAACAATCATAAATGTGAAAGTCAACATGAAACCCACACAATGTGGTAAAGTTAAAATAATTAGATAACATTAGGAGCTAATGCAGCGAAGTTAATTTTAACAGGGAGTTGAGAGTAGGCCTGTTTCGTAAATTTATGCTGTGCGGGTGACAGCACACCCCCCCCCCCTCCGCCCGCGTAACCCCCCGGGCATCCCCCACGGAGGGTCAAGAGTTGAGATTTACGAATTATTCCAAAATTAGATTCGTTATGCTAACTCGAATTTATTGTATTTATCTTGTTCCTTTGTTACGAGCAAGCGTTTAACGTCTGCTGTAAATTTAGATGTATATCTCATTAATTCAGCGATTCTTATTCCATAATGAATCTGTCCAGGATTGACATTATTGTATCAATCAGGCCAAAACGAATTTTGTAAACGATTACGATTTATTCCCCAAGTAAACCTATTAAAAGTCCTCACTTTTAAGGGAGGAAATTAGTGATGATCGTTCTGGTTCGTTCTTTAGTGGAAGTTTATCCAGCTCTTAATATCTTCTGACTAAAGAAAATAAAATAAATTAGTAAACAAGTTTGGCTGTTTGTTTTACACTTGTAAAACTCAACGCGAAAGGGATAAAACGGATTAAGGTATAACTTTATTGAGATGAGCATCAAAACAAAGTTTTAATCTTACCGAACATTGCTGTATACATGATAACTTTTTAATGAAAATTGGTGTACAGATACTCACTGACTTAGATTAAAACAAACGATATTTTACCCCAGTTTTAATTTTGATTCTTCTGTATCTTGTTTTATCCGGGAAAACGTGGAAATTACCATTCTATGACGTATCACAATAGAATTTTAGAATGAAGAAGTAAGAAGAAAATGTCATAATAACAAACACGTTTACTGAATTGAAAGAAAACGCGAGCAGACGACAGCGCTGTTTACACACTCACTCCGTCGACAGGAGCTCTATTTGCATTTATATTGCAAATATAAACAAACAATTCGTAACAAAAGGTTCATCTATGCGATTTAGCAAGCTCTGAATTTACTTTCTAGTTTCGAATTCATTCATGCAGTGGACCACTATTTTGGATATCTGTTTCAGAATCTGAAAGGACTAATTCTCAATTATTATTTATTATAATATACTAGCTGCACTCCGCGGTTTCACCCGCGTGACTCCGTTTTTATTGGTCTTAGCGTGATGATATATAGCCTATAGCCTTCCTCGATAAATGGGCTATCCATCACCGAAAGAATTTTTCAAATCGGACCAGTAGTTCTTGAGATTAGCGCGTTTAAACAAACAAACTAACTCTTCAGCTTTATAATACAAATATTATATAAGTATAGATTATAAACATACTAAATTCAAGCCATAATTCTTAATCACGTTCTTCGTAAAAAGCATAATACAATAATATAATACAGAATACAAAGTGAGAAAACCTCAAACGCCCGTCAATATTTAGCTCTATAATTGCAGTGCCAATTTTCATGAATTCGAATGGAATGATAAAAGTTAATGTAATCCGAAATCAACTTTTTCTTAGCTTTGCATACCGTTGTAAACTTTCTCACAACTCTCAAAGTGCCCGGCCTTTCGGATTTCAATTCAGCTTTTCGTAATAAAATAATCCTTTTTTCTGTGGAAACTTTTCTTTCAATCACACCCTGTCAAGCGTAGTGATTCCTGGATCGTTGATTTATTTTTGTCTGTGTTTAATTAAAATTGATGAGGTAAAATATTTATTATCTTATGTATGCATTTAATTTTAATTTGGTACATTACCTACCTAATATTCTGTAAAAAATATGTATAGCTGAAACTGTATTTAAAGATATGATGTGTAAAAAATTTGAGAAATCTGTAAAAAATATAAAAGGAAAAATCAGTTCTACAATATACTATATAGGTAAGCAGCTTACATAAGAGTCTTAGAAAAAGTTAGAGCAATCGCTTCCATAGATCAAGTTATAACGGTAGCCCGGGGCTTGCGTGCGTCAGACACACAACTACTGACCTTTTTCCAAATGTTCTCTTTGTATAACGCATTAATACTTTTGTTTGCTGGCATTCGTTTCCGCAATCAAACAAATATAAACATTCGCAATGAATTCAATCAACGTACACTGTACAGTCCATGAAAGTATTTGATATATATTTTGGAATAAAAAATTAAAAAACGTCTGTTAAATAATTCAAGGGAATTTCTATAAATACCATTATGCCGTTTATCCGCGAATTTGTAATTAATAAATTTAATCCAATACCATGCCAAGAATGAATTTATTTTAGTTAGTTACAGGTTATTTATAGTATTTGAGTATTTTAGTTAGCTCTCTCGTAATTTATAAAATAAATTATTCACATTGCAAAGATTTTTATAGCTCCCTTTAGCATTAAAAAGGTAATAAAACGTGTTATCGTTTCTTCTAGCAGCTTTATTAATCGTTATAGTGTATGAAACAAATATCTAACGTTAAACCGTGTTCGTAGAAGCGAAGTTATCGCTCCGTTAGCAGGCAGCCGCGCGGCAAATTGGCTTGATGAAGCAGCAAGCCGCCAACGGCTACGCTTGCTTGACCTGCGTATTAGAACCAAAAAGCTTCTTAATTACTTGGCCAACAATTATGTTACTCCTAATAAGAACATTATTAGTTGTAGAAAAAACAATTTGTAGAGTATTTGTTTTCCAACCATACCCTGCACAATTAACAATTGAATATCCCTTGATGATTATCATTACAATATCTAGTCTTAAAACGCGAATATATTGAAATGGAAACTCCGATATACCAACATCTGTAAAATGTATACATAAAAGATCAGCCTAATATAATGGTTAAACGCACAATAATTGAGAATCTCTTAGGTACATTACAATTGCGTCATTTTCTTCTTTGTGAGCGGCGGTTATGCACAGGGCTAAATAGAAATAAGCGGTAGAGCTATCAATCCCTTTATTACTTGCACATTAAACTACAAAGAACAAATACAACTATTACTCGTTTAAAGTCGGGTAAAGTAGAATATTCTTTCATCTCCGAGGAATAAATCTTCGTCCGCGAGACAGCGGCGAGCAAACACACGAGGCAACAAAACAAACAAACTAATTCGATTAACCGCGCTTTTCATATTAATATGAACATGAAAATAATTTTGTATTTTCAAGGATTGTGTATGTGCGAGTTTAGTTTACTTATATGTATGTATCTTAACATCAGTTCTGCACTATGGAACTTTGGAATAAACGTCGGCACCATGTTTCTGATTGACCATTGAGTGAGGTGGACATTTAAAACAAATACGCATTATTTGATGATAATGAAATTAGAAATTTAAAACTTCTTAATCAAATTCTAATTTTCTATTAAATTTCAACAACAACAGCCTGTTAGTCGTATTCCAAACATAAATTCAAAATTATCCTGGCATATTCACCTAAAACCTTCTACGTACTACAGGGTCAAATTCTGGTGAATGTATATGACCAACGGAATGGTTCAACGGAAAATCTATGTATTCAACTACGATATTGGGCATCGGATATATTTATCAATGATGAAACTCCAGGCTGGAGCGGCGATATAACGAGGTCTCCTATCGCCAGCAAACTCGTTGTTATCATTCCGACTCCTTGAACTGCGCTAAATTAATTAACATCGCTTTTAATTTCAATTCGGAAATAAGTTTTAGCAGTTTCGAAAGTTTTTAGCTATTTTCAAAATGTTTTTGTTTTTCAATAATATTTATTACATTTTTCGAAGAAAACTTGTTGCATAATATAATACTATTGTTTTTGTTTGCTATCATCACTAATCAATCTCAAATTAGTCTGCACTCTGCACCTAAAAATCCGGGTGATACAATTTGAAATATTTTCAGAAAAATTGTTTCTCGAATAAACATGAATTTAACATAGAACGTAATAATATTATGTAACGTGAAAACTTCGACTATCGTACCATATCCACACTTGTTTACTACTGCCAAAGCACATGTTTATGCTCAAACATCAACTTCGCTTATTCATTCACTTTCAATTTAGATTTTCTCAAAGTTAAGCTGTAAATTCAAAAGTAAATTAAATGATCTTCTTTATCCTCAAATTAACGTCAAACAGTTTCAACGGGACCATCGCATCGTCAAGAGACTATTTGAACCAAATTTCGATCAGTCAATATCGAATCATCTCAATTCTCGTCTACATAATTATTCCCAGCTTACATTCTCGAACATTCTAGTTAGTTCGACAGACGTTTATGCTAAGATTGCAGTATATTATCTAGATATAGGATATCTCTCGTCAGCTCACGTTGTGGTCACATCGTCCTTAGTGTGAGTGTTAATGACACTTGTGTGGAGTGCAGGCTACATCGCTGTACACAATGTGAAATAACCATTGAGAACTTCTTATATTATAAGGTCTTAATAAAATATGTTTTAAAAAACTCTACAATAAAATCAAGTACATATTGAACGAATTCTCAATGTAAACTCCGTGCAATTCCATTAATGTCAGCAAAATTTTACTAATAAAAGTGATTTTAAGAAAGATTTTCTGTGCCGTATTTATAAAGGTTCCGTATAAAGTGCTCGTTGATTTGTTGGACGACTCTCAAAGCTTCGTGCAGTTACTGAGACGGCGTTATTTCTGTTCAATCTTAACAAAATAAAAATACAGACTTACAATATACTTCTGATTAGGCTCATTTGTAACTTTTAGGTCAAGCTGTCTTATTTGTAGATATGAAATTACATTCAATTCAAATAATTTCGAATGTATTAAATTGTCTCAATCGAACTGCATAACGTGTAAAACTTTTATAACAAACTAGCGGTCCGCCCCGGCTTCGCCCGTGGTACATATTTATGTTTTCTCTACATAAGAAGTAAGAACCATCCTGGTACTTCAAGGAATATAATAAAAAAAGAATTATCGAAATCGGTCCACCCGTTCTCGAGTTATGCGCTTACCAACACATTTTGCGATTCATTTTTATATTATAGACTAGCGACCCGCCCCGGCTTCGCACGGGTGCAATGCTGATACTAAATACACTACAGAAAAATTGTGAACGTTGTATAGGTATAAAAATATAGCGGCCCGCTCCGGCAATACATAGCCGGGCGGCCGCAAATTTTAAATCTGTAATATCTTCGAAAATATTCACTTATATCATACGGTGTAAAGGACCATATAGATCTATATTAAATGAACAATGTATCCATGGTATTTAATTGGTTAAGGATTAATGCTGTATTGGTTAAAATCGCTTCGAAAATTAGCCATTATTTGTCGTAAAAAGTAAATGACAAAAAAAAGTTATTGTGGGTTATCCATAAGAGATAGACATATACCATCGCGGACTTTTCTGTAGACCTTTTCAATGTGTATAATACTTAGTACATTATTTTGATAAAACTCGTAGGGTTCAGCCTGCGTTTGCAATGTAAGCGGAATAAATGTAATTTTTTACGACATCACATTAGAAACCTCAAAAATAACAGTACTTCTCCACTACTTAATGGATGTTATTATACATATAAACTTTCCTCTTGAATCACTCTATCTATTAAAAAAAACCGCATCAAAATCCGTTGCGTAGTTTCAAAGATTTAAGCGTACAAAGGGACATAGGGACATAGGGACAGGGAAAGCGACTTTGTTTTATACTATGTAGTGATGATACAGGGTGTCCCACTGTTGGTATACTAAGCTCAAAGAAGGTTATAGTTTTGCATACGCTGAGTACGTAAAAAATACTTATAAAATTCCAGACGCATTTTTTTTTCAAATAGATGAATTCTTAAAACTCTATGTGTACACCCATAATAAGCAACCCGCCCAAATTTGCCACCAGCATGTGAGCTATCGCTTAAGATTATGTTTTCATAGACAAAATGCTCACATTAGAGAAGCGGTATATGCCTCCTGTGCGAAGTTAGAGAAGAAAACGTGGATTTTCAGGAAAAATTTAGCAAAAAATTTTTGACGTAATTTTGTTGTTTCAGTATTTTTTACGTGATCAGTGTATGCAAAGCTACAAGTCCCTTCACGCTTAGTATACCAATAGTGGGACACCCTGTATAGTCTCATACGAGTGATGTGCTTTAGTCCAGAGGCAGAGGAAACAAAGCTCTCAATTAGCACCATAATATTATGTAGAGCGCAAAAATACGTGCGAAATATTTTAATTTCAGACAACAATATGCATTGTTGTACTTTAATTACTGCATGAATATTGAAACTGCATATCGGAGTTTCTGGAGGATAAGTTTTCTCGCAGTATAAGTTTTGCTTAAGTATGTAAAATTAAATTGGAAAAGCAAAAGTTGGGCGGTTATTTAGCGCAGCGACGGAAGATCGTGTTGACTCTTTAGCGACCTAATTCCCGAATCGCAAATAAAGTGCTCTGACAAACAACATGTACCTATAGACTCGTACAACTTCCTTACAACTACCAATGGAAACTAACTGCCAGCCAGTCTGTTAGATTGGTCATAAATCCTCCCTGTCGCTGGAGGATTATTATAAACTTTTACGAAACATTTAATATAGATATAGAAATTAGTGTCATTTTCTTCATCTGTTATAGTAGGGTGCAAGAACTGGTCAGAATCCTGAATGCACTTGATAGCTAGGCTCATTACAATGGAGAAATCGGAGAACTGTTAAAATGGTCGCTAATAAAAAAATATCTATTTGAGTTTGAGTATAAGTTAAAAGTTTATATTTGATTCGATTCGTATGAAAAAATATAAAATGCAGAACTGCAAGAGCAAAACATATATTTTTCCATTCGATATTTTGAATAGTGAATTTCAAATCAAACAATAAATTAATGCCACGTGCCACTAGTAACTACGCATAGTTTCTTACTTGTTTCAAATAGTTGCCTGTAGCAACGGAGCTACATACTTCAGTGGTTTTGTTCAATTTGAATAAATAGTTTATTTACATACGCTTTTGTCGGCGAGGTTGTTAAACCCAAAGAGGATAACTGGAAAAGAAAATTGCCTTCATGATGATTTTTATAGACAGATAATCATTGTGAGTCGCGTAAGAATCTACTCGTTTGAGTACTAATAGGATTTTCTTTGATTAATTTTGCATTTTTTTCGTCTAACAATTTTTATAACGATTAATTGAATATAATAACGATGAATTATAATACTAACTGTATAGTTGTTAAGGCCATTTTACTAACAACTATATGGATATTAAATTTATCTGAAATAAATGAAATAAATAAATAATATTTAAACTCAATTTGGACATAAAACATACCACAGTCCACAATTAAATAAATCTGCTAATTATTACCATTTAAGGAGGTACTGCGTCCTGTTCACATTTTCTTGGGAGTTTCTTATAAATGATTTGATGTACACTCAATTATTATCTATCATATGCTCCTTAGTATATTCTATTGAAACAACAGTATTTTCGATTCCTAATACATTCAAGAGATGTTTTAGAAAATATCAATTTTACGAAACTAGCTTCCACTCTGAGTAAAAATATCTACAGTACCTAGTAGCGATGCGGTTTCTTAGTTCTCGTTTGTATGAATATATATTTGAAGATGGGTAGTTGCAAAGATCGACTAGAAAATATACATTCACATTTTTATTCTAAGAAATATTTCGCTGAAATAAAATGTGGTATTTTTCTTATATTTGTACTCGAAGAAATTATTTGCAAATACACAAATATAAATAAAATAATACAAACAATATATATACGATTCATGTTAAAATAACTATAACTCTATTCTTGACATTTTTCCACGTAAATTACCAAGACTTAGAAAAAATGATCAGTAGGTAACTCACAGTATACAAAAACATCGGTCTATAGAAAATCCACGCACGGTTTATTATAATATCGTCCCTCCTTTCCAAGTAGCACACAATAATATTATTCTAACAGAAAGTGTAGAAGAACACAAAAATTTGCCGATAAAACGTTATTAGGATTACAAAGACGAGGTGTTGTCGAGACGACAAATATTTGTGGAAGGGTTCGAGCGAGAGGAATTTTTATTGCTCTCCTTATATTGAAATTTACCGACGTCTCTATATGCGCACCTTTTATATCCAATACTACACATTTATTTCCGAAGAATTCTGTTTGTGCGACCAATTTTATTCCTTAAAGCCTCAGCGCACTGCACGTTACAAACAACCTCCGAGCATTCTATAAGTTGCGTTTTATGAAAAGCCTTTTGAATATCTAGATTTAATGGTTTTAGCTGTGATAGTTTTGTGGTGTAACAAAGTCGATTTTTTTTATAGCTGACCTGGCGAACGTCGTCCCGCCTAACAGTCAATAAATGTCTTGTGACCTTTAGCTGAAACAATTTAGGCCTTAATGAACGTAATACAATGATACGAAATAAATACTAACACAGAAATATATTATATCAAAATACTTAAAAATATATTTTTAAAATAATAGAAGAACTTATTAAACTCGATCACATTTATTGTAACGCATAATCTACATTACCGCCCATTACATAATATTTTTTAAAGATGACTTTTTTTAAGATCAAGATGTATTAAGGGAAGGGACTGGCTATCTTATCACAGGGTTATGCCTAGCAAGAGAGCCACAGCCTCATATCTAATATTGTACAATCAAAAGGTGAAATAAAGATTTATTTTATTGCACGCCTCATAAGCGAAGCGTTGAGGTGGGTACTACTGTCACTTCGCGCAAAACATCTGATTTTTCAAACTTAAAATGTCTTTATGTATCATACATTGCACTTGTAAGATAATACATACACACACATATTAAGAAAAAACACTATTTTTAACGTTCATGATATTTTTGATGTCATTTTTGTTATTTAAACTAGTTAAAAAACAGTTTAAAAAGTTCTGTCTTGGACGTCCGTGTGTCTGTATGTGCGGATCCTTTTTCTTGTTAACACGATAGCGACCGAAATACTTTACTAATCGAGTCTTTTTTTTTCTCTTACGCTTGAGTATGCTCAGGAATAGAACCCTTTCATTTTTCAGGGTCTGATTCGATGCGGTTTAATTGTTATTAAATAAACAAAAATAATAATTAATAAATATTTATTTAAAAAAAATTATGAGGCGTGCACTTTTGGATTTTCCAAATTATTTATTTTTTTAAACCCATTTATCTGTATATCGGTCCGCAGAGCTAACCCAGAGCCAGATGCTGTGCCGCGGCGTGTCGCACAAGGTGAGCGGGCTGCGCGCGGCGGCGCCTCGCATCTCGTTCGCGCGCGAGGACGAGGACGGCCGCCGCAAGAGCGCCTTCAGCCGCCTCGGCGCCTCGCCGCGCTCCAGCCTCGCGGACGACCGAGATGGCTTCGTACTCAGGTGAATACACTAAGTTGATAAGTTGATCAATTTCCTAATTATTTGTCGTAAAAAGTAAATGACAAAAAAAAGTTATTGTGGGTTATCCATAAGAGATAGACATATACCATCGCGGACTTTTCTGTAGACCTTTTCAATGTGTACAATACTTAGTACATTATTTTGATAAAACTCGTAGGGTTCAGCCTGCGTTTGCAATGTAAGCGGAAAAAATGTAATTATTTACGACATCACATTAGAAACCTCAAAAATAACAGTACTTCTCCACTATTTAATGGATGTTATTATGCATATAAATCTTCCTCTTGAATCACTCTATCTATTAAAAAAACCGCATCAAAATCCGTTGCGTAGTTTCAAAGATTTAAGCGTACAAAGGAACATATAAGGTCAGAGAAAGCGACTTTGTTTTATACTATGTAGTGATTTAACTCTTGAAGATCGCTCTTTAAACCGAATCTATAGACTTGATCAGGCAACTTCCGCGACACGGCTGTTAATTTACTTTAACTTTAGGTGAATATTTTGCTGTTCCTAGTTCGTAATTGGGCCTATTTAAATGAGGATTATATTCATTGATAAACGACGCTAGTACCTATCTATAAATATACTCAACTCACAAATATCAAGGTACAAGAAAGAATTACTTTTGCAAACCGAATTTCTTTCAAAGCAAAAGTGTAATTATCAGAAAATTTCGCACCACTAATCCTTCAAAAGACCCGTCTATCCATCATTATGTCTTAGTTTTTGCTAAATACTTAAAAGCCTTTTTATACGCAATCGTTATTTTTTAGACCTGAAAGTACGCGTTCGGAAAAGGATACTAACAAAGCTATAACTTGCCGCATTAAATAAATTATGAAATAAGTTATAAAAGTAGAAAGTAATAATACGGAATATTTTAGACAATACTAAGCTGACCTTTAAAGCTTTCGCTAAACTTTAACAAACCGAAGAAATTCTATAAATCACAATATCAATATGAACTTTCACTTATAATTTTATGGTGGCATAGCATAATTGATATTTTGACACAGCAAATACTTAAACATTCTATAAATGGAGATTAAACATCCCACGATAAATAAGGATCGAAAATGTTGTTTGGTATATCGGAGAGTTGCAAAATATCAGGATACAAAGTATTTAATGTGTGTATCCCGGAGATTCAGGGCCACAGTTAATCCAGGTCGAGTTGGGGATTATTGAGCCTTACCGGTAAGGCACCGGGTTAATTCCTATTGAGGCTCCAGCTGCAACCTCAGCTATACTTCTACAATGACTGCTGTATTTATGAGGGATTATGATTTCTTTGATTAAAGATGTGATTCGTTTTCAAATTATTATTGAGAACTTTTGAAATTATTAGCGAAATAAGATTATTCCGTTTCCTAATTAGTCTAGATTACACTTATAACTTGTATGTGTACATTATAAGCAGATTTTAAAACTTGACTTTGCCTACTCAGCATGTTAAATATTTGCCACTGAACATTGAGCACATATTCACGAGGAATGTGGAAAAGCGCGTGTGAAGTGAAAATGATTGGAGACTGGAGCGTGACGCGTGACGCGTGACACGTTTGGGAGTTGCCGTGGAATTCAGATGATCATTTATTTTACCTAATTGTGTTATGTGTTGCCAGCTGCTAATATGTAGAGACCATGCAATGCGTTTATTTATTTGCACTGTATTTTTTTTGCGCAATGAGTACCTACTTTTTCGTAAGAATAAAGCTTCCGGTTCTTGTGTCAGTTGAGTGTGTTCAATTCTAATTAGATAATGTGAATGTGGATATTTAAAAAAAACTAATTCTTTATCACCCCATATCAAAGGTCGCGTAATTTTGTGTCACGTCACATAACTAAATGTTAATGAACACGCATTATTATCATATTGATATTAATAGCCATTAAATGAACCTTCTGAGCAAATACGACAGGATAGATCCCATGGTAACAATGCAGTACAAATTGTGCCCATAATTAAACATTAAACAGGTGAAAGTTTCAAAATATATATAAACTTTAATTATTTGACCACTTTCAAATTATAACAAACTAGGTTTCCGCCCGCGGCTTCGCCCGCGCAGTCAAAGAAAATCCCGCATAGTTCCCGTTCCCGTGGGATTTCCGGGATTGCGTCATTTTACCGGGATAAAAAGTAGCCTATGTCCTTTCTCGGGTATCAAAATATCTCCATACCAAATTTCATGAAAATTGGTTCAGTAGTTTAGCCGTGATTGAGTAACAGACAGACAGACAGAGTTACTTTCGCATTTATAATATTAGCATGGATTCATAACAAAGATATAATTGATTTGACGGTTCACTGACTTGTAATAACCACGTAATAACATTCATGTCGGTTCTTATCATTCATGGATTGATAAAGGTTAACTTTAGGTACGAGAAGAAATGAAAATTATCTCATTAAGCATAAAGATGTAAGAAAAAAATAAAAGCTCTTGCAGTTACTCAGTGTAACTGTATACGAAAATATATTTGATGTCAGTAAAGTTTAAATTCAGCTTCGTATCGTCGAAAGCTTTATAACAATATAAACAAGCACACAAGTTTGAAAGCAACAAAGAAAATCACGTCTTCTTTACAAACCGACGTGGCTTGGCTGGTATAACAACTATGCAAGTATTCACTACAAAGAAAAGCATAATAAATACTCTATTAAAAGCTAACGAGTTGTAACTCTATAATCTTCGAGCACAAAGCTTTTAAGACGAACTATGAAACTTATAAATGTTAAACCCCGCCCATTAACCGAGGAAGAGTTTTTCATTTCTTACCGTGTTGCAGTTAAGTTGAAATGAAGCTTGAGGGAATTCTATCTCGTTATGTAGACTGCATGCAGCGAGCGCAGGGGACTCAAGACTTAATGCACTAAATTGTACACATTTTAGCTCTAATAAACTCAAGAACCAAATTGCTAAGTTCTGTTTCTTTCGCGTAATTTGCTGTGAAGGTCAAATTGTGAACTTCATTGGTATTAGTATCGTTTACTGCAGCTTTTGTAAAATATGTATTTTCTGCCAAGAAATCAAAATGGTGTACGTGAAAGGGCTATTAAGTGTACTCATATATTTGCTGCTGTTCTTTGATATCTCGTGTTATTTTGTATTGAGAATTCAACAATTTCTACATGCAATGAGCGATTTTCCAAATAAATTTACAAACGATGACAAAGGCATTGATCCTATACATTGGATATGGTAGTTACGCCTTTAAAATAAAGGAGCTTTTACCTCAAACATTTGAACGCATTAGGTATACGAATAAATTCGTATTTCTCATCATAAGTGTTTGCAAGTGCATTAGGTGTCTCTGAATTAGTATGTATTGGCCATCACTCGGCACGTTCGCGTGAGGCAAGTGTAGAGGGCTATAAAGAGGGGGCAGTGACCGCGAGGGCTGGTGAGTGGCGAGTGCCCGTGTCAGCTCGATGAAAGACATGGCTGCCACTAGCCAACTTTTTCTGACGTATGATTGATGTAGTGTTAGCGAAATTATTACACGCTTTTCATTTATAAATAAATTGATTTATAAATCAGTAATTTTGTATTAATTTTAGAATAATATATTTTTTACTGCTCTAATTAATTATCATAATTTTTTTAAGTATGAAATACGTATATTAGACAGAATTAATCAGAGACACCAAAACATGTGAAATATGTGACATCAGATGAACGTTTACCAACCCTTCTTAAAAAGGAAGTCGTAAGAATGCAATTGCAGCCGGGTGTATTCTCAGCTTTTCATGTACAAAACAGTAAAGATTCCATAAAGTTTGATGTATCAGAGCCCAGAGGCCATCGGCCGTCGGTTTATTGCAGCAAACACGATTATGTAATATCGATATATCGAGTACAAATAACAAGACGATACGTTTTACGACTGAGAGGATTTGTTGCGCCTCGCTCCCGATAAATGGGAAAAGCTGAACCGAACTGACCGGACCGCGATAAATAAAATATTTAGGTACCTGCGTTTAACTCGATCTTGAAATTCGTATTTCAGAGGCTGCTAAGTTAAGCTTCGTAAACGTTTATAAATAAATAAATTTAATAAAAACCTTTTTCTTAAGGGAAAATTAAACGTTTTACTGAGATGGATGCAATTTGCATAGATAATGTTATGTTTAATCGATCGGCTTGAATGATCGGCTGAACTAGACTCGATTGTATATTAGACGAGATGACTTTATTTAGTAATACAATTTATAAAACAAAAAAAAATTACACCTGAATAAAAAATATACATTTTACGAACACAAACGTTGTGAATTATATTCCAAAAAGTCTCTCAAGTCTGACGATTTCTTTTGCATATTCGTCTGGAACGTGATTCGATTCCGCCCTTACACCCATAAACTCAATTTAGTTTCGTTCCTTTCGTTTATACGTAAATTATATTACTTGTGTTTTTAAGGTTAATTTATTCAATTCAGGATAATTTTAGGAAATCATTTTTCGCGGAAATTTGAATTCCTAATTATTTTGGCAGAATTATGTCTTAAAGTTAAAGAGACGTTAATGTAAATTGAGTTGAATGTCATTTACTTATTATCATTTCTAATCATAGTATACAAAAATTTACTCCGTAAATAAAGTTTTCGTTTCCAATGCCCCACAATACCCAATAGTAGTAACGTACAAATGCCAGAAGGCAATTTAAAACGTAGGCCATAATCCACAATCGTTGAAGAGACTTCAGATGTTTTCTAAAGCAATTAATAAGCAATTTATTTAATACGGTATTTTCGTATTTCGCGTACATTTTCAATATCAAAGATAATCCCGTAACCTAATATTTTATAAGCTCGCTTTTATCCCGCAATAGGAAATTATTTTCAAAATATTATGACAACAATAGAAATGAAAAGAAAAACGTCGCTTGTTATTCGAAGAAGAGTTATTATAAAAGAAAATATTTTCCGCGCAAATCCGAGCCAATTACGGGAAAGCTTTCCGGGAACCGGGATACTTCTCAACTACTTAATATCAATTGTATTCCTCTAGTCCATATTTCGGGTCTTAACAGCTATAAGTGAATATTCACGTGGGCGACTCTCTTCAATGGAACTGACATTCGAAACTCCTTCCTGAATAAATATTACCTCTCAAACTATTTGTATTGTTCCCGCATTTTCATAATTGACCGTAGATAAACTATTGAGATGAATTGCCTCTGGATATAATATATTCAAATTACAATAGCTTTATCATAAACTTAGACTGAAACAATTAATCATTTCACTTCGGAGACGAGGTTCCTTAAACTATTTGCTACTTAGATTAATGATAGATTTAAGTTTAAACTATGAACACAACAGGCTGATAGAAAATAATAAATAAATGCAACTGAAACAATTTAATTATTCATTTTGGTATGACAAAAATATCATGTAGTAATGAAAATATCCGAGCGAAACCGGGGCGAGCAGCAATTATTAAATAACTCCAAAAATGTTAGTATAAAAATCATCGGAACGTTGAAAGTTAAAATAATAACATTTATCCCGTTGGGCGCGCCTGATGAATGGCTCCATCGGAATCACGTAGCGAGCGGAGCCTGGAACTCAAACAGAACCTACACTTGTTCCAAGTGAATTAAATTTATTGAATGACCTATTTTCAGTTGAAGCTACATTTTTATTTAAAAGCATTCTCCGAGCACTGTCGTACTGAAATCGTAATAGAGATGACTAAGACAATGATTATTCTATTGCTTTAGGTGTATTGTTATATGTGTGCTTATTTTCTTTTTCGTTAAAATCCTGTAATATGTTTATTATTTATCGCATTTATTCCATAATATTATTAAGGTATAACGCGGCATTTTCGGCTTTTGTGTAAAATTTAATATCGCGTTCGGACGGACAAAGGACAAATTTGCAATTTACAGCATTGTGCGGGTATTTAATGAATAAATTAATTACATGAATATTTTTACATAAATAGTACTGCGTTTTATATCGTTGTACTTAAAGCTTCAAAAAATTTTAAAATATTATAAATGCGAGGTTGTATATTTTGATGATAATATCTAAAGACAGGCTATGCCTAGCAAGAGAGCCAGAGCCTCATATTTAATATTGTACAATCAAAAGGTGAAATAAAGATTTATTATTATTATTATAATATGTTAGGTAATTATTAACTCTACTTTTCGTGGTTTTTTTAACGAAAGCTATTCTACGGGCTGAACTTATTCTCAATTTTAAAAATTCATCCATTGATGAAGAAAACAAAATAAACTCTATAATTTTTCGCTTGGTAGACATTTTTGTATTAATATTATCCTAGGTTTAAAATATACTTTAATAAACTGAAATTATTAAAATAATGACAAGAAACATTTGACGGAGAGTGGTCCCGCGGGGGCCCGTAATCCCGGCAGGATGGTGTCGGTAAATATTGTATAAGTAGCCGCAGCCGGCTCACCGCGCCAACCGAGTTAACCTCGCTTATTGACGATTAATAATTATAAAGACAAATTGGTTATTATAGGGTAGATTATCTGATGGTTATCGTTTTGATACTAACTGTGCCCCACGGTTTTACTCGCATTCCTCCGCTCCTTAGCTTGATGATAGTATAGCATAGCATAGAGCTTTCCTCGATAAATGGACTAACAGTGAAATTTTTTATTACCTGAGATTATAGCGCGTTCAAGCAAACGAACAAAAAAATCTCCACATTTATAATATTAGTATACATTCGTATTAAAATCGAGTTGAAGACAAAAATCATGACGTTACAAATTGACTTGAGAAGTGATTAATTCCTCAAAGAATAATCACATACAGTATTAATACACTTAATAAACGTATAAATGATAATCTAAATTTAATCATATCCTGTTCAAGCATTGTAATTTATAAGTAATCTTCAAACATGTAATATTCTTAGTACTTACTTACTCTCATTGAAACTTCCATTTAACTGTGTTAATTTACTAGTTCCCCAATGTTGTCTACATGCGGGCTAAGGGCTTAGTGGAACTCATCTCGTCTGAGACCGGTCTTAGTTCTGTCTGAGGCGACCTTACATTACCACTACATATGTATCTTATGAACTAACATGTCTTATTTAAACTGAATTACGATTTCTCACCGCTTTTCATGAGAAAATATATTTTCTTTTAATATTCGAGTGTAATATAATATATAATATTCAATTGTATAAATGAAAATCGTTCAGCCAACAAAATCTAAATGAAGGGATAGGTACTTAATAATTTGCATAACAGAAATTATATTTTAAAATATTCATAAGTATATTTATCAAGTTAATAAAATGCCAAAAAGTAATTCACTATAATAATACAATTGAATCATACATTATTTCATTAAATAGCCAAATTACCCAGTGGCGCCGCGCCGGGTAAAATTGAAATGAAGCAATTAATTTCGTTTGATGTGAACAAAGCGGGGTAAATACTTTGCTGTTTCAACAAGTTATATTTAAACTTCAGTTTAATCACCAATTAATATGTGGGAGTAAATAATTATTCCAATTGTAGATCGTATATTATAAGAGCGTTTAATCTGTGGCATGATATTAATTGGTAATTACATTATAATTAATTTATGGGTAATGTTGATGGAAAATCATTTTCATTTAAACTAAATGTATGTCTATTGTAAAAAATTAAATATAGGTATGTATCTTATAATCATAATTACTAATTAGAATTTTTATCTCTTATTCAATCAGTAATGGATGCAAACTGCTTCATAAATCTTATTTAACATTAAAAAGGTATAAGTGTGTTTTAAATAACAATACCTTACATGATAAATAAAAGATTTTTCAGAGATATAATTATAAATAGCACTTTCGATCATTACCACAACCAGGTAAATATATTGGCCATATGTTTCTCATACAGTGTAGGTAACACGATAAGCACGCATTCGTCTTCGCTCCTCTGGCGCAGTAATTATATCAGCACGTTTGGAAGTTATTCGGAAGCGCCGTAAAAACCTCATATCCTTTGGTGTCTTTACGAGCCCATTCCCAAAGCTTTACGACACACCTATTTATTGGCCTTTGAAAGCTCCATATACGGCTAGTTTGATATGTTTTCATTAACAGGGGAAACAACTTTGGGGGTTTTAATGACCGCTCGTAGTAGTCCATATAGCTCCTTGACATAGAGTCAGAGTCATTTATTAATTACTCGTCTAGACAGTTAAACATTAACTGTGAAGTTCGAGGGCAAATATGAACCAACTTTTGACATATTTTATAGACAGTGAAAGAATGATGCAGTCGATCTTGCTTTATAATAAGGGTTGACATGCTTATCACGCGCTGTATCTATCTATATTCTATACAATACTAGCGGTCCGCCCCGGCTTCGCCCGTGGTACATATGAAAAATAGATGTTGGCCAATTCTCAGACTTACCCGATATGCACAGAAAATTTCATGAGAATCGGTCCACCCGTTTCGGAGGAGTATGCAGACTAACATTGTGACACGAGAATTTTATATATAAGATAATGTTCTGAATGTACAGTGTAAGTAATAAACACGAGGCACCCTACAGGTTTTAAATACAGATGTTTTGACGTGAAACGTGTAGAGCAATACAATATAGGTAAGGCTAGTTTATTAAAAGTATAAAGCAAGCGATGGCATTCATCAAATATACTGTAAATGTTTCCTCTTCACGCTTAAATTTACGAATTAATTTTCGTATACACACAAAATGTGGGACGGCATAAACAAAGAAGAACCAACGGAACTAGGATAGCTAATTACGCGTTCGTCAAATTTGTTGTACAGAACTCGCTTCGTGTTTATTACCATATTCACTAGTTTGCCAGCAGCCAGATGAAGGAAAACATAATTAACACTATATAATATTATGTCATGATATTAGTTTTGAACTGATAAATGAGATTTCCAATAAAATTAAAAATATACAAGTTATTTAAAATATTAATTTCAATATTATGCATCTTTTATTGAAGAACTAAAAGAATAATATGCAATTTAAATCAGAGTTTCAGTAAGAACATGATTCTTTCGTAACAATTATGATACTAATATATGCTATGAATGTGATATTTCCAAACATTTATTCCAGTCAGAAATGATATAAGTCCCGAACGGATATCAAAAAGCGGTCGTAAATGCAAAAGTTTAGTGATTCCTATATTTACTGCTCCCACAGGACAGATAAAGCGTTTATTTAAATTTATGTCCTTTCAGCAAATATTCCATCGCTTGTGTATAATTTTACAACAAATAATATTTGATTTACAATAATCTACTAATCAGTGAACATGGTTAATGAACCTGAAAATGTATTTAAATGTTGTAGTAGCACAGATAATATAATACTAAACCTAGTAGTAGTGAGAAAATAACAATATGTAATAAATATAACTTTTATTATATTCCAGTCTGAATATTCTAGAATATGTCTGTCCACTCAAATAACAACAAGGCCCAATGGACTGCTTCAATACGATCTAATTTAACCGGAGCTAAACCACTAACGAACTTATTATTCCAGATAAAATTATAAATTCTAACTCAAAGGACATATTATGAGTCTCATGTGCTATATAAGTTGAGGTACTCGAGAAAGTCAGCGGGATATTATTATACCTATAATAATGTATTCACAATAATGCCAATAATTAGATTACGTTTAATTCCAAGTCACAGAAGTTTTGACGTACTTTGAACGCTGAAGCCTTGCTGAAGCTTAAACTCAGTTACGTTTTAGTCCTTTTGACGAAAGTTTTCCAATTTGTAGAGCAACCCCGCACAAGGGTATGATTTGAATTACGGAAAGCGAAGTATCAATTATTGGTATTTACTTTGAGATGTTTTAATATTAGATACTTTCTAACATTTCTGTAAATACCCATTAAGATTTCCGATTACAGACAGTTACTTATTTATTAATAGAAAATTACACGATAGCACATAATAAATTTTATTAGTATTTTTAGTTTCGATAGCGATTATTTCATCTCGTGAAAGCAAAAAATTAAAGCAATCTTATAACACTACGATTGAAAGCGAAATTGAATCATGTTAGTGAACTTAGCAGATCATTTTTAGCAGATCAAAAAAAAAATGTGAGTTCTTATCGCGTGCAGTTGAGTTCTACAGTTCCTGATACTTTTTAGAAATAGTTCTGGCGTTTTTACCTTAAAAAACGACATTTGAAAAAATAATCTGCCAACTTCCCGTAGCAGATCATTTTTAGCAGATCAAAAAAAATGTGAGTTCTTATCGCGTGCAGTTGAGTTCTACAGTTCCTGATACTTTTTAGAAATAGTTCTGGCGTTTTTACCTTAAAAAACGACATTTGAAAAAATGATCTGCCAACTTCCCGTAGCAGATCATTTTTAGCAGATCAAAAAAAAAATGTGAGTTCTTATCGCGTGCAGTTGAGTTCTACAGTTCCTGATACTTTTTAGAAATAGTTCTGGCGTTTTTACCTTAAAAAACGACATTTGAAAAAATAATCTGCCAACTTCCCGTAGCAGATCATTTTTAGCAGATCAAAAAAAATGTGAGTTCTTATCGCGTGCAGTTGAGTTCTACAGTTCCTGATACTTTTTAGAAATAGTTCTGGCGTTTTTACCTTAAAAAACGACATTTGAAAAAATGATCTGCCAACTTCCCGTAGTAGATAATTTTTAGCAGATCAAAAAAAAATGTGAGTTCTTATCGCGTGCAGTTGAGTTCTACAGTTCCTGATACTTTTTAGAAATAGTTCTGGCGTTTTTACCTTAAAAAACGACATTTGAAAAAATAATCTGCCAACTTCCCGTAGCAGATCATTTTAAGCAGATCAAAAAAAAATGTGAGTTCTTATCGCGTGCAGTTGAGTTCTACAGTTCCTGATACTTTTTAGAAATACTCGCGTAAAATGAAACACTAGAAAATTTATTTATGTCATATTTCATCATGCCGTAGCACCATGCCGTAACATCATGCCGTAGCATCATGCCGTAGCATCGCGCCGTAGCATCACGCCGTAGAATCACGCCGTAGCATCATGTCGTAGCATCATGCCGTAGCATCATGCCGTAGCATCATGCCGTAGCATCATGCCGTAGCATCACGCCGTAGCATCATGCCGTAGCATCACACCGTAGCATCACGCCGTAGCATCACGCCGTAGCATCATGCCGTAGCATCATGCCGTAGCATCACACCGTAGCATCACACCGTAGCATCACGCCGTAGCATCACGCCGTAACATCACGCCGTAACACATGCCGTAGCATTACGCCGTAGCATCACGCCGTAGCATCTCAGCGTAGCATCACGCCGTAGCATCACGTCGTAGCATCACGTCGTAGCATCACCATTGGTGAATGGTTCAATCGATTGTGTGTCATTGGTATCTCAGCTTAATTTTAAAGTTCCAGTCAGATTGCCTAGACATTCTAATAATATGCCGTTCCATACAAAATTCCACAAAAGTAATCTAGGCCATTATTCAGGCATTTCTCGCCTTACCAAAGAATATAATAATATAGTTTCTGGCAATAACAAGACTATTGACATTTTCTCAAACACTGTACATAAATTTAAAAAGGAATTGCTCTCGATTGAACCTTTACCAAAACCCAGTTGATCAAAATATGTAGTTTTATTTTAACATTAATTGATTATTTTGCCGTCAAAATTGGATTTATGTATTATGTATATGTATACTTTTTACCTAATCTGCAGCTAGCTGCAGACTGTGTGTCTTTGATTTAATGTTATATTAATTGTTAGTGGTGGTTGCCTATAATTGTGACAGCACTATGTCTACAATTGTTATTACTTTAATGCTTTTATCTATGTATCAGTGTATGTCATGTTGGTGATCCTTAATGAAATAAATAAATAAATAAATAAATCACGTCGTAGCATTACGTCTTAGCATCACGTTAAGCCGGGTCCAGGTCGGGTTTTTTCAAATGTCGTTTGTTAAGGTAAAAACGCCAGAACTATGTCTAAAAAGTATCAGGAACTGTAGAACTCAACTGCACGCGATAAGAACTCACATTTTTTTTTGATCTGCTAAAAATGATCTGCTACGGGAAGTTGGCAGATCATTTTTTCAAATGTCGTTTTTTAAGGTAAAAACGCCAGAACTATTTCTAAAAAGTATCAGGAACTGTAGAACTCAACTGCACGCGATAAGAACTCACATTTTTTTTTGATCTGCTAAAAATGATCTGCTAAGTTCACTAACATAATTGAATCTATCTATTTGTTTTTATCTTAACGACGTGTTTATTAATGTTTAGTTGATAATTATATTATATGAATATGCAAAGCTTTTTGCCTCATTTCACATCCAACAACAGCCAACATATACGCATAAATTACTGATTAACTCCATTGTCCCAGGGTGCCCACCCCGCGAGGTTCTGTCTCGAGCACGGGCAGCAGCACCACGTCGCGGATCGCGCGGCTGCTGACGCAGGTGCGCGCCGCGGTCGACGACGCGCCCGGGGACGCCACGCCGCGACGCCTCAGCTGGGAACGGTCAGTCAAACTCAAATATTTATTTATTCAACTACACTTCTAGAAGCAATTTGGTATCAAGACATAATTTAATTATTAACCATCGATTCGGAAATCAATTTCTACGGAGAAGAACCGGCAAGAAACTTCATAGTTGGATTTCGCGAGGTTATGCCACAGTAAATAGGATACGAACAGACGGACGACTGATCTTAACTTTTTCGAACGTTTTGTCTCTACAAACTTCGCACACCAAACAGGATATTATGTACAACGCGGCTCTCCGCGTTTGGTGTGCGAAGGCAAATCTGGTGGAATTTAAAAATAAAATCTCTTTAGAAAATATAAAGTACAGTATACGACAAGAGGCGGACTTGTCGATTGCCAAAACTCAAACAAAACTTTTTTATTCATTTAAACTTTTACAAGTGTTTATGGATGATAATTTACAAAAAAGAAAAAGGTATGAACGGAAAGTACAAGGTATGAATGAAAGGCATTAGGAATGAGGTTTACAAAATAAAAGAAATACTTATAGACTCGTGCAAATCTGAAGAAAACGTGTGTATAAATTACTTATGAATTACTAGCAGAGATGGCGCGTGGGAGGCGATGAAACGCGGATTTTCCCACAAATAACAACATATTTCCGTTGATATACTTCTATTGCTCGTAATATTATATTATTATTTATATGTATTAGACTAGAGTAGATAATTTTTGAAACAAAAAAAAATCGCAGTCGGATGAAACCCATTAGAAAAGGAGGGGAATATGATAAAAATGTAAGGAAAAATAAATTACGGTCAATCCGAGTTCGGGAAGCGGGAGGGGGGAGCTTTTAAGGGAAAAAAATGGTTTCTCTCGATTTCCGACAAAACTACAAGTCCTATAGAAAAAAGTTCAATGGCAAAGTTGTAGGTAATTAAAAGTTATACAACTTTTGTATTCACAATTTTTTCACATTACCTAAAAATTTAGGTGAAAAATTCAAAAAACCAAGATTTTGGTCTTTTATTTCTATCTACTTCAAAATTTATTTTTTTTCTACGAAATTTGGTGGAAACTTACTTTATTATGTCCCAAATACACTGTAATTTATTTGGTTGAAAATATTTATTTTTTCGCCTTATTTTGAATTAATACCAAAAAAACAACCTAATTTTCAATCGAAAAGTCACCCGTCAAAATATCAGCTTTTTTCAAAAACTTGGGGTGCCTTTTATTCATTGAAATCTCTACTTTCATATGGTTTAAAAAAAAATAAACACCACCATAGTAAATGTTCTCAGGAAATGCATACAAACAGTCTGAAAATTAGCTTTTACTAAATCAGGCACACTTCTCGAACTACCTGAAATGTTTTTATCGACATCATTTTGCTTTTGAATATGCTGTAAAATATTAAACTTAGAACAGATAATTATTTTTCTTTTGAAATATTACCGAAAAGCCGATACAAGAGAAGATATAGAGTTCAAGAAGTGTGCCTGATTTAGTAAAAGCTCATTATCACACTGTTTGTATGCATTTCCTGAGAACATTTACTATGGTAGTGTTTATTTTTTTTTACACAATATGAAAGTAGAGATTTCAATGAATAAAAGGCACCCCAAGTTTTTGAAAAAAGCTGATATTTTGACGGGTGACTTTTCGATTGAAAATTAGGTTGTTTTTTTGGTATTAATTCAAAATAAGGCGAAAAAATAAATATTTTCAACCAAATAAATTACAGTGTATTTGGGACATAATAAAGTAAGTTTCCACCAAATTTCGTAGAAAAAAAATAAATTTTGAAGTAGATAGAAATAAAAGACCAAAAACTTGGTTTTTTGAATTTTTCACCTAAATTTTTAGGTTATGTGAAAAAATTGTGAATACAAAAGTTGTAGAACTTTTAATTACCTACAACTTTGCCATTGAACTTTTTTCTATAGGGCTTGTAGTTTTGTCGGAAATCGAGAGAAACCATTTTTTTCTCTTAAAAGCTCCCCCCTCCCGCTTCCCGAACTCGTATTGACCGTAATTTATTTTTCCTTACATTTTTATCATATTCCCCTCCTTTTCTAATGGGTTTCATCCGACTGCGATTTTTTTTATCTTTTCATTATTTTCAAAGGCTTCTACCCCAGTCTATATAGACCTTGCTACATAAATAATTGAATAGCAATTCAACATTTAGTAAATTTTGGAATATCAACGCACTATTTCTGAATACTGGTCACTAGTTAATTCTACCAAATAAACACTCATCAATTTTATTATATTAATAAAGATGCGTAGGAATTAGAATTATAATTTTATTTTAAAACTTTACATCAAAATTAATGTTAGGCTAAGTATGGTATACTTTTTCTCTGCTGGCTTAGCCGTTTGATGTGATTTCCCCGGGGAGGAAAACTTAGAGATTGAGATGAAAATGTTCTGTGCTTAAACAAGATGAGTCTGTATAATAACGCGTATAAAAATAGAAAAATGTATTAATTTTAATCATCATTTTGAACTTTATTTCCTTTCAATAGCACCTATTATTATAAATCTATGTGAGTGCCCAAAATCAGTCAAACATTCAATATCAAGCACCGAGTTCTAATTGAAATATTATATCTATGTTTCTTTTTTTGTTATGTTTCTAGACATTTATCAGTGAACGCTCAACGTGGCTGCGGCTAGACAGACCTACGGGCGATTGGCGACAATAGTTTCAGATAAAATATTAAATAATGGATAATTCGCGTGTTAACAAAATAAAACTATTATTGTTTAAAAACCTATTCCATTCTGAAAAGGCGTAATATTGAATATTCTAATTTCTCTTTCAAAATATTATAAGCATAAACAACTTATTTAAATAATAGGCAGTAATAAAAACATAAGCGCTAAACATAAATATTTAATTTTATCAAAAGGCAAATATCATATTCCGGGTTACGACTTAAATAAACAACTTATTTAAGGTAAGGTTCAATATTATAGGTAAGTACTAAGTACTTAAAAACTAAAACGTATTTTAATATAGCATATAACAATTAATACATACACATATATCTATATGTATGTAGTCGCTAAGTAACTGTTATATTCGTGTCATAATTTGTTATTTACATTCTATTACGAGCTAGTTAGTCCTGTGAATCTAGGAACTAAAGTGCAGGTTTAATTAAAACGTGTCTCAATTTAAAGCGACCTTCGTGCGCCGTGACGTCACTCGAGGGGTCACCGGTCACCGCTGCACTGAATTTATTATGTTTCACCGCAAACGAACGATGTCAATTACTTTCTCGAAACAAATGTGCAGTTAGAAATTAATACGCGTATATTAAAAACGAACCCAACAAATAAGTATTGCGCAAACAAATTTCACGCTGTCAAAAGCGTGCGGTGCCAGAAGCAATCTATTAAATGAGATTTAAAAAGTACTTCACGTTTGAATGGTTTTCATAAGAGAGGGAGTTCAGTGTGTTGTGCATGACACAGCGAGCACCTCTGAGGTAGTCTGATGGAGAGGGGGTGCGATCAAAGGAGGGACGTCGGAGGGCAGGTGTCTGAGAGCGACGGGAGGCGCAGGTTGAATGGATGCCGGAAACATCATTGTCTAGAATTTACCTATTGGAATATGTGTTGACGTACTGACATTGAATTGCACTATTTTCTGAACTAACATGTTAGCAATACTTCGCAGTTTGTATAAACTATATCTTATTCGAACAATAACATCATATAATCTATAAACCCGTTGACACCGTCACAAATAACCGTTTCCCGACAAATAACATAACAATATATCCCGATAATGGTCAGTGTCGCGCAAGAGAGCCGTAGCAATGAAACGTAATGTATTAGCTACGGTTGCGGTGCTACGACACCGCTACGAGCACCTAATGCCCTGTACACGCTCTATCGGCTATTCAGACAGAGCGGTCTACGACGTGGTCCAATTTGAAATGGTCTATAAAAGTTTAACAATACTCCTATTTGAGAAATAGTTCACTAAATGTATTGACCTGTTTGGGAATTTGTAACTGTTGTTAAAGAAAAGCTCTAGATCTTGTACTCAACAATAGAATAATGTATTAGAATGACTTTGTCAATGTCAGACTGCAAAAAAAATATTATTTATTTTTTATAAATTTTCAAAACAACAACTATTTTTTAGTTCAATCTATTGGAAAATGCTATAAAGTTATTATTCGACATTTATCCCATATTTTCTCAAAATATTACAAATAGATATTTAATATTTATCAAGGAATGGCAAGGGAGGAATGGAAAACAAACAAAGTTGTTTATAGAAGATCTAGTTTAACATATTTACAAGAACATAAACTCGCAAACTAAAAGTTTAAAGTTGGTTTTTATATTGACTAGTTCTGTGGAACAATTTTCAACTTTGGAAAATTTGTTCATGCAACTGAACTAGAACAGTCAATTTTATGTAAACTATTGTAAAATATATTCTTATTTAATTTCATAGTTTTTTCGTAGGATGTACATTGGACAATGTAGATAGGTTATTAAATTTCTTTATTACATGGCCTTTTCGTACCATGAACTTTGAACTTTAAATAATTGGGATATCAATAGAGATTCAGAAATACTAAAATACAAAGCAACGAGATCGTCTCTACAAAAACCTGTCAACCAAATTGTACTTACGAGTGTCGTGGAAAGGTTTTAGGGCAAAAAAAATTGAATAAATCAAAAATCTATTGAATAAATTCAAGATGGTAATCGGATAACGCGAAGTGACGCCATCTTTATTATAATGTGAGCCTTTGTGACGCGCCAGCAGCGTGCTGTGGTTATGATAGTTCTTTCTTTAACAGCCTTTTATAAAAGTAATCTTTTTTTTTAGTTTATTTTGATTAAAATGCCTACATAATGGCTGAGAAACTAATTAAAATAGGATTAGACCGACAACACTTTCATTTTCTAAAGGAATGATTAGTTTTTTAATGTACCTAGAAAATTACACTAATTATGTTCCTTAAATTTTATCGAGAATTTCTAAAAAAGTTATATTAATTAATAATATCCATAACATAGTGTAACAATAACTCGTAGGAATATATCAATGTGGGTGACAGCGTTGAATTTATTAACAAGCAGTAATTCTGTCTTTTAAAAATTTACAATTTTTTTCCTTCCTTTTTCTTCACTAACGATGCGAAAATTGTCCAATAACAGTGAAACGTATGTGAGTGCTGTGGTCACTCAGCTGAGTCATTTCAATCGACAGCTATCACGCATTTTGTCGCAGTCACCAACTTTGTGGATATTGTCCAGAAATCTCTTTTGTGTGACTAACAGCTATTGTGTACTACATAATATGAAATAGGTAGTTTTATTTCTGTAACCTGCTACATTTCTACGCAGTTTTGTCAACTCATTCTTCCTCGCTAGGAAAATAATTTAGGGAAATTCTTTCGCGTGGCTTTTAATTTTAACGGCTTAAACTGCGGACGGTAATCATTTTAATCCCAATGCTTTCGGATGGGCTGAAATTCCTTGAAAGTTTGAAAGGAATTTTAAATAAGGAAAAGGATTTAAGGGTTACATTCATACAATATTTCATTTCCATATATTCAGTGCAAGAATATTTCTTCACGTTTTCCAAAAGGTTGTGTCGAATGTGAGATTTTTTTATCTTCTCGATAAAAACAAAACAAAGTTACAACTACCTAATAGTACATCCTTTTGTTTATGATATCGGTATATAATATAAAAATGCTGTATAACTTCCTTATATACATAATTAATAATTATGTTCCTTACGCTCCAGTATATGGTTAGTATACTTTTGCGTTCCCGCCAGTAGTTTTCTCCCGAATCTGCTTAATAATAAAATAATTTGTAACATACTTATAATTTCCACAAGGCATATCGGTTACCAAATAAATCACTTTAAAAGGCAATCACAGCCAAAATAAATAGGGCTTGAAGAATAATGATGAAATGGGAAGTAAATCAGTCGGTGCCAGTGACGCCGCTATCTTGACGTTTAATTACTGACTGCGCGAGCCCTTCGACAGATATTGTGTTTCATTAAATGGGATTGTGCTCTTTCTGCCTTTTTAACATCACAAAGAACTGCAATTAAAAGCATTCTCTGTTTTGTTGTCCATCCTTGAATTTATAAAAATGAATAGTTTAAAGTGTTATAAAAATGTGTGTGAAGAGCATAAATCGAAACTTTTTATATCAGTAATTAGATAATTGTTTCACTGTCTAATCGATCGGTATCTATACGTGTCTATAGACATTTTTATGCATACAACAGCGATCAAAATTTTCAGTCGTTTACTTAAAAGTTTTAATTATGATATAAAAATCCGCTGTACTTTGTTACTAGATTCCATTCTCTTAAAGTTATTTTTATCCATAAGATCTCGCCGTGAAACTGAAAAAAATAACTCACAGACGGCGTCAACGGTGAGTACAATATTTTTTGTAAAAACTTATTTAATACATTCACACCGAATCCTCGCGAGTTTACCTCCGACTCGGGATTCTTTTGAGCAGAACTTCGCAGCGAATAATAGGAACATTGTTATTCCAACAGGGAGGAAATTCCTCTCATTATTCACCAAGTTGCTAAAAGGTAAACTTATCTACGAATAAACGCCTATAATATATCTTGTCACTGACAGCCTTTTGCTTTATGGACGCTGGACTTCCTTATTATGTTGATGGCAGATCAGCTGAAATAAATGGTGATTACTTTTAAATTATTATTAACTGTCTTATGTTGAATTTATCGCTCTGAACTTTTTCTCATTATAACATTAATTATACATGATTAATACCTTCAGAAGAATTAAGTTATATTGATCTGATTAATGTGTAAGGTCATAAAAGAACAGTGTATTTAAAAAAAAACAACAATAATAGACTACTAAACTAAATAAAATATGACTGTATTTATAAACGGAAAAGTTATCAGTTTTCTTATTTTTGGGACTACATAACGATACATTCACAACAACATGCAAGTAGGCCATGACCCATGACAATCAATTAATGAATCCTAATTACCATTACCAATTACCTAGCATCCGTTGCATTGATAGTTGATACAGACTCTATATTACATAGTACTGAGTAGCGAATACTACAGGGTCGATATCTGAAGACTTGCATCGAAGAATTACCGAAGCTTTCTGTGTCAAGGTGGTTGGAAGTTGGAACAATGCACACTTTGCCGCAAACTTTTTTCTTTATCGCGTACAAAGAGACGAATTTGAATGGAAACACATAGCCTACCTTTGATGAGGAATATGTAAAGATAAAGATTTGACGGTGCTCGTTTTCCTGCTCAATATTCTTCTATGGAGTTTATCCTAGACGGTAACATTTTTAATTTCGAAGTCCTGATTGCCTTGCTACGAATAAAAGTTACTTGAGCGTTACAGTAAGTAATAGGTATTTATTATCTAAGTATAAATAATAGATTTGACATGATATACACATATAGGTAATATGTCTATATATCGTTTGAATTTTAATTAATTTATAATATAAGTAATAAACTAGATCAGAATCAAACTCAACTATATATATTTAGGTAACTAACTTTATTTAAGACGCCCTTAACCGCAGCAACGTGTTATAATTAAAGTTGCCCTACATACATTACCTTACTATTACCGTTGCGCAGTGTAATATCAGTTAATTAACTGCTAAATTAATCATGAGTGACAACTAATGCTAAGATTGTCACTCTTCACTCGTCCTATATTTTTTATATAAATGCTAAAATCTGTATAATATCTGCGACGGTTTTAATACGGTTTATTTGGACCGGATTTGCTCGTGTTTTTGCCTGTGAGTGAAAACACGCGACAAAGCTAGTTCAAATATAAAATATATTTTAGTTTAAAGAGTGATACGATTAAATTTTTAACAAAGAACCTTGAAATAAAACGCTCTACCACATTCGGAAGTTTTAAAAATGTCAAATAGTTAGACAACTCTATTTCCCTTTGAGATTTGCGTTAAACAAAAAGTAATAAAATCCCGTTTGTTTCTTAACGTTGTTTGTTCGAGACACAATTGTTGCAGTCGTCGAACCAATAAACTAGTTGTTTTCAAATTTCAATCCTCTAGAGTCTAACGCTTTCCTGTTCGACTTCATTTGCTTTCAAAAATATAATATCTTTAGAGACGGATTATATCCTTTAGCGGTTGCGCGAATTTATTTGCAAATGCAGATAATGGAATACTAAACACAGATATATTTTCATATATCTGTGTTTAGTATTCCATTATCAAGTCAGTCTATCTATCAGTTTAACTATTACAAAAATTCAGAGTATAACTACAATAACTGCAAAATCTATTAAAACTCCATATTTAGGTTCGTGTTGTAGAATTCCTCAAAATGTTGTAGATACCTATAGTTATTGACGTAAATATTATATGTAGTATCAAGAAAAATAAAATGAAAATTCAGTTCTATGTAACTACGAATAACTATAAATAAAATTCGTGAAACATCTCTCTTATCTAAATGTATTATGGTTTAAATCTCGTGTAAGATTTACATCCTTCTGCATTTGTCTTTCGTGTCTTGAAAACGACTTTAAGGATTTCCATGTAGTTTGTTGAACCTAAATCCGACACAGTAATTTTATCATTTGGATTAGATATTTTTAAATCTAGTATAAATACAGGAGGATAGGTAGAATACGTAACATCATTTTCATCTATACTAATATTATAAAGCTGAAGAGTTTGTTTGTTTGTTTGAACGCGCTAATCTCGAGAACTACTGGTCCGATTTGAAAAATTCTTTCAGTGTTAGATAGCTCATTTATCGAGGAAGGCTATAGGCTATAATATATCATTACGCTACGACCAACAGGAATGGAGCCACCGGGGAGAAACCGCGCGGAGCAGCTATAGTAATCAATATTCACAACAGATCATCTTCCTGTGACATGTCCGTCAAAAATACTTTTCTTTCTATACTATTCTTCAAATCCTTTTTCTTTTCTTTGTAGTTTCAAATTAATTTAATAACTCTAATGAAATAAAAAGTAGAAGATTAAAACTTAAAAGCAATTATGAAATAACAATTACAAATGAATTGTATTAATCCCTTCGTCCCAATGATCGTCCCTTGAACTCAAAACAATGAACTTGTTCCATTACTGCTCGCTTTGTTACTTTCATTAGCTTACGATTCTATATTTTAAATGGTATTGCTTTAGCTAATTGCGTAATTAAAGAGTATTTGATTACGGTTATTATACTGCAGTAATATTGATATGGAAAATTGTTTGTTTTCCTTTACGACTTTTATAAGATAAGGGAACTTAACAATAACGTCAATCAAACGGATAACAGACATATCTCTCACACAATTCGAACGTTGATAAATAAGGAAAATATTTCGACCCTTTTTATTTCTACAAAAAATATTCTGACTTCGGGCAGTTTTATGTGTTTATTATTAACAGCGAAATAATCAAAGCCAACTTACAGAACCGGTCCATTTACATAATATTACTATCCGATTGTAAAGTTACTTGATACTTTAGTAAATTATTTACATATAACAAGTATTTATAAAAACTGTTAAGTGCGGACACTCGCGCGATACTTAACAATTTTCGTACAAATAAGCTATTTATTTTTGTTAAATGACCCTAGTTACGGCCCTGCCTTCATACGAAACTGATGAATACGCCGTTCGCACGGGAATAGAATGTTAGTCCGATTTCCCTGAGTTAGCATCCAAGCTTACGTCTTTATAATTATTAAAATGTATAAATTCATTCTTTGACTCCGGTCTGCATCGTGCAGACATGGGTGTAAAGTCTCACCTTAGTCATTAAATGTAGTTTCTAAGTATATCTGAGTTTCTTTTGGGGCCTCCGGCTGCGGGAAATGTAATTCCCTTTTCCTTTTCCATCTTGTTTTATTATAATTGTTTTGATAATATCATAATATGAACTTTAAAAAAACTTTATCGCTGTAAAAAAATCGAGCAAAACCTTTAAAAATCACATTTATTATAATATGTATTATCTTAAAAACCTTTGTCTTATTTTCATGTTAATATTCTTCTTTGTTTTTTAAAGTGAATATTCTTAAGATTCTTTGAATATTTCAATCGTCTCATCTTGCCGTTATCAATATCGAACAAAAATAGATTTTTTTCGTTCCGAGTTTGTTATAAAAATAAGACCAAAATAAATATTTAAAAATGTTGAAATATTGATTAGTCTTATTCTTAGTATGTGTTCATATTTATTATATTTTCATTGTCCTTTAAATCTATACTAATATTATAAAGCTGAAGAGATTGTTTGTTTGAACGCGCTAATCTCAGAAATTTCTCTAGTGTATTATATACGTATTTTTATCACCCTTTAAATGTGTAATATGATTTGCAGGCGGGAAGGCACCGAGCAGCTGCCGCGCTCGACCAGCATCGACTCGGTGGTGGAGGCTGCGCTGTCGGCGCGCCGCTCCGAGCCCCCGCCCGCGCTGCAGCTGCCGCTCTCGCTCGTCTCGCCGCGCGCCAAGACGCAGCGCGGACAGGCCGGTTAGTGGACCTCACATCAATGATACCATTCTTTGCTATAAGCACGATACAGGGTGCCATGGATCTGTACGGTAATGGATAACAATGTTTGATTTGATTTTTTATTGAAATGTCGGATTTTTTAAATGAAGCACGTCACACTTTGAAACTGCAGCACGGCAGCAAGGTGGCCTAAGCATATTACCGTTTTAGAAAACATTTTTGACCAAGTGTGTCGGTCAAAATCATTTTTGACTGATTGCAACGTTAACAAATACACTAAAATATCACGTGTAAGTGGTAAAAATATAAGGAATCGTTTTTATTCGCCTTCTTTCGTTCGTGTTCTGATTATGGATCAGAAATTTATACTGTTATTCAAACATACCATAAATACACAAAAATTGATATTCCATTCAAGCAAAATTTAACAAGGGTCTATCCTTGTTTATCCGAATCCTTTGGGAAAGTATCCTCATCCGTGAATACGCCAAAACCGGATCATATCACTCGCATCCACATGAGATTCATCTCCCGCGACTTAGATAAGGGCACAAATGAGAAACTGTACCGCTTCCGTATTGTTTTCTACAAAACATTTTACATTTTCCATTCGTCTTTCTTTTATCTAGCTTTCTAGAACGACTAAAAGCTTTGGGGTTTCGTTGTTTTCAACATTTTGCTGCATTCCTAGATGCACTTTCTATTCAGGTGCTAAGCTATTTCTTATGTTTCAGTCCGCAACGCAAATGCTGACAATATTGTAACAAAATGAGCAAATTGTTGTACGATAAAAATATTATTACGATGTCGTTTTTGTCTAAGAATATTATACGGTAAAGTAAATATGATTTGTAAGAGATTTACAATATCAGTAAAGGGTTAAGTATACAAATTTCGTCAGTTTATTGAACAAGATTAGAATTAATATGCAAGTATTTATTTGATGTAGAATGCCTACTTATTAAAATTTACTTTTGTAGAGTTTTTACATTTAACAACAAAACGTCATTATACGTTATTATATGTCTACAATTATATGGAAGGTGAACTTTAAACGAAACTATTGTCATGTGATTTATAGCTTAGGAAGAAATATAGGTATTCCGACCGCCCAATCGTGTACTATAAAATAGAATGTAAATTTATTAACAATTTTACGCATAAAGTAGAGCTACGGGCTACGTGTATTATTTTTTAGGGATTTTCTTATCAGTTGCTAAAGAGAGTGGTAAATTTTTGTTTATAATTTTTACTTTAAGTTTCATCAAATAAAAAAGTAAAATAGAAATAATGAAAAGAAAATTCTTTGATAATATGGAAATGCAAATAAAGCCCCTGCTACTTCTTTGCGACAAATACGCTCCAGCGAGAAACCGCGGGAATAGTTTTAATATTTTAATTTTTGTCTCTTCATTCTTTTCTTTATTACAATGCTAATTTATTCTTTGTCTTAGTTCTCGTTTATATTTTATGGTTAACAAAGTTATAACTTTATCAACACTTTCTTAAAATATTTTAGGAAAATCTATCACATTCACAAAATGACATTCTTTATTGAAATCTCTCATGTCATAAATACGAAAAACAAATCTATGTGTGCTTAACGAAAATGATGTCTACATTCGCCAAATAAATAGCATACGTTCATATAATTTAAGAATACTTCGTGAAATTCGCGAATGTGGTGTGAATGTCGTTTAGAGTCACATTTGGCGGAAACGGCGAAACGAGCCCGTGAGGTGCTGACGGTGGGAGCTCTAATGGCGTCTCTTATGTATTTTCTGTTGCAGAACGAACTGAAGACATTTTCGTAGTTTCTTCGTGAAATAATAAAAATACTGACTCTACATCAAAATGTAAAGATGTTTGACAGTTCTTACTATCTTAGGAGCCTGGGTCGCTCTAATTTGTTAAATGTTTTAAGTGAAATAAATGATTTATTTATTTAACAGATTTGATGCTTAATTGTATGGCTGTTACTAATCACTATAAATCAGAGCCTTCAACTAAATATGTAAATCCAAATGAGTTTTGACAAGGAGATAGATTAAAATCTGGAATAGGGTTAAGGCTATGTAATCTGTGGTAAAGGCCCCAATTATCTGGATACTATGCGGCTATGATACATCATACAGCTGTCTAACGCTAGTTTACAATTGACACACGATTAATACGTCCCGATAAATAACACAAACTTATTACTTAGATTATGAATAGGTTTAATCATCCAAAGGATTTTAGCAAAAAATCGATGAACGCACTAATCCTGCTGTGGGATCTCGTACTATGAAGTATACCTTTCATTTACTACTATATACTTATATTTCTTCATTCGTAACTTTTAAATATAAATATCTTTACTAATTAAACGTGATTTTAACTGCAATAATATCAAAGATAACCGTTAACGTATGACACGAAACTTACAAGCAACTTGAATTAGGATTTGCGCTAAGTACATGTTGTACACAGAATCTTCAACTTAAACTTATAAGTTCTGACAAGTTTATGTAATACAAACTCCTGACTATAATAACAAAACATTTAACACGTATAAAGGGTAACAAACATAATACATTATGTGAATATATGCAGAAATATTTCACTCGCTAGCAATATAAGAAGGAATATTGTGACTGTATCTATTTTTTATTTGCATAATATGAAAACGTAGATTCAAACGATACAATACAACAAAAATGAAATATACATAAAACAGAGGTAGAACTTTTTAGGTCTAGTGGTAACAACTTAGTTATACGGTTCGTTAGTGAGGCTAGCATAAAAACAGTCTGACAGAAAATACATACACTGCATGAAAAATAAGAATCAAAAATAAATTATCTCCTTGTTAAAATGATTATACAAATTACAGTAAACAGTGCAATCAACTCTGAATAAATAAAACGACACAAAACAATCCTTTTTACATATAAAGGTGAGATTTTAATTATTACACATTTTACATTTTATCCAATGCCGAGCTCTAGAAATATAAAATAGTTATTAAATAGACAGCAATGTAGATCGAAATTTCTTGTCCGTAGAGGTTGTAAGATGCCTCTTATTCCTCAAGTTGAAGTGCATGTAAACATTTAAATAAAATTAAATGTGTTCAAAGAAAATATCAAAAGTACGCTCTACGATAACATTTTTATATTATGTGTGTTTTAGACACAAAATATATTTACATTTTCTTTAGCTTTCACGAGGTATCGCACTTTGCAGAACATTAAGATTGATAGAACATAGCAGGGCGCCTGAAAGTGGATAATATCGCCTGTCGCTCCCTTGTGCTGCCTTGCCTGCGTCTAATGTACCCATATATACGATATACCCATGCGTAAAGAATACCCACATTTTTTATAATTTTTATTTAATGTGAAATGAATTGCAAACTAAGAACACAATTTGTCTGCTATCGTAGCAGACTATTTGTTTGTTGTATGTACAATGTACATCAATCTGTTAATATGACTTTGAAAGAGCAACTATTAAGCTCTTTGCGGGCTCATCTCTGTAGAAACTGCTTTCCAAACCTGTAGTAAATAATTCAATTCTGTATTTTGACTATTCAAAAGCACTTCCAAAATGAGCCATTAGTGGAAAAAGATAATTTAAGTTTAACATTTATATATTTTCTTGAACAGATCATTGCTTTAGTGATTTATACAGAGTTTTGGACTCTATCTTTCCAACTATAATTATTTGTTAAAAATTAAGTACAAATCGTAAGTAATCTTGGTCGTGGTAAACCGTACAGCCTTCGAGCCGTAGTTAGGCATCACGTCAGCAGGTGGCCCGTGATGGATGGCGCAGGAACTTGCCGACTCACTGTAAATGATGCATCACTTCACCTCGCTTCCTTCGATACATCCATCCACACAACCATACAGCTGTATCATTTACTAACATACATATTACTTACATATAATATTAACGCTAATATACGTCCCACTTTCGAGATATAAGAGCAGAACTTTCAGCAAATATTTTTAGATTTAATATCGAAGGTTGTATTACCAAGAACGTTATTCAGCGTCTATATTTTTCTTGTAAGAAATAATTGCTCGATGTTTGTCAATCGTATATATTTGAAATACGAATATGTAAGTTCTAAATTATTGAACTGAAATTTAATAATATTTTCTAGTATGTCTGCAATAGATCGACTAATTATTATTAGTTAGGCGTAAGAATTATTAATTAGGCCGATCCACACAGAAAGAGCTGCTTCGCGCAGCAATTTCTTCACTGCTCGCTCTGTGGACGCACCTAATAAGGAATCATAATATACCAATTTGACCTACTAAATCCCGTTACATTATAATATGTTAATTATGCTACAATTACTCGTGTATATTCTTAGGCTGTATGATACGAATATCCTAAAATAGAAGCGTATTCTCGTACCAAATATGCTGACATAAAGGTACACTCAAGTGTTGAAATGACTCGTACGGTAGAGGGTGCTAATTCAATTCGTTGCATTAATGTTCTGCGAGCTCATACTTTCTTTTCATTATTAATTATATCACGCCCTCACGAGTTATCATTTAAGGATCACTTTCTAATAGCTATATGGATAACAAAGTATTTATGGCTGTACCATTTATTGAAATGAAAACAGCCGATCGTGTGAGGTATAACGTTTCAATTATTGATTTGGCAAGTAAAAATACATTAGTGATTAACTTTTTATAAGTATCGTATAATACAGTAAATATAAAATACCTAGAGCAATCACTTTCAGAAAACTTTCAGTGATCGAATATTATTAAAATGACACATTTTTCACGAATTAATGACAATGGCGATACAATAATTTAATAAATTGTTCCCAACGCTCATTATTTTCATCAGCATCACTGAGATGTTAAGAATAATGTCATTGCAATAATTGTTACAATATAAAATCACATTTTGTTAATGTTGCGACTTTTTAACAGAACTTTTCAAATTAAAATAAATACTTAATACTTTTATTTTACAGGTCGTGAAGGAAGGAACGTAAATTAAAATTTATTCTTGATTGCATTCACCGAGAAGATGAGAAAGATAATGATTATCTTAGAGATTAAAATTATTTAAACGTATAAAAATTAACACATCTTTTATTTGCTCTATAATATTTGCTAATAACACGATAAATTTTAAATGGGATTCACTTACAATATAATATTACGCTCAATGTTACGTTATTACGTTTTCACACATTTTTGACGTAAATAGCACATAACGGGTGAGCGTGCACTAAATATTAGCAATACAATCTATGATAAAAAAATTAGGTAAACGGAGCGATTGGTACCTATTTACAGTTCCATATAAATCACAATTCGGTCATTTCAGGTGTCGTAATATTTATGCGATTATTAATGTATTGGATGTAAAAATCCTTATAGTGCTCTATCATGGTTTTCGTTTAAAATACTTATTTTAAAGACTAAAAGGAAAAGTAGGAGTTGCAAAATTTATAAGAATTTATCTATACATTCAGGGATTCCCTATTAGGTATAACTCGTGATCACACCCGCATATTTTTTCTTAAAAATGAATTACTTACTGTCATTAATCGATATTCACAATTTGGTGGACAGAACGCGTAATTTATGTAACGAGAGTCGTATGGAGGACAAATTAGCATAACCGGTCTGTCTGGGTTAGATGGTCATTGCCTCATTGGCCACTCAGCGGCCGCACTCTGCACTCGCACTTCGCCAATCGACACAATCGTGTGGCCACCAGCTTTGCTTGATTTATTTAAATGGTCCAAAGCCTCTCTTGATAAGCTTGCTGTTATACATGATAAGTTTCAAAACTTATTTATTTCTTAATGTTTGGAACACAAAACAGTTCTACTTTATTCTCCTCTTTTAAAAGATACGTATGTAAGTAGATGAAAAGCAAATAAATTAAACGAACCAAAATAAATAACGCCTACACGTACACACGTACAAAGTCAGCTACACAAAATAAAGTAAAAATAAAAGTCTATCACCGTACCTTAAAAGGGTCGTCGTAATTTGGGGCCAGAAGCGTACCTCAAGTGTCATTGATAGAAATCGACATTTGCCCCTTGGCCCGACCCTGACTCCCGGTGAGTGACTTACAACCTCTGGATATCAATTACGATTCATTGCTTTCTATTCATCGGAAATATTTTTATTCATAAATAATAAATAGGATATATTTTCAGTAAACGAGATAGAAAATTATAGTTTTACGAAGCATAATAAAAACGTGATTATGTGCGTATTTTCTACCGCTACTCTACATTTAGAGTACACTTAACGTGATAATTCACTTACGTACGTAGTATGCGCGTTCGTATGAAATTAATCATAAAAGTTATAATAAGGACTGTAAAAAATCCAAGGCCATGATGACATCAGAAATCTGCACGATATCCAGTAGAACCTATAAGGTAATTTTCCACAAGTATAATCTAATTAGGTATATGAAATCTTAGAGCATAATGTTGCTTCATAATAATTAAATGGCCTTATTTTTATTTTACCTAACGTCAAATAAAAACATTTAAACATAGAGTCGGAACCTAATTTTTTAATACCAATCGTATTCACACAAAATACAACCATTAATATTCAACAAATTATTTCAAAAACAAAAGTGTTTATATCCATCACAGTCGGCAGGTTATTAACGTCGCTATAGACTATAGAGCCTCATAGAGCGCCTGACTCACGGTCAACTCATGTAGCCGTAATGTCAGCCGAATGCATAATAAGCGACAAAAACAACCACGCGAGCATTAATATAATAAACAAAAGATTGAACCTACATACTGCTTACAATGCTGAGCTTTCAAAGCCTCTACTATCGCTGTCCTTGTCGCTCTCATTGTTAAACTATGTCCATCTCTGTCGGGTCGACGCGAGCGGCAGCTAGCGGCTGGCGGCGGAAATATGTGACAGTTGCCTGCGCGCATGTTCATTGTATTGTGGTATTGTAAGCGAACACTTAATTCGGGAATGAATAATAAGTGTTAACGAAAAATTAATGGTTTTATGGGGAGGTGTGTGAACGGGAGCGGTAGTGTGTGTGACGTCACGATGTGTTTGTGTCAGTAAATGAGTGTCAAAGGCATTGTTGACATATCGGGCCTCTTGACCTGGAGTCCTAAGAACACTCTCAAGATAAAGCTTAAACGTATGTATTATTTTACTTTTTTTGGCAAAATTACATTTTTACTTTTCCGTATTTATGATAATCAACATGCATACTAAGCATAAATAATGATAACAGAGATAATCCAACTAAACCACTTTATTGTACTTATTAGAGAGATGATTTAAATAGGTAATTCTATTATATTTAAAATATTCACCAACACGTAGAGCCGACACTCCATTTAGTTATTTCACAATTTTATTAAGTAGAGTTTGTTGAGGTCAAAAAGCTGTGGTCTAGACCTTGAAATTAAATTATGAATCCTTACAAATAAAACCTTTATTTTACCGTCGTTAATCTTCGCAATAGAGCTTATATTTTATTTGTAAATCAGACAGTGACATGGGTTTAGCTAGAGATAATGTAGACGTACCTATTTAAAATTTACTGATTCAAAGCCATTTTTTCAAATCATCGACTAAAGTAATTTCATATTGGAAATATTCTTCCCTAAAATATTAAACAGCAATTTAACAAAATATAAAATTGGAATAATTATAATATAACTTTATTACAAAATACAATGTTAACGTTTCGCTAAATATGTGAACCAAATCGTGTGAATTGCGACAAACATGATAATATGATGAATTGCAATGCGTCTCCGTTTTAAAATTTTTACAGCGATGTGTAATTTATTACAGAAATTATATAAAAATTGCATAAACTGTAAAAATGAAGGTTTTTGATAATGTAGACCATTTATGCATTAGGGTATCAGCTCTACATTCTACACATAATATTATTACCAAATATTACATTCAAAACGTTACGTGCATACAAAACGTTATATAGAGATGAGAGACCTAAAACGTGACCTCTTCATTATGTTAGGTAGGTATTATTTTTTGCCCGTCACCATACATTGCAAAATTATGAACGCAGTGAATGAGTTGAAGTAATTAATAAATTGCGTTATTAATCCCTCGCTTCTAATCTCTTAATGCACACTCGCATAAAAACACAAGAAATAACTATTAACAGTAATTAATATATCCGTTTACATTCCAATGTGCGCTGGTAGACTGTGAGGTAGGAAAGATAAATTCACTAGACAATATAATGCGGTATCAATAAACATAATGATCCTTAATTGCTATGAACTCCAATAACCTCGATACTGAGGGAGCCTCGAGAATTCTTTAATGAATACTAATAATAGTGTCGTTTAGACGACGCGATGCAGCGGATCCGACACTCGGCGTGGGGAGCGATCGATGGCGCTCCAATTTAATAAGAGCCCGCGCTGGAGGTCAAGAGGTGTCGCAAACTGATCTAATATACGACAAATTGATTTGATGGAGCCAAATCGTGTCCGTTCCGGATCGTTACATGTAAAGCTTTTGATTGTTTACGCGGTCAAAATTGCCAATTAACTAAATTAGCAAAAACCTTACTTCTATAACGTAGGTTCTATATGATGATGTTTTTCAATACGTCTCGACTGAATAAATGTTTGAGTTTAATTTTCAATTCGAGAGAACTTCTTAAATTGAACATAAACGCTGTATAAATATTGAAACATATATTTTATTAAAATTTAAGTTAGTTACAAGTTCTTTGAAATAGCGAGTTAATTTGTTATCTATGAAACAAATATTGACTGCAAAGTAGCTTTTCCTATACATAGAGTTCTAACCAATTGGTAATTAATTTCTTCAGTTAAAAGAAAAATACATAATGAGATCTAGCTCTGTCAGCAATTGAGGTCTCGTTGTTAAGACGCCAGTATGCATCTAAACCTCTTTACAGATTTTGATGTATACTTAAATTCTGGGATAAAGAAACTGTATCTTCTTTCTTTTAAGAAAGATCTAGACAAACAGACATTACAATTTTGTATATCTATCTACATATACTCATCTACGTATAGTTAATAAATGCTACATTTAACTTTATGGATAGGTATCGTAAATTTTAATCTTAAAACCAGATCATGTAAACATTACTTGTTATTCTTTCGAGCAGCGAACTTGATTCTAGTACAATAATTATAAAATTAATGAATTTCTACGTACAGTCAGTTTGTCTAGAAGCGAGAATTTATAATTAGCTCGTATTAATATGCAAGCGTTATATCGTCTACTGCGAATCAATGCACGATGCATAATGCAACAGTAATGCACGGTATTGTTTTGTGATTGTAAAAGTTATAACTGCACTGAGAAAGGTTAATTTAATTGATGTTTTAATAATGTATATTAAATACATAATATGTTGAATGAAACTTTTACTATTCATCAGAGTTGTGTATCTATGGATTGATTCAAATATATTGTAATCATTAAATCACGTGCGGTAATCAAAACAAATATTAACCTTCTTAATAATTAATAATTTTTATTATTTCAAAGAGTGATTTAATTATATGTTTCCAAAGCTTGTCCTATGTTGATTAAAGTATAATCCGAAATCGAAAGATTAAGTTATGTGCTCATAAAATCATCACAAGACAGACAAGTTTATATTGCTAATTACATACGCTCGTATATCAATAAAATCATGCCAACTTTCATTCCACTAATTACGGTTATAAATAATGATGAATTTGCTAGCAAGTAATCTAACCGCATTTCATAATTTACAGAACGCTCACATAATAAATGATTGTCAACAAAATTAATTTATTAAATACATTGTATCATATTATTATATCAGGTAAAATATATCGTCAATATCTCCATTGTTCTGGTTATTTAACATCAATGTGTCCAGTCGACTGGGCAGATCAATAACTTGCTAATATAATGTAAATATAATTTAAATTGCAAATTCTATAATGCATTACGTATGTCTCTAGCGTATGTAATATGTATCACTTATGTATGGAGATCACAATATGGTAATGCATTATGGTCGTTGACCAACGTGTTATTTTTAGACTCTTCTCGTATTTTACAACGAATCTAAGCAGTAAAGAGTTTCTAAGTAATTCAAAGGGACTTGAAGTTTTCTTTCGTAAATCCTGTGATGACCTAAATGATACCTAGGTACCTACCTACTTCTAGGAAGCTTTTTTCGTAGGTAGAACTCAAACGTGCCGTAGAATGTATAAATCTCAGTGAAATTTTTTAATCTTAACAAAATATAGGAACTAAACATAGAATCTCGACGCCATAGTGTTAATAAGTGGGTAATTAATGTACACTTTAGAACCGCTGCGACGCTCCGAGTTCCGACCCTCGGAGCGGTTTATAAGACGATACCTCATTTGCATAGTTATCGACAACTATTGCATTTTATCAAGTTTTCAATAATCTGCCTCTTTTATATTTTATCGCTATTAATATTAAAGTGACGTCCACTTTTTCCGTGCAGTACAGAGAACGGCTCATCGTTAGTTTTTTATTAATACAATATAAATTTGGTTCATTAAATAATACGTTCGTTGCTAAGTAAGAATTCCTAAAATATCTTAAAGATGATATAAAAAGAGACATTACCGTAAAAGCTCTTTCCCTAAAGCCAACAAAGCGTGCGCACGACAGTATCCGACGTCATTACTTTCTGTTGAAAAACTCATTCAGGAAACTGACTTCAGGTATATCCTAATGTAATATTATAAATGCGAAAATCACTCTGTCTTTCTGTCGTTACTTCTTCACAGTTTAACCACTAAACCGATTTGAATGAAATTTGGTACAAAGATTTTTTGAGACCTGAGAAAGGTCAAAGGACGTAGAATAAGATTTATCCTGGAAATCCTACGGGGACGAGAACTATAATATAATTCCTTCGGATATCTAGTTATCTATCAATTGATTTTCTGGAGTAACTTCCTACCAAAAACCTATAAGTTCTAATAACTTTTTGTTAGTTGTAAACTAACCACCACTACAGCTATAATCTAGCAATAATGGAAAAGTTAGTCATAGTTCGTCAGTTAGTTTGAACAAAATATAACATACCCCTACGCTGTGAGTTGTGACATTACTAGAAATATATTTTTGTCATTAATGAATAAAATATTTATTTTCTGAAGTAACATTTTAATTCATTCCTCTAACTGTACAAATGTAATTTTTGTGGTAATTGTCCAAGCTGTTCATTGCGAATTATTCTAATATAGTCATTGACTAGCGCGAGTTAGACTTATTTTTCATCCTATACTTCGTAAGGATAAAATATAGGTAAGTCTAACTCGCGAAGAAAGAAACTAAACTAAGAAAGTAAACCTAAAGTATGAAATTATATCAAGAAATCTATCTTCTTTTCTAAATCCTTTAAATGATAAAGATTACACAAAACATTTAAAACGAACAACACCCGTATCATTCAACACATATAAACCTACATCGTCTAAACCTTTTTATTGTGAAAGAAGTGAGCAATAATCTTGGTCTCGTGTAAATTGGCACAAAGCCCCAAAAGAAATATTCGCAGGCTTTCTGTCAGCCTAAGGGAAATCCTGACGAGCCTACTCTGTTATTTGAGGCCAAAGTAAACGCGTTTTTTCATTGCCGGTTGTAAAACATTAATTTTGAAAAGAAAACTTACACTTTCTAGTTGTAAAATTTTACTTTGTGAAATTTTTAATTGTTGACTTGATAAAATTATAAATCTTTCCTTTTTTAAACCTGATACCGGAGATTTGTTACAAACTTTTAAAATGTAATTTTATATTCTTACAAGTAGTCGATATATTTTATTATTTGCTGAATTTATACTAGGTATATTGCAACGAGATTTTAATGTACTAACGTTATAATATTCAAATTATCCACAAATTTATTGCGGTTTTAGATACTAACATATATTATGTACATTTGAAATTATCTCCTTTATCAGACAGACGTGTTAAAACTTCACTTACCCCAAAATGTGAATATAACATTCTTTAGACAATCTATTATCTCTAAAAAGATAACGCAAATAAACATTAAAATAAGTTCGAAAATGACACTCAATAAAAAATTTAAGTGCTCGTTAATTCCTTGAAACGCGAATAGAAAGGCGAATAGTAAACCGCTAGCTTCGACTCACTACCATTATATGTACTATGAGTACTATGACACTACTGCAAAATCAGACGAACAGTTTTGCATACATTTACATCTCATCTGTATTTATGTTACACACCCTTAAACTTGTGAAATAAGCGAAAAGCAAAACAAATTGTTATCTTTATGACTCTATCTGAGGTTTAACGACGATCCGTAATGTACACGGATTATTTAACTGACTTTATATCTTTCATTTTCCTTAAATTACAGCATTTAATTTAACGAGCTAACTGAAAGTGAGAAAAGTTAAAATAAATTTTAAAACATGAATATTGATTTATATTAAAGTTATATTCAATGAGAAACGTGCAATCGTTTGTCATAAAGTACAGGAAAATAATAATTTGTTATTAAATATTCTGATCAATAGAAAAGAACGATTTTACAAATTTAATGAAAGCAGCCATATTAGCTTTACAAATAGGTACAAATTATTTAGGTAAGTATAAACCTTTGTTATTATTTTTGAAATTATATTTCACTTGATATAAACAACTATGTGATTGTTTATTATCTCTATTCACAACTGAATTAATTTTAATTAGTTTATTTCAAAAACATAGCGCGTTTGTTGTTGTTATAAATAACACGCGATAATTGAAAGAAAAACTAATGTTTTGACATGTTTTATTTATATTAACAATTAACATATAATTGTTTGTTCGATTTGCTATTTTACTTTTACTTTCCTCGCTAGTCTCGTCGTTATAAATAGTTTAATTTATAAGGTGTGTTTAATACCTAATCATGTTACATATTATTTTAATTACATACAAATGTGATATATGTCAATTTAAGTGAAAAATTTATATGATTTTAAAATATGACTATGTTATGACGATTCAAAAGGACTTCTAAAAGAAGTATAATTAAATAAATGTTTGAGTTTGATTTTGAAGATTCATTAAATAACTCATACAGCGAATAAATTGCATTCTACTAAATTTAACATATTTAGATAATACGGCATACACGAAATGTAACTTCTAAAATAATAATATGTATAACAGTTGCTACGTGAATATGGTGCACTTTCAATTCGAGGTCACGTAGCGGTCACCAAAACTGTTACATGCGTGTCCCTGTCACGCGTCACGCGCCATACCTCTGCACTCGTATCCTCACGCTATATTGTGTGAAATTATAACCGTCTTTTTTTGATTTGGTACTAATATTCAATATCTTAGTCTAATACGTGTACAAAAATGGAGTTGAAAATCCAATTTTGTTTTCTTCTTAAAAATGTTTATAGGCTAATTTATAAGGTAATTTTTGCTATTCAGTATTGTGAAAGACTGCCGTTTGAAATAGGTCACAAAATATGAGGTACCAGCCATTAGATCCTCCTACGTAGAGACATAAACGAGTCCCATAACTTCAGCACGGAAACCAATAAAATTAGTTTCATTGTACAAAGAAAATGAGGAACGTAAGATTAAAAGAACCAATGATCTTAGAATTTAGGTATTTATTTCCACCCAAATGAAGCAATAGCAGAAAAAAATCTTCAAATACTTTTTGTGAAAAATAGTTCCATAATTTACCAAATGAAACGTTGCGCAAACAATGCAAAATCCAAATTTAAATTCAAATGTATCGTCAGCTAAAAGTGTAACTATATTCTGAAAAATACAAATACTTACCCACTTAAATATAATTTTATGTAGCAATAAATGGTCAAAGATTCTGGAAAAGTGTGCCGAGACCTTACTTGGTTTGCTCAAAGCTCGGCATTCATTATCCTGCTCCTTGTGATTCCATTGGACGAGCCAATCGATGCTTCAACGATTTTATTTCTGTTCCTTTAGTATTCTTTGAGTTTACTCAGCTTGAAATTGAAGCTATTGACATATCATTTGGTTGATTGTGTGTTCTATATGATTAAATATATATATAATACTCCTGATAATAATTCTGAAAAGTTATAAGGTAACTAACGATATGAATTCAACATTAACCCCTCATTCGCTTTAACAATAAGTATGCAACGTTATCACGTTTCAATCTTACACATTCCCACATACATTAGAAGATGCATATCCGATAAGCGATATCTACAGGAATGGCACAAGCACATCCCCACAGGCAATACCACATTGGAACCCATAAGGCGCCGCTTCTCATCAGCGCAACCAACTGTCGCGTCACGCTCGGCAGCACGCAGCAGATGTTGCATTTTAGGATCTATGGACATTTCTACTAATAATTAGGTTAGTCAAAATGAGTTATTGAGTAAAAGACAGGTGTGTTAAACAACATTGTGGGACACCCTGTATAAATAAATATAAGAAGCAGCCAGTAACAGTAATGACTCAGGCTTATGGAAAAATGAAACCAACAGAATTTTCTTGTTAGCCTTAGTGCTTGATTTATAATACATATTTTGGGGTACAACGTCTCATCTTAATGAAAAAGTTCTTATTTTCCGAATTCCGATTACATTGATTTTGTATTAGATACCCGTTCTAAGATTGGCAGAGATCAACTGGGATCAGAATATCTTAGCTTATGTTAATCCAGATTAAAAGATACATGTCACACGTATTACAAATATATTCATTCAATATTTTCTCCTATATTTACCTTTATGCATATAAAAGCAGTAAGATTGCAATTAAGGCAGTTGTGATAGTCAAAATTTGGGTTAATGAAGAAGATATTACACACATCCCTACAACAAAGGGCTAGGATAATAAAACTTGTTGTATAGTACCTGTGGTCGGGTTGTTTAATCCGTGTTGCGAACTAATAAGGCCGGGCTAAGGCCTGCATCGAGCTGATAATCCCTCAACTACCTGACCTTCGTGGAACTAGCTCATTGGAGATTTTTACTTGGACCTTTTTAATCGTTAAAAAGTCGATCTCTTGTTATTCATTTCACACAACAGGAATAAAGAAATAACCTCTATCGAACAAAGAAACCCTTACTTTTATACACGAGAGCGTATGGAATTCAATATGATTTAATATACAATACCCTTTTATTTTATTAAATGTTTATCTATTGTTTTAACTTCAAAGGTATCTTATATACATATATGTATATCGTATATATTGTATAAAAATGCGGGAACACATATTTAGAAAACTTTGAGATGGGATAACAATAGAGAAATTCGTTATAATATTATCTCAATGAAATAAAAGCATTCATTATAAAAAATCTTTTTTTAAATATTTGACGAGTGTATCCTTTGTGTAAAATTTAAGCCTATATTTAATTTCGCTACACAAAAATTTGATTCATACATTCTGATTTTTGCATAACTAAAGTTTAAGGAAACAAAATTGTTAAAATGGATAAGTTTATAACAAATAAACAGCAAAAGCTTCACGCAGTTATCCTTTAATAAGGGCACTTAACTGTATTTTAACTCATGTTAAATACGCAATAAAAACGCTAGTAACTAGCAGGTTTTGAATCAATTAACAGATGGTCACGAAACTATGATTAAAGGAATAAATGAAGTATCAATAACGGTGAAACAAGTATATTTTATGAGCAATGCAATTCAAAGGAGATAGTGCAGTCGGAGTCTTAGCTGACCTCATGAACACAATGTTAGTGAACTTAGCAGATCATTTTTAGCAGATCAAAAAAAAATGTGAGTTCTTATCGCGTGCAGTTGAGTTCTACAGTTCCTGATACTTTTTAGAAATAGTTCTGGCGTTTTTACCTTAACAAACGACATTTGAAAAAACCCGACCTGGACCCGGCTTAACGTGATGCTAAGACGTAATGCTACGACGTGATGCTACGACGTGATGCTACGACGTGATGCTACGGCGTGATGCTACGCTGTGATGCTACGGCGTGATGCTACGGCGTAATGCTACGGCATGTGTTACGGCGTGATGCTACGGCGTGATGCTACGGTGCGATGCTACGGTGTGATGCTACGGCATGATGCTACGGCATGATGCTACGGCATGTAGCTACGGCATGATACTACGGCGTGATGCTACGGCATGATGCTACGGCATGGTGCTACGGCGTGATGAAATATGACATAAATAAATTTTCTAGTGTTTCATTTTACGCGAGTATTTCTAAAAAGTATCAGGAACTGTAGAACTCAACTGCACGCGATAAGAACTCACATTTTTTTTTTATCTGCTAAAAATGATCTGCTACGGGAAGTTGGCAGATTATTTTTTCAAATGTCGTTTTTTAAGGTAAAAACGCCAGAACTATTTCTAAAAAGTATCAGGAACTGTAGAACTCAACTGCACGCGATAAGAACTCACATTTTTTTTGATCTGCTAAAAATTATCTACTACGGGAAGTTGGCAGATCATTTTTTCAAATGTCGTTTTTTAAGGTAAAAACGCCAGAACTATTTCTAAAAAGTATCAGGAACTGTAGAACTCAACTGCACGCGATAAGAACTCACATTTTTTTTTTGTTCTGCTAAAAATGATCTGCTAAGTTCACTAACATATGAACACAGCAGTTTCACATGATTATAAAGTAATATATTTTCGATTACACGTGGAAGTAATGATACGATAATAATTCTCATTTGCATGTTTCATGCTATAGTTAGCTCTCTCCACTAATGGGTAAATTTTTATCAAATGTTTTTTTAGCACTACTAAATTCAATAAAACTGATTTCTTTATGTATTTGCTTCCTTATTTCGTCACCTAGGAACGTATCCCCTATAACCCCATATAAATTACCATTCCATATTCACGGTTTCTCTATTCGCGGCACATTTACGGAACCTATTGGCCGCGAATAAAGAACTTTTACTGTATATTATTTCTAGTCTGTGCTTATACCTTGGCCAATGATAATATTTTTTTCTCTATCAAGCCAAAAAAGGCATTTCTATTTTATGAACTAAAATATTTAAAAATTTACATCTTACATTGAAATATCAATTAGTTCCAATAAAAATGGCACCGTATTACCAACAAATTTAATAACGTGAAGGAAGCAGAATTGTATCGATTGTTTGTTCAAGCTGTATTAGGAAGTAATAAGTTATTACCCCGGTAATTGTATATTTGTGTGCTCAACGTGACGGGACCCCGGGCGTCCCGGATGACTTGGGTCCTGTAAGGTCCCCTCTAACGGTTACCATTGAGCTGTGACGTCACGCTGGCGGGTTAAGCTTTGTCACTAAAATTAATATCCTGCTTTTGGGTGCCTTCGAAAAACAAAGAATTATTGAAAAGGAAAAAATAATTTTAAGAGATCGCTTTTGCTTGAATAAAGTATACGGATAGCTAAAGATAGTTATTTTTGATCGATAATATACACTTATAAGTAATTATATTTTGTACATTACCTTAGTCCTTAACGATAAACTATTTAATTAGGTAATTCTAACGCAATTCATTATTTAATGAACCTTAAATTATTAACTTTAATGAAAGATTCCAAATTACGGACATAAAATATAAAATGTTCAGTAGCTTAATTAAAATTACGATTAAGATACAATAAATACTAATAACCAGAACTAAATAGTAATTGGCTTTCGGTTCAGAATTGTGCTCATAGCTAAAGATTACGAAACAGCTCCACCTACAATTATAGAAATAATTTCAATCCGTTATAATTGAAATTAAACTCACGTCAATTTTTGGCTCATTGATGGTTATTTGATCTCTATAATGATTAATAATTATTTAATTAACCGTAACCGTAGCGATATAAGAACACTAGCTGTTCCCCGCGGTTTCACTCGCATTGCTCCGCCCCTGTTGGTCTTAGCGTGATGATATATAGCCTATAGCCTTCCTCGATAAATAGGCTTTCTAACACCGAAATAATTTTTCAAATCGGACCAGTAGTTCCCGAGATTAGCGCGTACAAACAAACAAGCTCTTCAGCTTTATAATATTATATTACTAGCCGCTCCGCGCGGTTTCACCCCCGTGGCTCCTCTCCTTTTGGTCGTAGCGTGATGGTATATAGCCTATAGCCTTCCTCGATAAATGAGCTATCTAACACCGAAAGAATTTTTCAAATCGGACCAGTAGTTCCCGAGAACAAACAAACAAACAAACTCTTCAGCTTTATAATATTAGTACAGATAAGTATAGTTATTATCACGAATAATATACTAGAGTAGGTAATACATATTAATTTGTAATGGTTGCTTCAAGCGTCCCGGTAATTTGTCTCAATTAATCAGCTGAATAAAGTAAAAGCTGTAAACTACACGTTCCTTAAAAGCGCAAAAGATCCCACTTTGTATTCCCAGTAACAGCTTCACCGGAGTGAAAAACGCAAGCTCTGAATAATTCAGTATGTTGTAGCGTTCATCAAAAAACTCCTTACCAGTTACCGCATAGAACATCTGTGTCTAAGGGAATTACTTTACAGTTAATACCTGGTTACTGAGCAGGTAAAAATGCTTAATTCTTATTCATTACGGTATAATTTTAATCTTTATTTTTTCAACATTTTTTTGGTGTATTGGTGTATTATCAGAAATTTCTTAAAATATATTTGAAAAGATAATAACTGTGTTTTCATCTATATTTCATATTATTTTATTCTATTACGTTTCTATTCACGATTTAGTAGGTCATTTTGACTTGACATAAATTTAGTTACAAATACGAATGGAGTCAATAACCTGGATAATATTTGAATGGCTCATTATAGTTGAAATAAGTGGAAAATAAGTAGATAATAAATCGAATCCACAATAGATCTAATGGATAGTGCAGCAAATTCGGAGCACACAACGGGAGCAATGCAGGTTCGCGTTATTACCAAAGTTTGCGCTATCGACACTAGAGCACTAAGTTAACTGCCTGTATCCCGACTTTTATCTCCTCACTATTTATGTCTTTCACACATTTCCTTTAAACGTCCAATTTCGTATGGAAATTGGCAATTGCGTTCTTTAGAACTAAATCGTTAGACCAAATAAACAACTCAAACGTGGTTGCATATTGCGAAATAAAGCATTGAAAACCAGCGCCAGGTCGTTTGCGGTTTTCCTATCCCATTCATTTAATAGATGTTTTCTTTCTTTAGTATACTTTAATCACAGTTCTTTAGTACGTTAAATAAAAAAGGTTTCAGTTCTTATTACGCTTATAATTTATACAGCCTATACAGGGTACTAATCCTTAAAAAAATAAAGCAAAATTTGTTTGCGGATAATACAGGTAATTTTAAATGCCTTATACGTATATTACCTAATTGTTATGATTTCAGTTAAACGTAATGAGTAAATTGGAACACTATATATGTACTACATTATGGAAATTACGTTATTATTGCACAATAAGATAACCTTAATCATTTGTAGAGATTTCTCTCTAATTAAATATCAACGTTATAATATGACGTATTCGGTGTGGTGACCACAAACTATGTTTTTTACAGGTAACTGCTAGGTACACACTACCTACACACTGAAAAAATATTTTACTTTTAAGAAGCAGCTAGATCTTATGAAATTTTTCATATTATAATAAGCTGTGATTAATATTGTGAATCAATAAATAATTAATCATTAGAGACCTGAATTATTTTTTAATTTACTTGATTTTCTACACAACACAAATTACGTAGTGATTTGAATTTAAAGTGCATAATTAAACGTCAACTACTCCTGCAAATACACTCGAACCTCGAAATGCATAGCAGTGTAGGAGAGGACTGAGGAATGCTATTTCCTCCGGGAGGACATCGACATGTGTCGACTGTCCGGTGCCGAATACAACCAAACTTGTTTCAGTAAACCCGGTTAGTGCTAATGTTTGCAGACGTGTGCTAATATACTGGGTCACAGAGCTGAATCAACCTTTTGTATTTCCTTTCGGAGTATTGCTCAATATTAAGAATTATTGTGACTGTTGTTACGATGATTTAAGCATATCACTACATAGTATAAAACAAAATTTTTCTCTCTGTCCCTAATCCCTAGGTCGCTTTATACGCTTGAATATTTAAAACTACGCAACGTATTTTGATGCGGTTTTTTTAATAGGTATATAGAGTGATTCAAAAGTAAGGTTTTAGTTTAGAATTTATTATGTTTTAGACAAAGCGGGCGAAGCCGCGGGCGGAAAGCTAGTTTATTATAATTATGATTTTCAAGATTATCGTTTAAGAACCCATCGTAATATTTTTGTTGCCTTAACATTAAATAAGAAATTGTATAAGAAGAAAAAAGCTCACTAACCACATAGTAAAATAGTGAAAACAAGAGCAATAGCCGAGCTTTCAGTCCAATACATCTTAACTCTTTGTTTTACGACGCTTCCGCGACATTTACTTCGATTTATGTAGACATTTAAAGATCCTTTATATCAAGTATATTATAAAAGTTATTTAACGATTTATTTGATCGTGACCTTCATTAAATTAAGGTACTGGCCGTAAAATGTAGCAATTAAATTGTTTTGTTAAATTAACTGCAAAAGGTACATCTTTTAAAGGAAATTAAATAAGTTTTGAACATGACTGACTATACGGTAAGGTCATGGGAATTGAGTTAATTATTATCATTGTCTATACTGAGAACAATCTATAAACAGCAGAATGATTATAGTATCAGATATCACAATTATGGTGTGATCTCCGGCGTCTAAAGCTTGCGCTGCTAGGGATAAGTTTTTCAAAATAGTTTTACAGCCCATTAAAATGCTAGACTGCACTAATGAACTCTTTAACGACGACACAATTAACAGCAATAAATAAGTATTTAATCGAGAGCTTCATATACGGACACTACATCCAGTAACTAATTGTAATTCAAAGACTTGTTCATAGGCGGTCTAGGCACGAACGTCTGAAAGCACGAGTCTGTACAATTACAATATAATAAGTAAATTTTGGGTACGTTAGTATCTGATACTACAAATAAGACTACAAACCTTCCTGTAAGAACTGAATATTAAAGGCCATAATATAATTGTCTCTATATTCCTAAATTATCAAATTAACGTCTTGCGAATAATATACAGAAAACATTGAATAAACTCCGAGATTTTTAGTTATTCTGACTAGTAAAGTTCTTTACAGAGTACCGAAACACAAAAAGAAAAAAATGGTATCCTTATAGGATAACTTTCTTGTTTGTCCGTCTGTCTATCTGTCAAGTTTGTTTCTTCCAAATATTCAGGTGTATTGTCCCTTGCAGCTATTAGAAAAAAAACAAACTTCTAAGCCAACACCATCAAGAGATATAGTAGTTTATGCTGCAAATTTTTGACATTCGTAAAGGAATCAAAACCTACAGAGCACTTCCCGTGAACACAGAATCTTGAAATTTGGTACGAAGCAACGTCTTAAAGCACAGATATAGGAAAAATTATGAAAAACATAAATATATAACAATCGTTACGTGTTAGCCTTTCGGGTATAATCTGCCCTCGCATGCAAGTTGTTCAAGACAGGTTTAATGGCGAGTTTTTGCAGCGTGTAATGAATTGCCGCGCGATGCCCTCCGGCCCGGAGCTTCCTCTACGGAATTTAAACCTGTGTTTAATATTCAATTTCTCTGTATTAAAATACCAGACTTTTGTTGTGTAATGAAAATCGCTGCAGTTATGGTTTGACAACTAGGTATTGAACTTGATACGTCTATAATGAACGTAGCTATAGGTACTTTAAATATTAACTGGAGTTAAATCGGTTGAGAGCTATGGTATCGAACCAAAGATTTCAGATATGCAATATTTATGAAGGTGTGAATGAAATCGTGAAATTATAATTTAATACACTATAGCTTTTCCCCGGGCTTTACCGCCAGGACAGACCTTATATAAGTTTTAGCACACACAAAATAAATAATATATTTATTCTATGTTTCAACAATACATATATGTATTATGTAGTTTAAAATATTTTATCTCATTTCATTTGGTAATAAGTTTTTCCATGTTGAAGCGTGTCGTCCGCAGACTAATTAAATTAAAAAAAAACTTTATAAATGCAAAGTGAAGCTTTAATGATCCAAATACAACTTGAATTTATCTTAGCTTCGTACTTTATTGTAATTCGCTGTGCCAATATAAGCTGTAGGAATTAATAAGATTTTTTTTTCATAATACCTACCGTTATGACCAACAGGAGCGGAGCACTGCAGGTAAAACCACGGGACACAGCTAGTAATTTATATCGTTATAAACATCAGTCTACTTCATAATATTATATGATAGGTACTCTTTCCACCAAAAAACAATTTTTATGTCGCCTGCTGAATCAAACGCAATAGAAAATGAACAAAGATAATTTCATTAGTTAGTTCATGTCCCTATTTCTCACTAACTACGCTTTCAGTAATAATATCTAATATTTAGGACGATAAATATTTAATTGAGGTTCAATATGAAGCAACAAACTTTCACCGCCAATACTCAATACTCGGATAATGAGAAATACAGTGGCTTTTCCCAGTAATTACGTACTATGTCTGGTTTCTTGCTACGCCATTGTGGTACGATGGATGTGTTTCATAGCAAAACTATTTTGATGCTTTGCTAAATGATTTACAACGAGATAATTGCTGGCTTGTTGGTTTTATCGAAATAATTAGACGTGTAGTTGAGTTTACGTATAGATTGTAGACTAAGTAATTATGAAGCGGTTCTATCCGTTCTATAATCTTATTTCGCGTTTCATTTTAATGTTTACTAGCTGCGCTCCGCGGTTTCACACGCGTAGCTACGCTCCTGTTGGTCTTAGCGTGATGATATATAGCCTTCTAGGGCTTAGCGTGATGATACATAGCCTTAGGGCTATCTAACACCGAAAGAATTTTTCAAGTTCCTGAGATAAGCGCGTTGAAACAAACAAACTCTTCAGCTTTATAATATTAGTATAGATTATGTGAAGTGAAATAAAAAAGTGAATTTTGACTCTTAAATGTGGCTTTTTGGCTATGACTTTTGTTAACATGGCGGTCATTAAATCCCTGTCAGAAAATTGAAAATTATCTGCTTGGTAGAGAGCAATTTATCTTTTAGAAGAAAAATCGCTCACAGCATCATTAATAATCCAAAGGAGGAGAATAATAAATTATTTAAAAAGAGATAAATTTGGTTGTCTTTGTCGAAGATTTTATTCGTAAGGTAAAACATTTAAAACAATCCCATGATCATACATTTTAATAAGTCACGAATCATTATTAATAATTAACATTTTGTAATATAGATCACAAAGGAAATTATGTGATATAGATTACAATGGTTCATTAATTTTAGCATAAAATATTAATTTAGACGAGGGTATATTTCTCAGTGGTATCAGACTGTCATGTCAGTCTATACGAATATTGTAACAGTAATTATTTGCGCCTAGAGAGCAGTTAGCGAATAAATTAAAGTCTACAAGGTACACGTATGAAGATTAGATATAACACGACATACCCTCGTCGACCTACATCACCTAAGTCACAGTATAATATTAGCTAGCTACCGAAGTGAGGGAGAACTAGACTTTGAAATTAAAGCTAGAAGTATATACAATGCTATATCTATTCCACTGTTAATTACACTTTACTTTTCGTTATAAAAAGCAGTATTTTATGAACCTTCTGAAAGTTTCATTTTAGAAAGATTTGACGATTTTTAATAACTTAACTCGTACTTAATTATAGGCATTAATGAATTTACAGCGTGATTTATTCAGTATAATATTATGATTTAACCCGACCTTGTGGTCACGGGCAGATAGTATATAACTTTATTGAATCCCGCAGCCCTAAACCCTAACTAAAACTTTTACAAGCGCTCGTGAATAATAATTTTTGCGCCATACGAAGTTTCTTATTTCATAATAAGTACATATATTATTATTAGATAACACTTGTAGTATGTATAAAAATTACCACAAGGCCTGTTATTACTTGCTTTATCCGAGATGTGTACCAATAATCAAACTAATGTAGTTTGAGGCAATACAAGAAACTTGTGAACTCGGAGCCAAGTCGCGTCATTGCTTGGCAAAGGGGGACTCGAAGTTACTCACATAAATGGTAACTCCAATTATTGCAATTTCAACTTGTTTGTATGTTGTATTTCGCTGTAATGAAGGCAAACAATACGATGTTCCGATACCACAACAGTTCAATTATAAACAATCAAACCTTAACTTCATTTATGTTTATGGATAGAATTAAAAGTAAATTAATTAATTAAACATGAAACTTACCTCTACTTATCGGGCTTTTTTTCAGTTTTGTATTTTTTGTAGTACTTAGGTATTTCATAATGTCACGCTTTGATAGAAATTCGATTGAAACTTTGAAAAATACAATTTTTATCAATATTATTTATTACCTTACCTTCATTTTGAAAATCGAATTAAATGTTAGCAACATAGACGATGCATAGACGTAAATTTATTGTTTTTCTAATTAACAGATAATTTTGAACAAAATCTGAAAAACTGATAAATAACTTCCTTTTTTTTAAGTTGGTTGAAAAAACTTGTAAATAATAATTTGAATATTAATAAAAAAGTAGGATAAAGAATAATAACAGTACCTAAATTACCTATTCGAAATTCGAAATCTATTTCTATCATTCAGAAAATCAGAAGACTCGATTTATTTGTTTATTTTTCACGATATAAATCCGCTGCTTTATCAATAATATTTAATACAATAACCTCAATAAATAGTATTATTGAATGAAAAAGTAAACGATTAGAATCACGTAACAATTAACACAGCGACGATCACTTTCACCGGCGGCCGGCAGTGATGACTGACGTACTATCGCATCGTTGTAATTACTAGCAATTTGCACTTACACTTAATACATACACACATTAGGGCTATGAGTAAATTCAAATTCATTTCCGACCGGCTTCGCAGTAAAGCTTTATTTTTTTGTATTTTAATGAAATTTTACGATTATTACGATTATTGTATTAGTATTATGTATATTTTTTACCTAATCTGCAGCTAGCTGCAGACTGTTGTGACAGCACTATGTCTACGATTGTTATTACTTTAATGCTTTTATCTATGTATCAGTGTATGTCATGTTGGTGATCCTTAATGAAATAAATAAATAAATTACTTCAATTCATTGATATAATTGATTTTTTTTTTGAAAAACATACCTTCGAAATTGGATGCTACAAATTTGTTGTTGCTTGAAAATTTCAATATTAAGTTTATAGGTACACAATTGAATTAAAATCTTGTTATAATAACGATGAAGCAATCAATCTTATTTAGACATTAGATATTCGGTCAAGGAACTTAATCACGAGTTTGAAACAATAATTACGCTTAATTGGCTCAGAATGCTGAAGAAATTTGATTCACGAACGAGAAATGCCATATTATTATTACGTGACAGAATTATTATAAATTAAAATAAATTATCCGTCACAAACGATGGTCACAAATTACCTAGTTAGTGATATCGCTTTCAGATAATATTGATATTATTTTTAGTAAGAAACGAATATTTTCTACAAACAATAATTTCAAATGACTATAAATTATTGTATCTAATAATTAAATTTGCACAAAAATCTGTAATTTACAAAAAAAATAAGTTCCTAGAAAATAGTTTTAGTAACAAAAACATCTAATAATAATCTATGATAGTTATTATTTAATCCAAAAATTGCTTTTTTAATGGTAGCTTAAGTTTCAAATCTAAATCGATCTCTATAATGAGATGAAGTACATAAAGTTGCGCAAGAGCAAGTGCATCAATCACATCGCCCTGAAGTCAGGTTCGTCAGACCCATTCATTAATTCACAATAGTCCGTTTTCTTATGGGAAAAGGTATACATTTTTGAGTAAAGCAATGAAATTTGGTTCGAATGTTGTACTCGTCCACCTAAGCCCAAATCGCCTGGTAGCCAGTGTCTACTCCCCTGCATATTGGAGGGAGGGGGGGTTATAGAACAGAGCGCCCGGCGCTCGGAAAAAAAACTCTGGCGGATTCATTTGGCCCTTTGAGTCGAGTTTGGTGTCGTTATCAGGTAACTAGATGATGCCTGATTCATTCCCCATACCAGTTTTTTAGGGTTCCATAGCAAAATATGACACAATCTTTAAAATAATAAACTTTTGGCAGTGGCAAAATCCAAACAAACCAGTATATTTTTATATTTTTGTATCAAACTTGGCTTATAAAAAAATACTGTCTGAAAGGCCATTTCATGCAGATTATAAAAACATTAACATGTAACATATATCTTACCATTTTCAATGTGAAATAAATTATAGAAAGTACAGGAACGTTCGTCAGCGCAGCGTAGGGGACGGCTAATAGACCCGAAAAATAAGCAATAACATAAAACAAAAACCAGTCAAGTGCGAGTCTGACTCGCCCATCGAGTGTTTCGTACTTATTTGTCCTATACCATGTTATCTTGTCTCATGTCTGGTAGGACCTGGTTAACTGATACAGACACACTTTCGTCTTTATAATATTAGTGTGATTTTTAATCATCTTTAAATTATAAATGAAGTCAGGTAACATTGTTAAAAATAAAGATAGATAGTAATAGAACGTTTTTGTATTAATAATAATAACAACCACCTCCACAATTACATAATGCGGTACATTTGAGCTGGCGTATAAAACACTTCAATCTGGAATTGCAAGATTTCACGCACCGACATCTTATCAATTCAAAGCTTCTCTTTTCTTTTTATTTCAGATGGGCAAGGAATATTTTGATTTTTTTAGGTCCCTTAATGTATTATACAGCCTGTAAAACTGCCCTTAAGGTGTGTTGTTTAAGGGCAGCTTCTGTGGGAGGCAAATTTTCGATTTGCCTGTCCGTTTTTGTTAAAAATTTGTTTGCGACCCTCATTTACTGTCACAGCGGGGTACAATGTGAAAAACAAACATGTACTTATAATAATTATAAAAAAATATAAGTTCTGGATAAGAGTATCCTTAAAATATCGTCACCGTCCTTACCTATCATGCATTGTAATCACAAACTTTTCAATTTCACTGTCTGCATATTTGCCACTGTAAAGTGCTTCAAATCCTCGTGTGACATTCGGATATGCCTTCCATACCTCAAATGCAGGTGTACCTATAGTTCTTTTAGACCTTCTAGCTTTGGATTACACGATATAGCTATACTAGCCAAAATAATGTTAAGAACAGTCGACAGATATGGCTAGTACAGAATATCATGTATTCCAAGCTAGAAGGTCTAAAAGAACTATAGATAAACTATAGATAAAGAGCTATAGATATATATAGAGGATTTGAAGCACTTTACAGTGGCAAATATACAGACAGTGAAATTGAAAAGTTTGTGATTACAATGCATGATAGGTAAGGACGGTCACGATATTTTAAGGATACTCTTATCCAGAACTTATATTTTTTTATAATTATTATAAGTACATGTTTGTTTTTCACATTGTACCCCGCTGTGACAGTAAATGAGGGTCGCAAACAAATTTTTAACAAAAACGGACAGGCAAATCGAAAATTTGCCTCCCACAGAAGCCGCCCTTAAACAACACACCTTAAGGGCAGTTTTACAGGCTGTATAATATATTAAGGGACCTAAAAAAATCAAAATATTCCTTGCCCATCTGAAATAAAAAGAAAAGAGAAGCTTTGAATTGATAAGATGTCGGTGCGTGAAATCTTGCAATTCCAGACTGAAGTGTTTTATACGCCAGCTCAAATGTACCGAATTATGTAATTGTGGAGGTGGTTGTCATTATTATTAATACAAAAACGTTCTATTATTATCTATCTTTATTTTTAACAATGTTACCTGACTTCATATATAATTTAAAGATGATTAAAAATCACACTAATATTATAAAGACGAAAGTGTGTCTGTATCAGTTAACCAGGTCCTACCAGACAAGATAACATGGTATAGGACAAATAAGTACGAAACACTCGATGGGCGAGTCAGACTCGCACTTGACTGGTTTTTGTTTTATGTTATTGCTTATTTTTCGGGTCTATTAGCCGTCCCCTACGCTGCGCTGACGAACGTTCCTGTACTTTCTATAATTTATTTCACTTTGAAAATGGTAAGATATATGTTACATGTTAATGTTTTTATAATCTGCATGAAATGGCCTTTCAGACAGTATTTTTTTATAAACCAAGTTTGATACAAAAATATAAAAATATACTGGTTTGTTTGGATTTTGCCACTGCCAAAAGTTTATTATTTTAAAGATTGTGTCATATTTTGCTATGGAACCCTAAAAAACTGGTATGGGGAATGAATCAGGCATCATCTAGTTACCTGATAACGACACCAAACTCGACTCAAAGGGCCAAATGAATCCGCCAGAGTTTTTTTTCCGAGCGCCGGGCGCTCTGTTCTATAACCCCCCCTCCCTCCATTCTGCAGGGGAGTAGACACTGGCTACCAGGCGATTTGGGCTTAGATGGACGAGTACAACATTCGAACCAAATTTCATTGCTTTACTCAAAAATGTATACCTTTCCATACAAGCATGCCCATAAGAAAACGGACTACAAAGGCCGTTGACTGAGCGACGAGCGTACGTTGCCGCCATGTTGGCTGCCCTGCCGCCTGCAAGCGTCGCGCCGATTGGTGCCCTTGACGCGACGTACGAACTTCACACTCAAACAGTTGTTTATACTTTATTGTGAACGTTACATGTTTTTAAATCGTATTCGATAAAAACTTTTTTTAATAGTTGTAAACTTAACAATAAATAGCACAAAGTGTCTAAAATATAATAAATACGGTATAACCCTTTGTTATATATAGTGGTTGTGTCATAAATGGTGCTTTATAAGACAATGCGGTGTATTTTAATACAGTGAAAGTGTGGTTAAGTCGAAACTAATAATAAATTGTGTATTGTTATAATTTAAATTTAAACAAATTAATAACGATTTATAATCGTGTTGTTGAAATCTTATATTGTAATCATTCTTAATTAATAATGAACACGTCTGTTGTGTGTAGTGATTGATGAAAATGAAATACGAGCGGTTTTCGAAGGTAAAAAAAAGTTTTTAATTAAATAGCGTGACTTGTACGACCCGTACGACCCTGGTCTTTGTCTAGTAATCTAGTAGACCTCGGAGAAGGCCCTTTTTAGTAGATAATCGGCAAAATAGCTCTCCAAGACCTACAGCTATGAATTGTATTTGTTCTAAACAAGTTCCCTTTAATTTTTATAACATACCTAGCTACGTTGGTACATAGTATGTATAGGTTTTATTCATAGTTTTGATGGATGCATTCGGTTTGGTAATTGGTATTCGTATTTCTTAAATTATAAATAAATAAATAAAATAACGCGCCAAATTGTGTCGTGTTATTTTATCCTAATGAGATTCTCCAGTATAATCACTACATAGTATAAAACAAAGTCGCTTTCCCTGTCCCTATGTCCCTATGTCCCTTTGTACGCTTAAATCTTTGAAACTACGCAACGGATTTTGATGCGGTTTTTTTTAATAGATAGAATGATTCAAGAGGAAGGTTTATATGTATAATAACATCCATTAAATAGTGGAGAAGTACTGTTATTTTTGAGATTTCTAATGTGATGTCGTAAAAAATTACATTTTCTCCGCTTACATTGCAAACGCAGGCTAAACCCTACGAGTTTTATCAAAATAATGTACTAAGTATTATACACATTGAAAAGATCTACAGAAAAGTCCGCGATGGTATATGTCTATCTCTTATGGATAACCCACAATAACTTTTTTTTGTCATTTACTTTTTACGACAAATAATGGCAAATTTTCGATGCGATTTTAACCAATACAGCATTAATCCTTAACAAATTAAATACCTTGAATACATTGTTCATTTAATATAGATCTATATGGCCCTTTACACCGTATGATTTAAGTGAATATTTTCGAAGATATTACAGATTTAAAAATTGCGGGACGTAGCGTTTGCGGCGGTACCGGCCGGCCGCCCGGCTATCTGGGGGCACGGCAGTGCCCCCGCCAAGTCGAGCAAAAAAAAAGCGGCACGGCCGTACCATCCTTTTCTCGAAGCAATTCGGGCCTTTTTCGACCCCCTATAATTCGGTTGTGGATAAAGCAAGAAACCTGAATCTTCAGTAACTAATCCGGCATTGTATAAACACGGAATATTTAAAATTTCAGTCAATTTGAACCAGTAGTTTAAGAATGACAACTTGTTAAAGTTTCTAAATTTTGTCACTCACTGACTCACCGATCATCAAAAGTCCAAGGCACTTCTAGCAGACTTAGAAGCTTCATATTTGGAATACATATAGAGTTTAGTGTCTTAATCGTGGGAAAACATAAATATTTTGTAATTTCGGTCCAGTTTTCCAAATACACCAACTGCATCAATAACTTTGTAATCCCATATAAATATATGGGATTACAAAGTTATTTATGCAGTTGGTGGTTGGTGGTGGTATCAAAAAGAAAGGCTCTACAAAAAGAAGTGAGATCCCATCAAAAACATCCTGTAAAAAACCCAAGTCTCGCAGCTCAGTCTTTCTACCGTCAAAAGTTGTGAGATCCATGTAATACCAAGTCGGTTAATCTATTTAGTGTCTACTTGAAGGACCTTCTGTCTTAAGTTATTACATAAGTTATTATCATGCCAATATTAAAAATATTTAACGTTTTAAACAAATAGATCGACTTGGACATCGCATGAAAACAAAATGAATATTACAATATTATATTAGATTCTTTAGTCTCTCGCGCCTCACGCGATTGAAACTCTCGTTCCTGTTGGTCGCTGGCCCGTCGTCGTGCTGTGTAGTGTGATACATACTAATAATCAAATCAAGCGATGTCCAAGTCGATCTATTTGTTTAAAACGTTAAATATTTTTAATATTGGCATGATAATAACTTATGTAATAACTTAAGACAGAAGGTCCTTCAAGTCGACACTAAATAGATTAACCGACTTGGTATTACATGGATCTCACAACTTTTGACGGTAGAAAGACTGAGCTGCGAGACTTGGGTTTTTTACAGGATGTTTTTGATGGGATCTATTTTATACCCGTGCGAAGCCGGAGCGGGTCGCTATGTTTTTATATACAACGTTCACAGTTTTTCTGTAGTGTATTTACTATTTAGTATCAGCATTGCACCCGTGCGAAGCCGGGGCGGGTCGCTAGTATTATATAACATGTTTCACCCGTTTCAACGACTGTCTTAAATCCAAAATAACAAATATCAAATAGGTACCTACCTACACTCAAGATATTCATCAGATTCAGTGGCGCCAATATTAAGAATCGCTTCACATATGTATGAGATCCTTTTGAAGTCGGTTGAAACTCAGCGGAGATAACGTTCGTAAACACCAAAGTAACGGTTACGTCATAACAGATTCCTCTCGTTCGGTAACTGTCGATGTTCATTAAGGTAATTACTAATTGTAATTACCAATTACTAATCTTGACATCGCTTTGAACACGGTCCTTTACTTGCAGGGAATGTTGTGAAGTGTGAACTAGCACAACCGGCTAACAATCTTTAACAAAAGAATAGGTACCTACCCAGTACCCACCTAGTTTAATGTTTTACTAAAAAGTAAAAACTTATACCTAGATAGGGTTGGACATCGTGATGTAGGTAGGTACCTATGAGACGGTTGTAGATTTTACCTAATATAGGTGCCTACATGTATAAAAGTAACAAATAACTAAGTAAATACCATAAATAACTAGGATATGGTTAAAATTAAATACCGTGTAGTTAAATGTAAATTACACTTTTTATTTTATTTTATATTGAAATTATTGTTCCACTTAATCAATTACAAATTAGGCACAATAATGCAGCAAACATAGCGATTAAAATGCGGAAATAAATTAGCTCGAGGATAATTTATCATAAATATGACCTTATTTGCTGACGGTCAACAAAAACGTTATCAGCCCACACTGGTCATGTTTACCGGCTAACTAATGATAATAAATATAATGCGTTTTATAATAAGCCGGACAAATTGACAACAGATAGACACATCCATGGTAAAATACAAGGAAAAATCAGCTCAAAGTTCGATTTGCTTGAATAAACTCAAATAACTACCTATTTATTTTTTAAATTAGACTTCTTCTAGAAGCACTTTTGAATGTCACAGGTACATTACAGTTTTAATATTTAACACCGATTCGGAGCAGAGTGCAGAAGGGATCCAAATTCGAAACTCCGTATGTTGCTCTTTTAATATCATGTCAATTTATTACATTTTAATATCGTAATGGCACCTCTGCGCCACTTTCAGGAAACTTTCAAGGGTAGACGATTTTTTATAATCTGTCTTTGACGTTAAGAAAATACAGCACAGTAACAGACAGACGTTCAAATATATTCAAATAACACAATCAGAAAAATGAAAAATGGATGAAAATTTTATTCGTGGTCATCGTCGTCGTTGGTAGGGTGAACAAATCCTTAGCAAAACATCATACGCTTAAGAGGGCATAAAGCAAAAAAAAATTGGAAAATCCAAAAGTGCACGCCTCATAATTTTTTTTTAATAAATATTTATTAATTATTATTTTTGTTTATTTAATAACAATTAAACCACATCGAATCAGACCCTGAAAAATGAAAGGGTTCTATTCCTGAGCATACTCAAGCGTAAGAGAAAAAAAAGACTCGATTAGTAAAGTATTTCGGTCGCTATCGTGTTAACAAGAAAAAGGATCCGCACATACAGACACACGGACGTCCAAGACAGAACTTTTTTAAACTGTTTTTTAACTAGTTTAAATAACAAAAATGACATCAAAAATATCATGAACGTTAAAAATAGTGTTTTTTCTTAATATGTGTGTGTATGTATTATCTTACAAGTGGAATGTATGATACATAAAGACATTTTAAGTTTGAAAAATCAGATGTTTTGCGCGAAGCTTGGTCTGAATCGAAACCTTCCTCCCTTAGTAATTCCTCGGGAAGTTTAAGTTTAAAAATCAATGTACCGTAAATTGACTATCGGCCCCACAAGGAAACAGGTTTATCTTCTGACGAGAGGCGTCTGAACAAAGAAATTAACTCTATCCTGACCTCATTGATAAAGCAATCAATACTAGTAATAAAGCGCATGTTTATTCACAAATAAATACTATTCCGACACATTGTCCGTCATTGGCCTCAAAAGTTTAATCATTACCAATTTACATAGAATAGAGTTGAGTACTTGGTATATGCGTGAGCGCAGGAAAATCATTCGTAATTCATGCGTCCGCAGATTCTACGATTATAATATGTCTATCTGCTTGATATTATGAATACATTAGGATATTTGATAATTACTTTATTCCGACCAGTAACTAGTACTTTATTTATTGTTTCCTTTTATACAATCTTTACTCATTTTCTGGAAAAAATTGGTAGTAGTCTCATGGCTAGATACTGTTATAATTTGAATTGTTTATTGGTTTGAGCTATAATTCTTCCTGTTTAAACGTAGCAAAATCCTGTCTGTTATTAGTACATTAACTTCCATGTTAACTACAACATCCATGTTATTCAATTAACGTAATGATTGACCAACACTAAAGTTTCAGCTAAACTTTAGTACCGGTTTATATTTCAGAGCTTAAAGCCCCAAATGAACAGGACACTTTGTTAGCCCTAATCAAAGCAGGATTTAGTAAATAAAACTGAAAAGTAGCTGCCATGGAACTAGACATGCGCTTTTGGAAAAACTTTTGCAAATTACAACGATGTTCATATACATTTTGAAGTTAGGTACTTAGTAGTACTATAATCTAATTACATAAACATCATTTTGTCTAAATATAATTTGTTACACATTAAAAATGCCAATTACATAACTAGTTTCTAGTGTATTTTTAAACGTTGAGGCTCAAGAGGTAAAAAATACAAGTTAAAAATAAACTTGAAAATCTACATAATTTAATTTATAATCAGGTGTTTAAAAATAAAATAACGTTCAAATATCCAAAGCAATCGAGCACTTAGCGCAGAGTAGCGAGCTGTAATATCTAGCACAGAGACGGTATCGCGTGTCCCGGCGCAGTACAGGACAATGGGAAATTAAAAGCTTACATCATGGCTGTATTATGTGACGATCGACACGAACCCAATACGCTATTTTGGTCAAGTTATCTATGCGTTTGTGTGAGAAATGTGATTATACAACGATGTCAATATATTTGGAATGGTGAAAGGGGCAGATGCATTAAAATTTAATATCTATTTCAACTTATTTATTTTTTTTACTTAAAATTATGTTCGTAGAGATGTCTCTATATTGTATATTTGTTAATGTCTAATGAATATTAATATCTACACTTTATTGACGATTTTCATTGAACTTGATTGGTTATATTGACAAAATAGTGACAAACCATTATCAAACGCAATAGCATTCTGTTCATATTTTTACGATTTATAATCCGTCAAAAACTTAAAAGCAATACATAATAATTGAAATCCTTCGTGCACCTGTCACGTTTCCTGCCCGTTAGGAAGGGCTACTCGAATACACGCAGGTACACAGATTCGTAGAATTAAATGAACTGCGATCATCTTTTGTGCTCTTGTATTTGAGATTTGTTAAGACTTGTATTTAAAGGTTCCCAATTCCCATGTAGGTTTACACTTTACAGTATAGTACCTATTTGGTCTTGTGAGATTTTCAGTATAGTTAGTGGTAGCAAAAGTTATTTTTGCTTGTTGTCTATTTTTGATAGATAAAAAAAATGTGTGCGTGTACACACACGTAAGAAGTGAAACTTCTTTATAACCTTATTTTTTTTAAATATTCTACTATATGCAACTTGACAGAAATACGTCGAATCACGCGTGGTAGGGATAAGAACAAGATGGCGCGTAACGAAAAAATGTTACACTAAATTTTTTTCCAACCCCGATAAAGAAGTTTCACTTCAATTATATAACTAGACAAAAATTTAGATAACTAATTTTATTACTTTCGTTTTATTACTTTCGGTATTTCGCATATTAAATTTTACAAATTTTAGCACTTCAATGTCAAAATAAACACAAGCGAAACATTCTAGAAGTAAATTACGTCGGAAAATATCTTAGACGAAATAACTTGAAAAGTACCGCACCTGCTACCCCCCCCCCCGCTCGCTACCCCGTCAGCTAAACATTTCTCGTGCTACCCCTGACATACTTCGAATTAATGGCTTTTATGAAAACCAGGTAAATGGTCAGGGTAAAAATAGTACGATACTCAGCGACAGCCACGCACTCCACACTGCTGAGAGAGATTTATGTAGCCTGTGTTCATTTATTAATTTAAATGTTTTCATTTTTTCTGTAATTTTCAAGTATCTATCGCGAAAAATATAATATTTTGCCTTATAATTGAAAATATTTTAATATTCGTCTTTCTTCGTCTTTTCTTGTATATTTAGTTCGTTATCTAATACAACTTGTATTCAATTATATATCTTAAAAAGCACCATTATCATAAATTAAGCCAGAAAGTGTATATATGTAACACCTGATAACATATATTTTATTGGTGTATAGGCAATCTACTTAATTATTAGTCATTTAGAGATTTAATAATTAATTACCTACTTATTACAAAATCATTACCATTATTATAATCTCAGTTTCTAAACCACTTTCTATTTTATCACTACTCGCTAGAAACCATAACATTTTGAGAATATATTTTTAAAGTGGAAAAACGAGATGTAAAATTGTGGAGCACGATATTATGAAATTTTGACATAACGAAAGCGTAATAAAATTATTTTTAATGTAATATTAACTACTGCTCTAAAGTGTAATTTTTCTAATTATTGTTTTGTTTTGATAACTAGAAATTATTTAAAAACTTTAAAAAAATTGTCTTGTGCAAGCACTAGTTAGAGATGATGTTATTTTGGAAAATATCGACGCAGTGTATCAATAACTGCTTTTCACATAATTAGGTAATCATTAGCTTAGACGGTGCAGTGTGATAGCGGAATAAATACAATTCTGAATTTCCAAATGACCATCATACAAATTTTGTATAAAAAAAAATAACTACCTAAATTAACTGAATCATCCAGTCGATAAACCATACTAAAAAGCCCAGACATACATGATACAACTACAGAAGTTAAACTTAAACTACCCATAGTTTTACTTGTTTTAAAGATATCCTTCGCAGAGTTCGCAATCAGCGTGTAACACTACCCTCCATGAAGTGGCTGTTAACAAGTTAACTAAATTAGTTCAAAGAAGAACTTCCTCCACATGCTGCCTTTACTTCACATTCTATCTACTTGGCCAACTCCTCGCGAATATACGGACTTATCTTTTAACTTCAGACAACTTGTCTGTAATTTTTTAATCCAATTATCTACCAAACTACATCGAGCTTTAAGTAATCCATCAAGTGTTTTCTTGGTAATGCAATTCCTGTTTTAAGAAAGCGATAAGTAGGTTATGTAAAGCTGCATTGATATTTTAAGGAAAATGAAGCGTTTCCAGAAATACAATAATGTAAATTTATACCAATAATAATGTGTATTTCTGGAAACTTGTTAACTGAGTAATATTATGGAAATGAATTATATTTCATTCAAAGCACCCATCTCGTATGAGACGACATGTATTTAGGCATCGTTAATTCAGTTTGTCCGTAATTTAGTAAATTCAAAGTCCATTAAAAATGTTATTCCCTCGCGACAAATTCTCTCAAAAGTCAAAACATAAAAATAAACGCGGACATAATCGCATGGCTGGCTCCAGATTTGATTTTACATCGCAGCGATTTCTGTGAATTCGTCAAAGTAAATATGCGCTAAGCAAAGACAAAACTGTGCAGCGGCGTGCGCCGTGCAGCCGGCACTGAAACACATTCCCTGGATGCTCCAGCTACCTTTTGCATTTCAATTTTCTCTATTCATTAGAATATGCCATCTATAGATGTGGCGTTTATTTCTAAAAGCGGATTTCTCGGGATTAACTTTTTTCATCGCGATAAATAGTTCTGCTTTTCTAAAGCTTATGTTAATTAAGGCGTCGTTCGTACCGTCGAGGATTTATATGCGGACGTATAGAGCTCTACGATTTATGTGAATACCTTACGGAATACGATTTCAGAGATAAATTTAAAAATACACATTCGCAATGCACACAAATAAATATCAAAAACGTTTTCACGTAAAATAAAATCCCTGTGTAAACTACGGCGCAAATAAAAAATATTTCAATCTAGACACTGCAACATGTTACAGTTGACATTAATCAAACGAGTACGGAAGCATTCAATTTCGGAACGAACCGATATGAAACTCAATATACACCAAACCGATGCATTCATTTATTCACAAATAAAACGCTATCGCCTTATTTTTATCTCATTAAACATGCGTCACGAAATCTCGCCGGTGACAAGTGTATCCAAATAGTGAGGTATCTTATCTATCAGATTGTGCAAATTAGAGCAGTTTATCAAAAGAGCGCGCCGCGCACGGAGCCGCTTCCGAGCTCCGGGGTCGTACCGGTAGACGGTACTGCAAGAAGTGTTTGTTGTTCGGTTGTAGCATTCCGCCGCCCGACGCCGCTGCGAGTGAACGTCGGAAGCAGAACGACTTACGTAACTATCGAGTGAATAGCGTGCGCGTAGTCGACAAGCGTGCCATGCCCGGCGGCCTGCACTCCCCCCTCGCAGGGCGATGGAGACCCTCCTCGACAAGTTCAAGCGGGAGCAGGGAGGCCTGCGCCGCTCGCGCTCCGTGCGCGCCTCCCTGCGCCTGATCGGCAACCGCTGGCGCTCCAAGGACGAGGAGCCCGACCTCAAGCGCGACCAGGTGCTGTTCCCCTTCGGCGACAAGGAGTACGGCGTGGCCTACGCGGGCGTCGACGGCACGTACCGCGCCAAGACCCCCGTCATGGCCAAACGCAAACAGGAGCCGCCCCGGGTGCGCAAAAAGAGCGGGGACGTCGACCTGATGCTGAAGCCCCAGCGTCCCAAGAAAGCGGAGAAGAAGTTCAGTGATCTGTTCAATAAGAAGCAGAAGAGTGTGTCTGCGAAGGACCTTTTAGTGCCCGAAAAGATTCCGCCGAAAGCGGCGGCGATCCTGCACATACACTCCCCGGATAAGGGAAAGAAAAAGTTAAAAGTGTTGGGCAAATCGGAGACTGCGCTGGTGCCCGAAGCGCGGCGGCGGACGCGCCGGGGCTCCGACGGCGACATGTGCGCACAGGCGCGGGGCTGCGTCAACCACGCCTTTGTGTATAGCACTCCGCCCAAGGACAGGAAGCACCCCCTCTCACCTTCTGCCTTTATAAGTACGTATACTCTATTTATAAACATAAACAATCAGGATATATCGATAATTTTATCTTATTATCAGTAACTATTTAATAATCTGTCGTAATACGTATAGTTACCATTCATCAAAATACATAAGAAGTTTCATCAATGTTAACAATATCGATCTAGAGCTATTTGCGACCGATACATTATTATGTTTGATAATCGAACATCGTAAACTCGGTTTCATGTCAGAAAGCAGTAAACTCTGTTATCATAGAAACATCGACGTTTAAGCCTTGGCCAGTAGCCTAGTTATTAAATGTCTTCATACGACTAGCACGCGTATATCATGTTAACTTCGAGGAATTAGAGCACTTAGCGAAATTGTCGTTATTACAAACTTGCACGTATTGGCAATATAGGTAATTTGGCTATATCTGAATAACACAAAATAGAGGCAAGTGGCACAGTACAACAATGATAATACAGGGAAGTTACACTCGCACGGTGTAGCGGTGAGCGTACTAGGCGCACACAATACGTAGCAGTTGGTTAATTGGCGCAAAAACAGCTAGTAACGCTCCGATTGAGGAACCGATTAGCATAACTGGTGTGTCCATACACGCCCGACGGCTCCATCACACGCACTCGAGATTACAGACCTGTGCTATCCCATTTTAGTGGTATAAACTTTGAATGTACAATTTACACGCAACATTGTTGTATCAATAATATAGCAAATTTAATTTAACAATTTTTACTGGTAGGTTTCGAACTGTACCTAGCGTAAATGCAAATGAATATGATACAACATAAGATATTTTTATATTCTCATAAAATAAACCTTCGCGAGTAAATCCGCACATATAAACTATGCACAATATAAATACACAATGTATTTAAAGTTAATCGTAGTTTGTATAGAAGCAGTAAAACACGTCAAATATCTTATTGTTGTGTGATAAGATTGTATCAAGCCTTATTAATTGCCTTTGTTGATTGACACCATTTTAATGGATACCGAACAAATACTTCGACTTCGTACTATGATGAATTGGCTCAGCCACAAATTTACCAAGAATATAATAAATAGGTTATAATATGTTCAACTCGTCGTTATTTTGTTATTACAATACATTATTTAGGTATTCAAATACACTAATATCGGAGTAATTAAATTTGTTTACGTATAGGCACATCAAACAAAAGTTTTCAGACGACTAATTGAATTTCATTTTGAGTCATCAACAAGTTCTACAATATACGCCTTAGTAAATAAATATTATGTAAGAAATAAAAAAAAAAATAAGCAAGCGTTAAACAAAAGCTCAATGCACTGGTCAAATTACTGGTTGGCCGAGTACTACCAAATATGGTCATGGTCGGAAAACGTGGTGGATCTTGCTTGCCCCTAACCGTACAGAGAATTAATAATTTTAATTTATGTATAGTATTTGTGTTTGACCCCGTATAACATGATATAGTTACACCCATATTGATAAGAGTTATTTTCGCGAAAATTGCCCCAAATATAGTTCAGCTAACCCCCATTGACATTTGTAATTCATTGATAGCGGTACACAGTTGAACAATACATATAGAGGTAATTAACATTGTTTTATTTCGTAATGCAGTCGAACATTAGGCTAAATTAATCAACTAGTCTACACTTATAACATATGCGTTATATAGGGCATCTGCGCTTAACAATAATATAATATTGTGCATTAACTAAGTAAAGAGTCTTTACTTAGTTAATGCATGCATTTAGCATAAAAATGTTATTATTTAAGTAGTCTTTACTAAAGACTACTTAAATAATAACGTTTTTATGCTCGAAGTGGCAAGTTGAAGGTAACATAATATTAACTCATCTAAATTGCTTTCACGTTAATTTTCTTGAAGCTGTGATATAATATGAGCTCGTACCGGGATAAATGTACATGAATTTCAATCTGACTCTCCTGTGAAACCTAAAACCAATTATTCTGGTCATTATCTGGACGTATTTTGTATTTTTAAAATTCGTCAAATAGCAACTTTTTAATTGGAGCGTTTCTCGTTATCGCAGTATGAACATCTAACTTTTGTTTTCATTTTCATTTTCACCACTTCTCCAAGCGCAAATATCTAGAGTTCATTCTGCAGAGAACAATGTCCGACATGTTTGTGATTACAAAAAGTCTAACCGTATCAGTGTCTGGCGGCTAAAAAATACGATAAGCTCCGCACTTCCAATCCACTTCGCTTTCAAAGCCAGGCTTTTGGGAAAACTCGATGAAAACACCCTTTTTATCAAAATGCGAAAGGCGGTTGAGAAATATTGTGACGAACAATTATTGACCACTTCGTCGAGATACTCGTTTATATGGACTCGTCGTTTAGCATTGGACCGAAAAAATTAGCACATAATATCCCACGATAGCTAAACAAAGTTACGCGTTAAGTAGACTATAGAGCAATTAACGCGTGTTTCGTAATATCGGTGTAATTTCCTTAATTAAGATTATACCGCGCTGGTTTACTCGCTCCGTGCATGCTTCGCTGGCGCCTTATCAAATCAGCTTGTGTAAAGCCGAGACGTCTCGAGGGATGAGTTTCATCTCGACTGAGGGTTTACGCGTCAACTTATGTTAATCTTTTTATTATTTCTTTAGATGTAAAAGAAATTTTCGTTTTATTACGTGGTTGAATATATCATGATAAAGGCGTAAAATTACAGTGTAGATCAAATACATATTATGGTGACTTGAAAGATCAAAACAACATTTCATACTCGTTTTTTTTTTGAGTTATTTTTATTACTTATAATCAGAGGTAATCAAAATATAACTTTATATCAGCGGTTAAAAAAACAAATGATACGTAGATATATCAAACCTACTGAACCATGCCAATCTGATTTATTATACCGAAGCAAAAAATAATACATAATAGACCACGAGCTAGTTGTAATTATAGGCTGTTTCATTATTTACAAGTTGGTAATTATGCGAGCAACTTTAACCGATTGTTCTGACAAGTGGCAGGTCGTTCCTCCGCACTCCGCAGACAAAAGTTCCCACAGCCGACGGTGAAACTCACATTTTCTTACTTTTGATTTCGTGTTTTCCACTCGCGTTATTTATTAGTGGGAGAAAGTTACGCCTTGATGGCGTGGAACTTCGATAAGCGGGGTTTGGTGTGTGATTGTTTCCGTCATTTTCGTTTCAATAGAAAGGCTAATGGGCTCGCAAATAACTGGCCATGTGCATGAATGTCTGTTATAATGTAGCCGCAATTATGGGTTCAGATTTTGTCTAGCCACATTCCCTCAGCAAAAATTCAACGTCAATATTATGCGATAGAGAATGTTTAATAACTCGATAGAGCGTCTAGCACGAAAAATATTCAGTTAATCATGAAGGAATTTATGAAGCTGCATTTTTACATAGTTAGTTTAAATTTTTACAGTATATTTTGTAATTCCTGCATTACTGCACGACATATTTGCGATACGCGTGTGAACTTGAGACAAAAATCTCAACATGAAATAAAGAAGCTCGGTGCCAAGCCATCGCACTTCCAATCGAGCGGAAACATCAATGACTTGTCAAATCAGTCAGTTAATGACGAATAGCACAAATCTCAGCCGATAGCATTATCTTCCAGACACCGCCTATCAGCCATGCACGATAACCTTAAACTTGGGAAATTCTTACAATACATGTAACAAGGGGAAACACAAAAAAATCAATCAATCAACATACCTTCCTTATTATGAGCGACGACCGTATGTATTGATCAAGTCATAAATATCGTAAAATACCCATAAAAAATAATCACAAAGCCATATAGACGCACAATAGGAATTTAGTAATCCACTTAATAGACATCCCTATTATTGAAATTTTCTGACGGTAGATACAAATTCACGTCATGTTGGCCAATGCTTGGTTCGACTGAATTAAGCTTCAATCATTATATCATCGTGGCAGCGTAATTGCGTTTCATATATTATTTAATGCTGGAAAAGATTTCACGATTGCATTAATTGTATCTCACATTTTATCTCATTTGGTTCGAATATCAAAACATCGAGTCAATAAGAAATCAGCGTAAGGCGTGTTTCTTGTATCGGTACAAGTGTCGGCAATTGAATAGATTGTGCAATCTCGTCATCGATTGGGATCAATTGAAAACACCGATTGCGGTGAATTCTACCGCCATGCTGATTTCGTTTCGACACACAGTTATCCATCAATTTAAATATGTGATAAGACACAGCTACATTTTTCACGACATTGGCCGTATAGTTTCTTTATTTAGCTTTAAATAGAGATGAATTGTTAAACTTCATATTATACGCTAGCAAAATATTTAATCTAACGTTTACGCATATTAAGCATTCATTGAGAAATCCTTCCGTTGTTTGTATGAATATTGCTCAAAGCAATCCTGGCAAATGTGAAAGCCATTTAAAAGGTAATTTCAATTTCATAATAAGTTAGATGCTCTTGATGATGAGTTTTGATGTCTTTTTGTTAACTGTAGCGTAATCCGAAGTCCATTATACCATTGTTTTAGCAGAGTTATGAATGAAATGTAACAAGGTAATGATAAAAAGTTACGATTAAATGATGACATCACAAGAGAAAACACGAGCCGCATCTCGGCAAACAGTGGGATTCATGTTGATCTCTGTCAATTTGGACACAGCAATCAGTATACGCATTCATCGTCATATCGACTTTATGATAAACAATTTCGTACTCTTATTGCCTCACGTATCGCAGTTTCTAGATCTTTCAGTTTTTCTAATATGAATGCGATGGTAAATAATATTTTTGGTAGAAAATTCAGTTTCTGCAATTTATAAAGTATAGCTTGCATTATCAGTAATTCAATGTTGAACCATTTTCTTACGTTTCATCCAAAAAGTACCAAGAAATCCATCTGAATGAGGTCTGTAATACCGATACACATTCAACACTTGATATGCTCGAAAATACACTTGACTAAACTTAAAAATCTGGATATTTTTACTGATTACGCCATCTCATTTACCAGTTTTGATACAGGTGCAAATATTAACATAAACAATCAAAATTTACCAATTAAGTACAATTATAACATTCCTCCGAACTACTTGGCGGCAAGTATGAATAATGCAAGAGTTACATAAGGCCCGTGTGGGATCGCTTTGGACAATGTGGCCTGTGGGCTTCCGTTGCGAAATAACAATTATCTCGAAAGCTGAAACATTGACCTTTCCGTTCTCGTTAGTAACCTGACGATCGTTTGATGGCTCAGCAACTCGTAACGATTCGTAATTACCCACTATTTGAGAATTGGCCTTCACCTTTTTTCTAACTTGGATTATTTTTCTTGAATATCTGCACCTATATTACTTCCACCTTAAATATCTGCACCTATATGTATTTCAATGTTGTTGTAAGCAAATATTGATTAAGCGTTACATAATACGTTTGAAGTCATTTTTAGTGCGCAATGACCCAAGATCTAGTTGTCTCTAATTTTTGATGCAGCGGTCTGGTTCCATTAATTGCCCCACAAACCGTGTTTGTGCACTTGTGTTAGCGCCTTAGGGTCTAATTTGAGTAAACACTCGACCCAGTTAACGAGACTTTCGCAAAACGGGAGGCGATGACGACACACATCTTCATTCTAAACAATGGTCCATCAAAGCGTGCGACCGCATCAGTTGCAACAATGATACTGCAATGGAGTGACATGGTAGACTTCTTGACATGCGGTCAGTTCTATTTTCAAATTTAACTTTTTTGTACGTCTCTTGTGAGCTGCCAGTGTTCCAAATTTAAATAGACGAAAAAGGCTACATAACTGTATCGTTTAATAATTTTGGTATCGTGTGTATGATGTGATTGTTTTTTAACTGTTAAGTGAGACCTGAAATATGAAGTTGGATTTTTTCAAATGTGGTTGGTACTTTTATTTCATTTGTTGATAGTTAATTTCATAATAATTAACCTATTTGCTTACTTTATACGCTGGAGCGCAATTTTGGAATATTTTTTACGACTGTAGGAATCTCTTGTCCAATCTCTGCTCTTACCTTGGCGCTAGTTAGACTAATACATAGGATAATTTCAGCCACAATCAACTTAAAGGCGAGGCGAGCTAGTTTGTAACATTTAGAAGCAGCGACTTCCTCGGAACAATGTCGTGTCGTGCGTCGGAGCCTGTGTTCCGGGCCGCTTCCGGCCCAATGTTACTTTCAAACTTTTTGCCGTAATTGAGTTGCGCGCCCACGCAATGTAACTGAGTTATGTATTATTCACGCGTGTCTCCAAGCCATCTTGGTTTCAATTGAATTTGGAAGTGCGGCTAATGATTTCATAGAATACATTGGATATTTAAACTATGGTGCGACCCAGTTCGGTCGGAATGAGCCGGGATAAAAACAAAAAAAAAACTCAGAAATATAACTTTTTATAGTAGTTATTCGAAAAGCAGACAAATAAAAGTCTTAAATATTGTAGTAAGTATACAGATTAAACTCAATCTTATATATAAAAATGAATCGCAAAATGTGTTGGTAAGCGCATAACTCGAGAACGGCTGAACCGATTTCGATGATTCTTTTTTTATTATATTCCTTGAAGTACGAGGATGGTTCTTATGTAGAGAAAACGTAAACATGTACCACGGGCGAAGCCGGGGCGGACCGCTAGTCTTATATATAAAAATGAATCGCAAAATGTGTTGGTAAGCGCATAACTCGAGAACGGCTCAACTGATTTCGATAATTCTTTTTTTATTATATTCCTTGAAGTACGAGGATGGTTCTTATGTAGAGAAAACGTAAACATGTACCACGGACGAAGCCGGGGTGGACCGCTAGTAAACAATAAAACTAATTAAAAAGGATCAAACAAAATTTAAGCATTGTGGAGAGCTGGAAAATGAGAGACATTTCCATAAAATGCCATTATTTAAAGTTTCAAACATTCAAGTTGTTTGCTAGATCGCGAAGTTGGATATTAAATATTGACTACAATTTAAATATTTAACCAAATTCAAGTTTCTGTGTCCCAAACTCCCAACTAACTTTAAGTTGGCTCTATTTGCGTCCAAGAGAAGTTTTTGTTTAATTTAGGAACAAAACAATTTCAATACTTACAAATTCAATTTACAAATCCGTGGACCATTATATTATTATACCTAATTCTTAAAATGTTAATCTTGGTATACATTTTAAATGTAGCGAATTTGCTATTGTTTATACAAGACAATACATGAGTTAACGAGAATTTGCCTTGCCTCTTTGCCCATCTAAGTGTATTTTAGAAAAATATTCCCCGTGTCCGTTTATTAGGGGGTAGCTAGTTTCAACCTAGTATAGTCAAGGCAAGGCAAGGAACTTAAAAGTTATATTTTAGCTACAACGCAGAAAGATCGCAAAATATATCTCTATCGTACCAACCATAGATAGCCGCAGTGTTTTTAAAATTAGTCATGAATAAAATATAAATATTTTTATGGATTTATAATGTGGTAATTGCTCAAATTTATAGAGGTAACAATAGAAAACGTCGAAATAATAAAATATTTCGCAAAGTAACATATTACAAATGCCTACGAACTGGGTAAGGTCGCTTGGAATTAGATAATTTCCACATTAGTTGCGTTGAATTAGTTATTTGGTGAGAAGTGTTGAACAATGGTGGGATAGCTTGACTACTTGACTTGAATCGATTGCGTATTGCTCTGCTTATGGTGTATGTGTTCATTTCACTCATTTTCCCTTTTCATAGCCTAGAAAACTACATATGGTATGCATTGGTATTGTTCAGCGTGGAAACTAGGTTTTTACCAAGCCTTTTGGATATTTTGAAACAGAAATGTATGTACACCTATAATGCGGAAAGATAACGATTTGAGTATGCTGTGTAATGATTTTTTAATTTTTAAAGATTGTTTCTTTATTTTATAGCGAACATTTTTTATGTTTATTACTAGATTATAGATCATGGATTATGTATTCTTTAAAAAAAATATTCAATGTACAGTTTTGACTTTCCTACGATTTTATTATATGTATAGATATGTTTGAGTAAAATCTAGTAAAATAATCGAAATAGAATTTCAATAATTAGATATTTAAAAATAAACGCTAATTGAATTAATAACGTGGATGTTTTTATAAAAAGTTAATAACGAATGTATAATTTACATACATAGATGTTTTTCTTGTCGGTTTGGACCACGTGAAGTCGCTCGTGACGTCACATTGGACCAAATCTAGTTTCTTTGCATTATGTTAATTCTATTGTCGCCTTTTTCGCCACAACTACGTGGCATTCTAACCGTTTTAACGAAACAGATGACGCTATACTTGTTTATTTACGTTTTCGATGTACGAAGATGTAACTTTGGTAAAGAAAATTCTTAGATAATTTACAAGTCTAGTGTACTATTTCAGATTTAAATAACATAATAATAACAGTTTTAAATCGGTATTTTGAAATTTATTTAGAACTCAAATAATATAATACAAATATCTCACAATATTAAGTAATTGTGTAGACTGTAGAATATAAGCGTTAATAGTAGTTTAGTTATCAGTATAAAGTGCAACAAGTAGTTGTTACTCAGTATAACCATTAATTAAACAAAGCTTCAGCGTTACGGAGGAGTCTTGTTCTAATCTTCTCAAGAGAATATCAAATGTAGCAAGCACCTTGCAGTGCTCAAACTTAAACAAATATTATTTCAACCAGGCGTTAAAATCATGGTATTAATACTAACCACTTGTCTAATAGAAATAAAAGTAAATCCTATGTTACATGATAATGATAAATCTTTTTACTGTTGAAAGATTTAAAATCCATCGATAATAAAATTAATTTAAATTGAGTGAGAGAACTACCATTATTAAAAAGTTTCGCAAAGCAGTTTCCACGGAGAAAATATTATAAGCGGCAATATCTTCTATTTCTATAGATTAAAATCAATAAATAATTTAGTTATACCATATCGATTGCTATTATTATTTTAAACAAAGACACAAGGGACCAAAAGCCCTTCATTTATTCATCAGAAGAGGTGATCACTTATTCAACTTGAAACTGAGTTTAAAATCATGTCCGAAAACTTTTAACTCCTGACCCCCTACAGGTACTTGTAAACTTAAAAATCGATACCGTTTTAGGGTATCAAATGAATACTACTTACTTACTCCTCTGGCGCTGAAACCCCAAAGTGGGTCTTGGCCTCTGAGACGAGAACTCAAATGAATCAATACTGAATATTATTTGATTCGGTATAAATTATTGTATAATTTCAAATTTTGTTAACATAAATACAAATTTTTATCTCCTAGCAATCTTAATTTAGAAAAATCAAACCCTCCATATCCACCTCCAAAAAAAATATTACCAAAAAGAATGAGACCGAATCAAATGAAATAAGTATAAAATTATATGGCTTTCCTGAAACTAGAAGCTTCCATTTGAATCGTATGACAAGTATTAACTTAATAGACATAACATATGTTTAAGCGTGAGTTAACCTTGATTCGGATGTAATGTATCATGTGCCAAATAAGGCTTTTGATCTTAAAGGTCGAAGCCTTCGCAGCTGATACGCAATATCAAACCTTACTATTTTGACATAGGATATAATTTCCTCTGGTAAATGTGCGGTCAAATTTTTTCACCCCGCTCACGTTAAAGACAATGTAACTTGTCGAACATTCAATGCCATTAGATGATGATAAATCAATGGTCACGTCAATATTTCCTAGGTGTTTTCGGTGTACGTAGGAGTTTAGTAGAACTGAATTAAGTATTAATAATAAATAATAATCCCGGACAATTTTCACACACGGCACGATCTGATCCCATACTAAGCTTTCGCTTGTGTTATGGAATCCAGATGGCTGATAAACATACATATATATATATATATATATATATAATTTTAAATAAATACTTATATAAATAATTAACACCCAGACACAGAGCAAACATCTACGTTCATCACACAAATATTTGCCCCGGGTGGGAATCGAACCCACGACCTCTGGCAGGGCCACTACCAACATAAGTGTAACAAAATTATCATGTTGGACATACGTACCAGTATATTATATTTTGTAGTATCTTAAAATGTATATTAAAGCTATAGTAAGCTGCTAGTGAGCAGCTATAAAATCGATTGTCTCAATTTGAAGTCACTATTTGTTATTATTTGCAAAAATAAACACCAATTTAGTTTCTTGCCTAGAGAAGAAGATACTCCGTCCAGAATGAACCAATGCTATAATAATAAATTGTATTAAGCCCATATAAGTTTCAACAGTTGTGTTGTATTGCAATAAAGAATAAATAATTTATGTTTTTTATCGATTTTGATAAAAAGGTAATTTGCTTAGACGCCATGTCGGAATGTATTAAAAGGAATTAGAGAGAAGTGTGGAAACGAAGCACGTATTTGGTCGCAAATTACCATACAATGCGACATTGAAGCAGGACTGGTTAGCCGATACATTTTTACTGATTTCACCATAAGTGGAGACTGGAGTTAATGTTAGAAATTTTATTTTATCTAAGCGCAGTTCCTGTCCGCTTAAGTCCGTTGATTATGTCTGTTTGAACTTTGAACAATACACGTGGTGAAAGATCAAGACGTGGTACAGTTAAAGCAAAAGCTACATCATAATAGTTATATCATTGTTTGGTAGTCGTCCTCCCAATTTATTTTAGCAAAAACATTACAGTTTTCAATCATTATTTTTACTGGATAAGGTATAACGTGGTTTCTATCCTTGAGCATTTCCTTAAACTCAACGGACATCTTTAAAACATATTTTTTTAGAAATAATCAAATCTATATTGCCAAAAATTGTTTTTAGCATATATTAATAAATAGTTTGGAAAATCCAAAAGTGCACGCCTCATAATTTTTTTAATAATTATTTATTAATTATTATTTTTGTTTATTTAATAACAATTAAACCACATCGAATCAGACCCTGAAAAATGAAAGGGTTCTATTCCTGAGCATACTCAAGCGTAAGAGAAAAAAAAAGACTCGATTAGTAAAGTATTTCGGTCGCTATCGTGTTAACAAGAAAATCCTCCGCACATACAGACACACGGACGTCCAAGACAGAACTTTTTTAAACTGTTTTTTAACTAGTTTAAATAACAAAAATGACATCAAAAATATCATGAATGTTAAAAATAGTGTTTTTTCTTAATATGTGTGTGTATGTATTATCTTACAAGTGCAATGTATGATACATAAAGACATTTTAAGTTTGAAAAATCAGATGTTTTGCGCGAAGTGACAGTAGTACCCACCTCAACGCTTCGCTTATGAGGCGTGCAATAAGACGGATAAGGTGGACACTTTAATCAGTACACTTATGTTAATTGGGTAGATTAAAGGGTCACTAGATCTCAATCAACTCGAAGCGTAGATAACGGATCAATCATCCAGTTGGACTGTTTCTAATAAGGCTTAATTATGTATCGGCTTATTTAGCTAACTATACAGGGTGTACCAAAAAGTAGTGATGAACGGAAGCTGAGAGGTAGAGGACCTAAAGGGCTATCCGAATCACCCCCATGTATGTTATGCGATTTTTCGTATTTTCGGAGTTATGACGTTTTTTTCAATTTTTCACCTATCGCCGAGTACGATGATATTTTCACTCATGCTGACGTCAATGATTGCGGAAGATGCTTGATTTTTTTTGTGTGCTAAGCTGAAAGATAGGCCAATTCAGTATGGTAATATTTACTATCGTTAGATCTTTGAATGGAATAAAAAAAAGAATTAAATGGCAAGAAAGATAAAATTACCCAGTATGTTCACCACTTCAAGGGCCCGTAAAAAAATAAAATCACATAAAAAAAGTTTTCCGTTTGACTTTTAAAAACTTGCTCTATCTATCAGATAGCTACCCTGAAAATTTCATTTAATTATTCAGAAGGCTTCAATCGAAAAATTTAAATCTAAATGTGGTAAGTGCAAAAATTGAATTAACTTGATGATCATTAAAACCAATAAATAGGTGTTTAATTACCAGAAATTTTTAAAATAACCCCGCTGTTGCTCAATGCAAGTGCGACATCACCGTAAAAAGTTGTCTTTTGAATGTCTGAATGCCCTTTTATCATTTTTAATGGTTTCTTCTGCTACTATGAATTTCCGGGTTATTTCGTCCAAATTGTGACATTTTCTCAAGTAGCCGAGGTCTTTTTAGTATTCTCATTGAAACAAATCAATGGGGTTTAGGTCGAGGGACCGTGGAGGCCAGGCTTTAAGGCAGACATCACCGGCGCATGCGCAGGCTGCAACGACCAATCCATCTTTCAGGGTATCTTTGCCCTTTAGCCTGGCCTCGACGGTCCCCGGACATAAACCCTATTGATTTTTTTCCGTGGGGATACTACAAAGACGAGAGACTGCCACAATTTGAACGAAATAACCCGGAAATTCATAGTAGCAGAAGAAACCATTAAAAATGATAAAAGGGCATTCAGACATTTAAAAGACAAATTTTTACGGTGATGTCGCACTTGCATTGAGCAACAGCGGGGTTATTTTAAAAATTTCTGGTAATTAAACACCTATTTATTGGTTTTAATGATCATCAAGTTAATTCAATTTTTGCACTTACCACATTTAGATTTAAATTTTTCGATTGAAGCCTTCTGAATAATTAAATGAAATTTTCAGGGTAGCTATCTGATAGATAGAGCAAGTTTTTAAAAGTCAAACGGAAAACTTTTTTTATGTGATTTTATTTTTTTACGGGCCCTTGAAGTGGTGAACATACTGGGTAATTTTATCTTTCTTGCCATTTAATTCTTTTTTTTATTCCATTCAAAGATCTAACGATAGTAAATGTTACCATACTGAATTGGCCTATCTTTCAGCTTAGCACACAAAAAAAATCAAGCATCTTCCGCAATCATTGACGTCAGCATGAGTGAAAATATCATCGTACTCGGCGATAGGTGAAAAATTGAAAAAAACGTCATAACTCCGAAAATACGAAAAATCGCATAACATACATGGGGGTGATTCGGATAGCCCTTTAGGTCCTCTACCTCTCAGCTTCCGTTCATCACTACTTTTTGGTACACCCTGTATAATTGTTATAATTCGGTGTTCAATGCGCATTATGTAAATGTTAAAGGCCACACTTATTTGGTTTCTTAACTTGAAGATTGTTAACTACGGAGTTCTTTGGTTGTTTTGGCGACTTCTATGGTTTATTAATTTTACGTACATAATATTATGTTCAAGGTTCGAATTGACGTCAATGCAATTTTCCTTTAACAAGTATTATCCCTATTAATTTAATAATATATAACACCGATTTCACTTAGTAGGCTATCGTTATATTAATTTTATTGGAATTAATTAAAATGTACTTTACCAATTTACAAATTATGTACCAGAATTGGTTTTCACTATTTTGTTAAATATTTTCAATTATGTACAAATTTCAATTACGTATAATTTCAATCGTTTCCTTCTTTATGGTAATTTTTAAGCTATAAATTAGTCATGTTTTATTTTATAATTACATATGTCTAAAATTTACGAGGTTCAAAAAATTGCTTTAGATATTGTAATAGGTTTTCATCACGTTCAAATTTCATTTTTTACTTTTCTTTTTTATTTTTGTTTTTATTTAGTTAATACTTATTTCCCCGCGTTCACATAGAGCTCCAGTACGGCGCGCTGCTGGAGGGGTGCGGGGGCGAGCTGCCGTCGCTGAGCGCGTGCGCTCCGCACCCGCACCTCGACAAGCGCAAGAAGGAGCGACCAGCTGACAAGATCGCCGCTGTTAATATACACCTGCAGGGTATTTTTTGTTCTTTTTTTTATTTATTTTAAGTTTTTTTGTTAGATTTTTTTCCTTATTATAAGTTTTATCATCATTTTTTCTTTACCTACACAAACATATATCCTGTTAAACTTTTTGGTAGGATGTTGCGCGCTTGACGGTCGGACGTAGACTGACAATATTTATGTTGTCCGGCCACCGGTCCGTATAGTACCGTCATTAAAAATATGTGTAAAATATGAAAGTACAATGTTTTTATGTATTATTTTCTCGGTTTCAGCTCTATTCGCAGCGGTAGAACATGGCTACCTCGACAAAGCTAGGAACATCTTGGAATCCACAGACGTCGATGTTAACAGGTAGTTTTCATTGAAATATTTATTTTTATAAAGTGGATACTGCTAAAAAGTCTGTCATTAAAAATGGTCGTAATAATGTTTTAAATCCACAATTTCATACAAAAGATGACGCAAAACATATCAGTATCACACTTTATTTGAGAGATTCCACGCTTACTGTATTAATATTATATTAGTAGTCATAACCTTTTAAAACTTTTACAACTGTTTTAAATGTCTGCTGTGTTTTATTATACTTATTTTGATGATAAAAATATCTCGTTATCTTAACGATGCCTTATGCCAGAGACGGCTATTCGATGTCATTAGCTGGGAGATCCCTCCAAACTTTTGTTTGTGCAAGTCATTATAATATAAATAAGGATATTCGTTAATTTATGAACTATACTTCAATGATTTTTTTTTTCCTGTAACCTCCAAATATCCTATAAACCTAACCTCACATCAAATTCATCTCATTCTAAGACACAGTTAAACAAAAGCTTAATAAAAAAGATTAGATACCAATTTAATAAGAATTTTAATAGAAATACAGTGACAGGAAAAAACTCTTTGAGCGTCAAAAAAGGAACTTAAAACATTCCTAAGTAGTATATTTGGACACTATCCTTAGGTTTCTTACCAAAATCTCTTACATTTACAGCGTTAACACAGATGGGTTGTCACCCCTCGACGTGGCGGTGCTGACGGGCAACCGGCCGCTCGCCAAGATGCTCATGGAGTTCGGCGCCAAGGAGGGGAACCAGTGTGAGTTAGATTGTAGTTTTATGTTAATAGTGTGGACTTATCAGTCATCATGCTTTTGGATAGAAAAATAGAACTGATTTTGAGCTCAGTACAATATTACGATCAAATTGTTTTAAAAATATGGAAATTTTCATTGCAAACCAAAATGATCATGGCAAAAAAATCCAGCTCACTTCCTAAAACACAGCTATATCACAAAATGCTTCTATGTTGGTTGCGATCATAGGTACCTTTTGAACAAGTCATGTATCTACGCAAAATGGAAACAATATTTTAGATTTCAATATAATAATCAGAAGAAGCAGTTACGTATTAGGTAAACTGCATTCAAACACCAACAAGCATAAACTAAACCATTCTGAACTTACAATGAATTTCCTTAGTGTGTAAGTAGCTCGGGGCTGGTCGCCTCAACAAACATGACGAGGGCAAGGGCTACACAAACAACATCGATCCACTTTACTGTCTTATTGGCTTTACCTGATTAAACCTTTTTCTGGCTTTATTTTTACACACTTGGACGACATGTTAAGAAAGTTTGGTACATACATACTCAATGTTTTGCGATAAAAACTTGTTTAAACGCTTTTAAACAGAGTGCAGATGTGTATGTAATTAAAAGAAGATATTTATGTGTCCGACGGAAAATTTAAATTAGCTTCGCTTAGCTTGTGCATTTTTATATGAAATGTCAATTTTAGAATATTTTTTAGTGTTCATAAATGGCTCATATTGATATATGTAATATTTTTTACTCTGAGCAAAGCAAAATCCAATAACTTACTTATACATAAAAAATTTGTGAAAAAAAATGAAATGCATGTTGCTTTTTTGATTCATATCTTTTTTTATTGGGAATTAAGTGACATCTTAAAAAAATCGTAATTTTTAATCTGTTGGTATGAAATGCCTTGGAAATGCATGTTATCGTAAAAAATATAGCATGTTATTTAACAGAGAATTTTTTGTACATTTGATTTTGTAATTTTTATGTCCTGGTGCACAATAAAGTATTTTTGTTTGTTTGTTTGAGAATGTTAAAATGATTAATTTTATAATATATTGTGAATGCAGTCAAGAGCCCCGAGGCGTTGGGCGCGCACCTGCGGCGGCTGTGTCGCGAGGCGGAGGCGCGCCTGCACGACGCCACGCCCGACCGCACCGCGCACGACGCCACACGGTCAGTGCACACACACACACACCACACACACACACACACACACACACACACACACACACACACACACACACACACACACACACACACACACACACACAGAGGAGCTAAAAAATATAAAAAAAATTTTTTTTGTTCACAACTTGGAATTGACACAAACAGGCTTAAAAACTATTTACTAAAAAAACATTTGCAGTGAGCATCGTTCATAGTGAAACTACTAATTATATTAACAGATAATAGACAAAGTACATTTTAAGTTATCTTAAGAATACCCTCATATAAATTCTAAATAATACTTCTAATTACTTCTAATTACTACAGATCATCAGCGAGCGGCCAAGCGGGTACCACAGGTTGCGCGGGGAGCGCGTCGGAGAAAGACAAGCAAGCGCAGCACTGGGACCGACGGCATCGGACACTTAAGTGAGCACTTACACATACACTTTACACACTTTTAATTGAAGATCGAATTTTGCTGTATTTTTTTTGAAGTGAAACTTCTTTATCGGGGTTGGAAAAAAATTTAGTGTAACATTTTATCCACGTTCCATTCCACATTTTTCCGTTACGGGCCATCTTGTTTTTATCCCTACCACGCGTGATGACGTATTTCTGTAAAGTTGCATGTAGTAAATTATTTTTTGAAAAATAAGGTCAAAAAGAAGTTTCACTTCTTACGTGTGTACACTAGTACACGCACACATTTTTTTTATTTTGTATAATCTGTGTTTTGACTGTTGTTTGAAATATATTTTTTTATTATTTGCAGGCGGCTAGTATCCGGGTGGGGCAGCGCGCGGGTGGCGGGGGGCGGGGCGGGCCCGACGCTGGAGGTGGAGGGGGGGCACGCCGTCACCGTGCGCCTCGACGTGCCCGCACCACACAGTGCCATCGTCACCAAGTATCGAGGTACGGTGCGGACACACAGAGATGGACCTACCACGTTTACACATGATTCATAACGCAAGAAGCGGTACTAGTCAGTGATAAAAATAATACACATGCACGTAAAAATTTGTAAAACATACACAATATACATGCACGACAACCAACACACACACAAAACCATATATACCATATACTTCATCCTGCACACCATCTTTCATATTGTAATACGTCGCAACCGCCATCGTCCCTACTCACTAAGTAGAATGGTAAAAGACACACAAACAAGAAGTGTGTGATCGTCCTTCTAATTTCATATTTCATCAAATATTACATCCTCATAAAAATATCTCATTTTTTTTTCTCATTTTGTGTCATTCGATTTCCAGTTAATATTATAATAATTTTTAAATTAAATCATGTACTATTTATATCAGAGTGCAATAGTGACTAAACAATCAAACTAAGGTTCACGTATGTAACGAATAAATTCGTTTCCCAGTGGAGTGGTCTTCCCGCGCGGACTTCTCGAACGTGTGTGGCACCCGCGAGGTCCCGGCGTGTTCCCTCACCGGGAAGGGTGGGACCGGGGGCCGGGTAGTGGTGTCCGGCCTCACGAGGGGCCGCCGGTACTTCTTCCGCGTGTCCGCTGGCAACCTGAAGGGCTGGGGACCGAGCACTGTGTCCGTGCCGCGGAGCGTTGTGCCGAGCAGTGAGTATTATTCATAGCAAGCATTTAATTCCTTTTTAAATAATGGAATTGATAGGATGGGACTAAAGTTCATTTACACGTAAAAATGTTCATGTTTTTTTACATGTAAATAGCTGTCTAATAGTTGCATCACGTTTTCAGATAATCGCAGTTATATCACATTATATGTATATTATCGATTATTCAATCATATTATGCCATCTGTAATATTTATACAAGATTTTTTCCTTCTAGAAAATAAATCTTTAATTGTGCAAGACATATTAATCCATAAAACCCGCACTTTAACAACCCTACAATGTGTCACAAATCATTCAACCTTGCCCTTAATCTATACTAATAATATTATAAAGAGGAAAGGTTTGTATGTATGTATGGTTTTCACGCATAAACTACTGGACCGATTTTGATGAAATTTGGCACAGACAATCTTTAGACCCTGAGAAAGAACATAGGCTACATTTTATTGCGAAATATGTACCACGGGCGAAGCCGGGGCGGACCGCTAGTTTCTCTATAAATTAAATAGCCCTACGAAGCGTCACAAATGAATTAGCCACAGTTACAAAACTAGCGAACCCCGCAGGTTGGCGCGACGTGTCGTCCCGCCCCCCGCGCCCCTCCCCCTCCACCGCGTCGGAACGCCTCGACGCGCTCGCCGCAGCCGCCGCCACCGCTCGCTGCAGACCCACACCACCACCACCGGCACGACCACCACGGAAAACTGCTGCTACTATACGCCAGTTGTTCACTGCTAATACTAAGTTTCAGAAGAATTTGAGACGGTGAGTGACAGTGCAGTACGCACAAAGTGCGTGTGTGTGCGTAGAATTTACGGTGATGAGTGCACGCGCACATGCACGCATGCTAAACACGTATGTGCGTGTATAATGTATATGCTATAGACACACTTCTCTAAATACACGTGTAGAAAATCGTATCTATTTTTCTTATACTATTTGACATGATCCATAATTTCCTATTTTTAGCTGAATCCAGCTGAATCGCATAGTACAGATATTCATTTTGACCATCTGATTCGATTATAATTTATATAAGATGTACAACTGTTGGTAAATCAAATAAATAAATAAATAAATAAATTTGCAAGCATTGAATAAATACATTATTAGTACATAACCTACATAACATAATGATTTCCCACTACAGCGGTGTATACCTGGCGTGCGTGCTGTACCACGAGGACAAGGTGCTGGTGACGGGCGAGGACTTCCTGCCCGTCGTGGAGGTCGACGAGACCTACCCCGCCTGCATCTATACCGACTTCCACTGGCTCATGAAGGTAAACACTACACATGTTAAAATCGCAAGAAATTATCATAAAAATGTAAAAGTTCACTTTATCGAATTCATCTCTTATATTAATAAAAATGTTCTTATATATTTTCAATATGATGAAAATAATAAGAATTATATTCAGTTGAGTTTATGTTATATTTTAGAAATTTGATGCATTGTGCATGTTTTAGAAGTTGTCCAAACCAAAATTGAATATAAAAAATGTGTGCGTGTACTAGAGAAAGAAGTTTCACTTGTGACATTTTTCCGTTACGCACCATCTTTGACGTATTTCTGTAAAGTTGCATATATGTAGTAAATTATTTTTTGAAAAATAAGTTCATAAAGAAGTTTCACTTCTTACGTGTGTACACTAGTACACGCACACATTTTTATATTTATAATAGCTATAAGTATGTAAACTACTCGTATCAAAACTTTTCTTGTGGATCGGAAATAAACGGGCTTTTTATTATTTATTTTATGACACATTGCGTTCGGTCCTTCGAGCCGGATGTGTGTGTGTGAATGTACTCAGTGTGCGCGTGTGCAGGTGTCGTGCGCGTGGGAGGAGGTGAAGGCGCTGCGCGGCGCGCTGGAGCGGCACGCGGGCCCGAGCGCGCACTTCCGCCTCAAGCTGCTGGCCGCCGCCGCGCAGCTGCAGTCCGCGCTCGCGCTGCACGACCTCGGTACGACGACACGCATTTATATATGCTACAGCCAAAACCCTGAACCAGTCAATATCTTTATTGATGGTTATTAAGGTTATTGACTAAGGGCGTCGGTCAATATCCTTATTGACTGATTTTATCTGACAAAATCAGTTAATAAGGTTATTGACCGACACTTTTGGTCAATAACCTTATTGACTGATTTAAAGAGCAGACACTCAGTCAATATAGGTTTTAAACAACGTACTGAATAGATTTTAACACTTAAATCTTTCTGTAATGGTCAAAACAGAGTATCGTAAATCGAGATATTACTTGTACCATTATAATTTTTGAAGTTTTATTCGTTGAAAATAAAATTTTAAGGCAATACAGTTACGTTATGGAGTAAGGTGACGATTTTGTTCATTTGGAATTTGCCAAAGAAGTCTATTTTCCGATACGTGTGTTTTACACACACTCTTTTTGCAACTCGTTTTTGTGTAACCGTGGTTAATCTATACTAATATTATAAAAAGGAAAACCTGCATAAGGTTTTTAATATGTAAAATGTATTAGTATGCAATAAATTATTTGATTTGATTTGTATGTATATATGTATGGCTTTCACGCATAAAGTACTGGACCGATTTTGATGGGCATAGATAATTTTTAGACCCTGAGAAAGAACATAAGCTACCTTTTATTGCGAAATATGTACCACGGGCGAAGCCGGGGCGGACCGTTAGTAATAAATAAATGTGTTTGTGTGTGGTCTCAGGGCAGGTGTACCCGTGGCCGCTGCGCGACGCGCACGGCACGCTGGTGCTGTCGCTGGTGGGTCGCGCGCGCGGCCCCAAGCTGCCGGCGCTCAACGCGCGCTGGGCGCCCGCCGGCCGGCTGCGGCGCCGCCCGCTCAGCGACGACGACTCGCTGGCGGAGCGCCTGCTGGCGTCCGTGCGCGCGCAGCTGGCCTTCAGCCGCGCGGCCGGCGCGGGGCTGGCGCGCGGCCTGTACGCCGGCTACCTCAAGCTGCAGAGCTCGGTGGACGCCGTGCGGCTCGTGGCGCCGGCCAGCGCGCCCGCCGCGACCCCGCACCAGCGCGTCCGGGACAACCCGCACGTCTCCGCGTTAGTGCACACGCTTTTGTTTCAATCTTAAATTGCTTTATGAAGTAAATAATACGATGTCATTTTAACTAAGATAAACAGAACACAGTAGATGTATATTAAGCGATTTATTAACTATTAATTATTAACTGTTAATTTAATAAATACTTTTTGAAGCATACGAAATACTTTTTATATTTAACCATTAAATAATGTTTACAATTCAAATTCAGTTTTCACTTTTTATTATATTTATATTCGAGCTTTATTCGAATGTAAAATATTAAATATTCTTATAATTGAGATATAATTTCAATGTTGATTACTTACCTTTAAAAGCTTATGTAAATATTATAAATTTTAAACCATAACTGTTCCTTCAAAACATTTAAATGATATAAACTATAATATATAGAGCCATTTTAATAGGCAACATTTGACAGTTCAACAAAATTCAACAACGTAACCTAGTAACGACGACATAGAATAACATGATATTTCGTTTTGTTAAAACTGCACATAAATATGCTTAACTTTTTTTCAATTACGCTTACATATTTATAATAATAAAGACCGATACAAGTAATTTTAAAATTTAATTTTACTGATAAACCATTCTGTAGGTGCATAATAAACAATTTCTGATTTAAAGAACTGACGTCGCTACAATTTTGTGTAAATAAACCTTTTTTCTTAACCCTAAAAATCGAAATCTGACACCTAGAATCGAATGCATTGATTACTTGTGAATAAAAATCATCATCATAAATTAATAAATGCGTTGTATTTTTTTGAATAAGTATTATACTTGTCTTATTTTGCTCCTTAAATTTACGAAAGAAAGTACATATATTACTGGGACAGGGTTTCGCCTGATGAATTTTAAAATTGACATGTTTCAAGTTCGATTGACAAATGTTTCAAGTCCGTATCGATTAATTCATTTTAATAGATGTTTTTAAGCAGGTTACCTCTCTTCGAAGATAAAATTGATAGACGTCAAATGTTGTCTCACTGTCGAAAACTTACACTCGTACATATACAACTCATTCATTTAAATAAATAATATAACTACATATAAGAAACTAATAAAAATTTCATTATTACAGAGAAGAATGGGAGTACCTCAGATCACAGTCCGGCCGAACGGAGGACAACCAAGCGATCAGTAATCTATCGATAAACAGCAACGACAAGCCTTCAGAATCTCAACAAATATTCCTAGAACAAATTGCTACAGCGTGCCGCAAATTACTTCGCGACATGGACGTATCCGCTGACAACGCGCTCGCACACCGGATATACGACCTCGAGGTCATCGAGCTCAATAGTGACGTCACCTTCATCATGATCTGCCCCCCCGCGGAGCAGGCCTGCTCTGTTCCCGGGCAAAAAGAGATGCTCCTTCAGCGGGGCGACCTTTTAAGTCTGCCGATACAAGCCTTCGAAATGATCCACCTGCAGACCTACCACCCAGACATCCTACACAAATACTGCAAACTGAGCTGCGTGCTCGAACTCGACATCGCAATGGCCGCGCACTCACACAGAGAAGCTTTTTCGTGTACGGAACTACAGACTACGAAGGAGAAGCTTACGAAGCTCGAAGAGTTGCAGAACAGTTTGAACCTGGTGTGGAAGTCGGAGCGGTGGCTCATGGACTTGATCAGTTTCGCGCGAGACAAAGACAAAGCGGGCCCTAATTCAGGAATTTTGCTCAAATATGTACTCGAAAAGACGCCGTCCCAGATTTGCTCAGACTCGGGAAGTTGTGATAGAGATGTTAATTTGAAAATAGATCTCCTACAGATACCTTGCCGAGATGGAAAAATAACTAAAACGTCGCCAGGAAGGGGCTCGTGGCCGGGCCCGGCGGGGAATGGAAACCACGCAAACTTGCATCCAGAATTTAGTAAATCGGAACAACAGCTCAGTATAGCTCCCCGACAAGCGTCCGTATCGACACTCAACTTAAGTAGCTCTCAATACCTCACCGACAGCAAATTCGCGCGGAAAGGCAGCGCCGACTCACAATACACGCAATCTAGTGCAATGAGCAACAACTTTATGAGCAGTAATTCACAATTCGACGTGAAATCGACTGGATCCCACGCGAGTAATAATAGCAACCGTTTACCGCCATCTAGAAGCGAGGACACTTTGGTTCTACAAAACGAGAATATAGAACCGAAACCGCGGCCACACAGCATTAACACGACCATGTCGACAACTTCGAGTCCCCTACTAACTGTGAAACACAATATGTACTCCGGCAGTATGATCAGTGTTAGAACGGGAAATGAATCAGCGCAAAGTTTATCTTCTGATTCAGAAAGCCAAAGCTGTCCCAAACTACGCCCACCGAATTACAGAACCGTAATGCCGTCTAAAAGCATGACAAACGTGAAATCACCTGAAATAGATTTCACAGATACTGGGCAAGAGGTAAAGAGTGTGAAGCGACAGCCATTATTGGAGACACAGGAGGAAGATTTGAACAAGAAGGTGCCGAAGACTGAGGAGAAACAAGACTCGGAGGAGCGGACTGACCCTACCTCGGAGAGGCGGATCGTTGACCAGCCGGGAATATTACAAGTAAGATTAGAAAATAAACTACATATTTGGTTCTTTTGAGGATTTTGAAATATCCATAAGTAAATTTTCGCAAAAGTAATATTTTGATGTAAAAAACTAAACCCTTTATTATTTGGATGGCCCTATTATTAGTTATTATTTTTGTATTATGTACAATCATGATTCAGAGAGACCGTTATTATTTTCTTTTTTGTTTTGACTACTTAATATATACCGTATGTGTTGTATCTGTAAATAATGTACCTTTTTTTATTTTGTGCATACAAATAAATCATTATTTATTACAATTTACAGGTGTTCGCAGCCTACGAGACAGGCTTAGCCGCGGGCACATCTCTCAAGCTCCACGTGACTCCACGCACCACCGCACGTGAGGTCATCGACCTTGTCGTCAAACAACTCAACATGGCCGCCGTGCTCAAGGGCAAACCCGGTCCTGTGTACCCGCCAGAGAGATTGCAGGATTTCTGCCTAGTAGCGGTTATTGGAGCAAGGGAAAGGTGCCTGAGGGATGACTTCCGACCCCTACAGCTGCAGAACCCTTGGCGTCGAGGTCGCTTGTATGTGCGGCTGAAACATGATGTGCTCGCCGCGATACAGCACTCCGCTAAACAGCCCGCCTATATATAGATCTGTTTCTCCCTATGTAATATGCGATCCAACTGAGAATGTAAAGTTAACATTTGAAAAATGGGATTTATTTAGATATCCTTTTTGCTTTTTGCTCTGATACTTATTTTGAATTTAAATACGAACTTTATGTAGACTGAATTAATAGGTATGACGTCACAATATGGCGGCAAGTCGTTCCTATTCTCAGTTGGATCGCATAACTCCATTAATTACGAAGCGTGAAAGAGCTATCTCAAAAATTGGGTACAGAAAACTAGATTAATTTAGCAGTGACATCGAATGGAGCAGAAGGTTGTGTTAATATAGATTATCGCAATAATACGGAAAGTCGCTCGGCTGCGTTTATAGTTTATGTGAAGTTCCATACATTATGCTCAATTTCTGAAAGAGATATTTTTTATGAAAATAATACGCGTTAATTGTACGACCAAAATTAAATTAATAGTAAATCGTTATCGTACTTCCAAAGAGACAGATTGCTAGACGGAATCCTACCTAATAAATATCATACTTTGTAATTTAGTACTTTTCTTATTGTACGTAACCGTGTTTAAATAGTTAATATAATAAATGTATACAATACATTTGATAAATAAGATCGACGACTCCGCTAAGATATCTGTTAAACAACAATATACTTGTACATAATATCTAATTTATCAAATTGTAATGAATTGTAAATCAAATAAATATGCGGTAGAGTACAGTTATTTTAGTTAATAAAGTATTAATTATAGACATAGAGTGAGAGAAAAACACCATTTTATTGTAATGAAAGTGTCCATGTTGTATGTCATACGTCGCTCGTCCGCGTCCAACGCAAGGTGTAACAACACTTATCTCTTTAGTTAAGGGCTGATTTTTCAATCCTTGGTTTAAACTTATTCATCCAATAACGTATTAAGGGGGCGCATAAAGCAAAATAACCAATCTTCTATTAGATGATACGTGTAATATGCAAGACCAAATCTAAAAAATAAAATATATATCAAACTAGATGATATGTTCAACGATTCTGTTTAATCAAAAACATAAAATATTAAAATTTACTCGATAAAAAAAATCACCAAGTTAGCTCTAATTTTCACACTTTTACGTTTTCTACTTGACATGGTAATACTTATTATGATTTTTTTTTCATAAACAATTATATTAAAACATTTGCAAGATATTTGTCAGAGCATTTTGTGTAATTACTTTTAGTTTTGGTTTTATCTGGGATAAACCACTTTTATCGTGACAAAATCAAACGTTTATCTCGAGAAAAAAAGAGCGCCAAAAGTGGTTTATCGCAGATAAAACCAAAACTAAAAGTAATTACACAAAATGCTCTGACAAATATCTTGCAAATGTTTTAATATAATTGTTTATGAAAAAAAAATCATAATAAGTATTACCATGTCAAGTAGAAAACGTAAAAGTGTGAAAATTAGAGCTAACTTGGTGATTTTTTTTTATCGAGTAAATTTTAATATTTTATGTTTTTGAATAAACAGAATCGTTGAACATATCATCTAGTTTGATATATATTTTATTTTTTAGATTTGGTCTTGCATATTACACGTATCATCTAATAGAAGATTGGTTATTTTGCTTTATGCGCCCCCTTAAAGTACCATCTCAAAAATATATTCTAATTGTCCGTTTGACAGTTTACAGGTGACATTTTAAAATAAACTTTTATATTGGACGGATAAATTTTAACCAAGGATTGAAAAATTGGCCCTAAATTATAGTCCATCGAGGCTATCAGTAGTTTAATTTCGGTGCCAATCCTTATTTGTTGATGCTTTAATAGTATATTCGTAAAGTTAGGGAACGAACACAAATTATGGTGCTTAAATACTGATTTTAAACCATATCTCTGAATTCTTATGAACAAAATGAGTATCATATTATTAAGTTGATTAAAATACAAAATACATTTGTAGCGATAGTTCATTGACTAGTCCCTACAGTATTGTATAAGTAAATTTATATGTTGTTTAGTTGAATTCAAATCTTTGTGTGTTGAGCTTCAAAATGATGATAATATATTTTATATACAATCTCAAAATGTATTTTATTATTTAACAAAAATATTATTTAAGCATACCTTTTATTATTGTTTTTAATAAAAGTATTATTAATCTAAATATTTTTATATATGTAAATTGAATAGCCATATTACATACGACAGTCAAACCATCGAATTATTCACTCCATGTGTAAAACCAAACTTATTGTAAAGACAATTCAAATACTCAAGTTCTCATTACAACCAAATCGAATTGTACAGTAAATGTAGTCAGATGAAATATTATGTATTTAGATGTAGAAAATAAAATTTTATCAACGATTCGAGCCATACTTAGATCGCAATTAATTATAAAGCCTAAGTAAATGTCTTATGAATTTAAATGTTACTATAAATGTGTTTTATTTTATTATTATTGGTATTGACCCAGTCGCGGTGTTGTATATTAGAAATTAGAAGAGTGGATGAAACATTGCACAAAAATAAATGTATTTCAAATCTTATATTTGTTTTATTTCTATTATTTCTTTTGCACAAAAAATCATTAAACTTAATTATGTGCCAGCACTGCCAGCCCATAGGATATCGAGCCTCCTATAGTATTGGAGGTAGCAACGTTTTCGAGAGATGATTATAGAACAGGTGGTTTTTTGATATACTGTCTCTCTTGCTCTTTCGGTTAGAGTCTGGGCTGTCTGGCTGGCGGTAGTGGTTCTTGACTTTATTAGTGCGCATCTTATCTGCACAGGAAAATATAACCTAACTTTATAGTCATTTTTAACGCGTAATTTTTAATCGATAGATCCATCAGACATAATTTTTTATTGCAAAACGTTTTTGTCGTTGTAAAATAGGTGCCATACCGGGATTATCGACTCGGTTGCAGAAGATTGCATGATAGCCAATTTCACATGATACATGTAATACCTAAATTCCATGAGCATTAATAATTATTTTTCATTAGCTTTCCACCCGCGGCTTCGCCCGCACAGTCAAAGAAAAACCCGCATAGTTCCCGTTCCCGTGGCATTTCCGGGATAAAACCTATCCTATGTCCCGGGGTAAAAAGTAGCCTATGTCCTTTCTCGGGTATCAAAATATCTCTATACCAAATTTCATGCAAATTGGTTCAGTAGTTAAGGCGTGATCTGAGAGTTACTTTTGCATTTATAATATTAAGTATGGATTTTTCAATTTCCTTATTCAAATCTTTCATTCCTGTCATCTTTTCTTGCCGTGCAAAGTAAACACGTGCATCCTCCACTGCGTCCGTTCAATATCTGATACAAAGAATATATTATATACTACTCTCTAACGAGCTGATAGAAATTTCTGATAGATGTGATGGGTCTACACAAAATGTAGGTATCGAGATCAGAATTTCAGAAGGACCCCACTTCCGAATTTCTCATCAGAAAAATTCTGACGTCTGATCGTTTGCATCCGGCGCTCATCAGAAGCGGACATCAGACACGAAGTCAGAATTCTGATAGAATGCGAGGTCCCTAACAAAATGTATGAAAAGAGTGCGTCCAACGAGACTTCTAATTACTTTTTGGCTTCGAAATTTATCTCCCTTATATAAAATGTTCTAAACTATCGGATAAATAAAATCATGCATATTTCCTATTCTTGGATGAGAGAATGATTGTATCAAGATTGGATACAATATTATAACCTGTGATTTTAACCTACATAAAAAAATCAAACTACCTAGTATCCTGTGCTAGTATCCAAGAAAACTCACGTCATTTGACAAGTTTGAAGTTTACGGGAAGATGACGGGAAGTGAGTTGTCCTCATGGGTTGTCCTAGGTTGTCCTTGTCTATCTTGTCAGTTGTCACTTGTGACATTTATGTGATAACTGTTAAATACATAAATCGTACATAACCAGTGGAGTTCAAAGTTTCACTGATAATTACCAATAAACATTTTTTTAAATCATCGTTTGTTTGGTTGTTTTTTAAAAACTTTTCGTTTTAAATTCGGTAAATAATTTGATCAACATGAGTTTAGTTGCCAACACAGGGTAAGTGGCTAAGCTAATAAGGAGAAAGTGTTTGTGTTCCACATTTGGCTACGGTATTTAATTTAACGCTTTTTAGGAAGCTCGCAGGCCGTACCCTGTTCATAACCGGTGCCTCCCGTGGCATCGGCAAGGCTATTGCTCTGAAAGCCGCCAAGGATGGAGCGAACGTGGTTATCGCCGCTAAAACAGCGGAACCTCATCCAAAACTCCCGGGAACTATATATACTGCCGCCGAAGAAAGTTAGTTCTCTTTTCTCTTCATTCTAAATGTATTCTACATTTGTGTATTGGCCTTAACCTTCGTTTATAAACAGTGTCTTGAACTTTGGACATGTACACAGGTGTGACCTTTGCTCTGTCAAGTTGTTTATCTCTTTTCAGTTTTTTTTAAAAGCTGTCACAACAAATATAAACATAAATACACTGATTTATATAAATACATTATACTAAATAATATTATATGATTTTGTATTTTTATTCTGAAAATATGATTATATAATGTCTCTACTAATTTTGATGATTTCAGTTGAAGCTCTTGGTGGAAAGGCTCTCCCATGCATAGTAGATGTGCGTGATGAGAAACAGGTTCAGAAAGCCATTGATGAAGCTGTCAAAAAGGTTGTTTTTAAAACTAATTTTTAATTTACAATCTATTAATTTTTATCATGTTTTAAAATTGAGTCATTGAAGATAGTAACTGATATGTGAAAAAAATCCATAGCAACAAATATATTTAATAACTAACTAAATTGAAAGATTATACTTGATTAGGACATGTGCTACTTTTTATTATGTGCTAACTATTTTATAGTGTCCTTGGCTAAAGAAAATACGATTATTTCTACAATTAAATTTTATCACAGGTTAAAAATAATATGCTACATAAATATTTAAAAAAGCGGTTAGAAAGCTAGTTATTTACATAAAATATGTATACAGTGTAACACACTTTGCCCTACAAGGCAAGTACATACTACCAAGTTTAGGTAACATTTATTACCCCACTTTTAAGTATTCATTTAATTAAGAAATAACATTGCCTATTAAGGCAGTACGAAATTTAGCAATATTAACTAATAGACTAGAAAATACTATTTATTTATTAAACAAACTGTGGCTTTACATTGACAAAACAAACCATTTTTTTTATGTCAGAGCAAGCAAACGGGCCGGTGGGCCACACTTCTAGTGTTGCAAGTGCTTTGCCGGCCTTTTATGGACAAATAAGCTCTGCATTACAATTATTATTATATATTTGTACATTTAATTGATGTACAAAAGGTTTTACAACCTTTAAAGCACTTCTTTTTGTGAAGACTCACAAATAAACTACATTTACAGTTCAACGGTATAGACATTCTGGTGAACAACGCGTCGGCGATCTCTCTCACGGGCACCGCGGAGACAGACATGAAGAGATACGACCTCATGCACAATATCAACACAAGGGGCACCTTCCTTGCGTGAGATTTGATATATTCTCTTGACGTTGAAGTAGAAACATACTTTATTTATTTGGTTGTCATACCTTGAGAGTGATTTATTGTAAAAGGGATTCTTTAAACTTGATTGAAAGATAGAAAAGTAGTGAAAATGTATATTGTATTATTTGACACAGTACCAGAATATTACTTTTCTTAAGTTTTTACAACATTTTTACACATTGAAACAACAATTTTCTTTCAAGCATAAATACTGGCTAAATTTTTAAAGACTTCTTAAAAGTTTGATTTTTATTCATTCGTATTGCACGCCTCATAAGCGAAGCGTTGAGGTGGGTACTACTGTCACTTCGCGCAAAACATCTGATTTTTCAAACTTAAAATGTCTTTATGTATCATACATTGCACTTGTAAGATAATACATACACACACATATTAAGAAAAAACACTATTTTTAACGTTCATGATATTTTTGATGTCATTTTTGTTATTTAAACTAGTTAAAAAACAGTTTAAAAAAGTTCTGTCTTGGACGTCCGTGTGTCTGTATGTGCGGATCCTTTTTCTTGTTAACACGATAGCGACCGAAATACTTTACTAATCGAGTCTTTTTTTTTCTCTTACGCTTGAGTATGCTCAGGAATAGAACCCTTTCATTTTTCAGGGTCTGATTCGATGTGGTTTAATTGTTATTAATAAACAAAAATAATAATTAATAAATATTTATTAAAAAAAAATTATGAGGCGTGCACTTTTGGATTTTCCAAATTATTTTAATATGTAATTGCAAAAAGATAAATAAATGTTTCAGATCCAAGCTGTGTCTGCCCCTGTTGAAGAACAGTGACCATGCACACATCTTGAACTTGTCCCCACCACTCAACATGAGCCCATACTGGTATGTAATGCATTAGCATTGTGAAAATCTTTCAAATTGTTTATCTTCTTCTCTTCTTATATATAAAAATGAATCGCAAAATGTGTTGGTAAGCGCATAACTCGAGAACGGCTGAACCGATTTCGATAATTCTTTTTTTATTATATTCCTTGAAGTACGAGGATGGTTTTTATGTAGAGAAACCGTAAATATGTACCACGGGCGAAGCCGGGGCGGACCGCTAGTCTTATAATATAAAAATGAATCGCAAAATGTGTTGGTAAGCGCATAACTCGAGAACGGCTGAACCGATTTCGATAATTCTTTTTTTATTATATTCCTTGAAGTTCGAGGATGGTTCTTATATAGAGAAAACGTAAACATGTACCACGGGCGAAGCCGGGGCGGACCGCTAGTATCAAATAAAATCTATTAATGTTTTTACCTTTTTCCGTCATTCATGAAGGCTAAGCTATATAATAGCTTGACACTCTTTTATAATGAAGGGATTCTTAAATTATTAGAATAAAAGACACACATTAGGAAATAATAAATGAATATTATCGTGTCAGGTTCTCGATCCACGTGGCGTATACGATGGCGAAGTACGGCATGTCGATGTGTGTGCTCGGCATGAGCGAGGAGTTCAAGCCTTACAATATTGGTGTTAACGCACTGTGGCCTAGAACAGGTTAGTGAGATAAAAATAATCTAAATTATAAAAATATGGTTCTTTAAACTTAAAGATTTGCATGTTGGCTTGATTTAAATATTCTCTGAAACTCTATAAGTAATATACTAGGGTCTTGGCCTAAGACTTTAAAAACGTCTGTGTCGTTTCTCATTTGAAATGAATATTTCCAAATTTTTACGAAAATTATTAAATTTAACAAAAACCTTGGTAAAAACTAATACGTCCAAATCTGAAAAGTAAAAAAACCTACTAACATTTAAGTTTTTATTAGCGATCGCGACGGCAGCTATTGAGATGCTAACAGGCGACACGTCGACCAGCCGCAAGCCTGACATCGTTTCTGACGCAGCTTACGCTATGCTCTGCAAGTAAGTGTATAATATGACACTACAATTCACCCTATATAGAATAAAAAATACACTATGCTTCACTGTACACCACATACAGTACACTTTACACAAAACTTATCACTACACTGCTCGCTGCTTTTCAGGCTATATACTCCATGAACTAACGTTGAAGTATAATATGCTACAAATATACATTCTTGCTCCCTTTTACATGCGACACGCTTATTACAAACTTAAGATATAACGGTTCAATAATAATGCATATTGCACGCGACAAACTGCACACCACACACTGTTATATTCTAAATTCTAATATTAATCGCTTACAACCACTCTGTACCTACACACACATTTCGCATTATTTACATATATTTATTTAACCTCCATAAACATATAATATATACTTATTCCACAGAGACCCACGCACATACACGGGCAACTTCGCGATCGACGAAGATGTAGTACGAGCCGCCGGTGTTACTGACCTCAAGCCCTACGCTTGTGATCCCGGTAAGATATTTTTATTACATACAGTAATAATTGTATATAGTAATATTATCGAGATAAAGTTGTTTAATGTTTATTTATACGTAAACACTAAAAAAACTGCCGAATCTATTTTGAAAATCCTATGTCACAGACTTTATTCCTTTACTTACCTAGTCATTTTATATATTTCAATAAATGTGATGTTTTAAGCAGACAGACAGGCACTGTTATACGATCATGTTATTTTTCTATTGTATGTAAATAATATTGTCTCTTGGCCCATATTTATGATTATATACCCAAATTTGCATAAAAACTTTGTCACATTTGCCAACATTCCATTTACTAACAGCTCTAATAAAATTATTCTCACATAAATCCTACTAACATTACACAAATCTTACACAAATAAATTTGTGAATTCATTTTAATGTGGAGATGTTTGTTATACTCATAAACTATTGAATTATTTGCTACATTTTTAATAAAATTATGCACAAAACATCAAACTTTTGTTTCCGTTTTGATTGCTTCGTATTCATGATTTCTTTACATATTATAATTAATATAAAATAGATTCTTATAGAAGCACTTTTGAAACGTCAATACATATTTTTAACATTTACCACCGATTCGGAAAGCAGTATCTACGGAGAAGAACTGGCAAGAAACTCCATAGTTGCTCTTTTAAATCATGTCAGTTTTACTATTTAATTTTACAAAATATATATGTAACATCATATAATAACATGCCAAAGAACTGTCCTGTGGTTTTACGCGACAACCCTCCATGGGTTTTTATCGTCCATAATATATTCCTGAATACTGTAGTACGCTCTCTGAAATAGTACATTTTTGAAGTGAAAACTTCTTTAGCGGCGTTGAGCACTTTTTCTGTAATGGGTATAAAATCTTAAACTCGCGTCAGGACACGTGACCTGATCGAAAAAGCGTAAGACGGATATACCATTCCAAAATATCAAACATGCTCAACGGTAATAATCAAGTTTTCACTTCTGCCGGCACTCCCGGAGGGCAACCCGTCTATTTTTATATAATTGACTTGGTCACTGGTCAAATGGCCACTGACTATTATCATCCCCTTGACTGACGGGTCCACTTGCCCAGCCAACGCGGACCGGCTGCTGCTGGACGGGTTCCTGGATGATGAAGAGTCTCGTCTGCATCACTCCACCACGGTCAGCTCGGCGACACAACGACGCGGCTATCATACCACCGCTACACAGTTTAAACAGGTGCCTGTTTGATGGAGCCGGTTGTCCACCACTTGAATACACTAATCATTTTTTTAACTAAGGGCTAATTTTTCAATCCTTGGTTAAAACTTATTCGTTAAATAATGTATAAAACTACCATTTTAAAAACGTATTCTAATTGCCCGTATTTGACAGTTTACGTGACATTTTAATATTATCGTGTAATACTTTTAATGGACGGATAAGTTTAATCCAAGCATTGAAAAATCGGCCCTAAACACAACATAGGAATATGTAGCTATGTATAAAACTGAATTTGTAGTTTTGCAGCATTAAAATATGTGAATTTATTATAAATTTTCAAATGTTACATAATATATGTTTAGTTTAGAGGCGTAGATAAAGAACTACTTTGAATAGTATTTCTAAAATAAATAAAAATTTTGGTAATATATAATATATATACTTAACTGCTCATTCAAAAGATTATGAATTATAATTGTACAGGTTTGATAAAAAAAATTGTGTAGTTTTGACTACTGTGCTATGGTGGTGGACAAACGGCTTTAGAACATTATTAACTATGTAGTAATTAGTCTTTTACGAGATAAGTAATCTTGGCTAAGTAACGTTGATATTACTTTCCTTCATTTTCCTTGTCATCCCATTCCTTTACCATACTACAAGTATTAGTTTTATAGGTAGTTGAGAAACAAACATCTCCACCACGTCATTCATTAGTACTGATATTGTAGCGTAGAAAAACTAACCGTCAATCATTTAATTTGAACACTAAAAACGAACAAGCAAAGTTCTAAAAAATATTTGTTGTTTATGGCCATAGACATTTAAAAAATTGTATTATAATATCTGTATTTTATTACCGTGTTATATTTGATGTATTTTTCCAGATGTAAGTGTCAGAATGGACTTTAATTATAAAATATATTGTGTAATGTTTGTTGCAGATAACATAGACAATCTGTTACCTGACTTCTTTTTGGAGGTGCCCGGACAAACTGAGAAGGCTCCCAAAAAGGTGTGAAGTGACTCTAGTTGACGAAAAATTACTAAAAAGAATTAATAGTTGATAATAAATAAAGTATATGATTGTATATTTTGTAATGTATATATGTCTATGGCCATAATGGGTCTGACAAACGTTTTTAATTTTTATAGTGCATGCCAAATAAATCTACCAAAAAATTATGAGAAAAACCTGTGTATTTACTTTATTCATGTCTTTACAAAAGTGTTTGTGACGTCACAACCTTATTAATTCGACAGTTGTGCATCCGTTTAATTCAAAAGTTAAAACACTTGATAAACTATATACCTACTCAGATTTATCATTTATTTGTAACTACCTACCTTAATAGAGTATAGATAAAAATACATAGTTACATTTTCTGTACGTTTAAAAACAAATAAATTAATCAACGATAACTTGAAAATGATTGCGCGATATTATTTTGTATCGTTACTTAGGTATCAAGGTGCTAAATGAAACACACTTAAAGTTTTAATAAATACCTTCCCGATAGTAGGAAATGCTCTCATGGAACATAGTTCATTTTTATTCCTTTTCATCTTTATTCCATGATTTGTACACCCTAATTCCTAATTTTCATTAGGAAACCCACCATACAACTTTCTCAAACTCTACTAACTACAAGCTTCGCATCAGTTTAATTTTAATATAATAATATAAAGATAACGTGTCATGTTGACTGCTATGGACTCCAAGTCCACCTTTGCACACTAACCAGTAACAATTTTAAACAATTAAGTTTATAATATCTCAATAACAATATTGTTCGCGCCCAACGAAGTGGTCAGCTACTTCAGTTACTAGAATATAAAAATTATTTCTTAGAAACAAGTGCACTGTCGATAATATGAAATCGAAGACAAAAGAAAATATGTACATATTTTATTATTAAATTAGTAGAGTCAACGCACCGACTCCAGAGCCGCGTCTTATCGAGGTGCCGATCAACACGGCTGTGATATAGCTTGAGCGATTATAATATTATCTCGTAAATCGCTAAACGGCTTAATCATATCCTATATTATCGTTATCAAATCATATCGATTAGAATTTCATTATCCTATCCTTATTTGTCAACCCTTCTATCCTAAATATTTGATTAATTAAAATATATTTATAACATTATAATTTATATTTACCAATCCATATTTCTTAGTTGATAAATTATGAAATGAATGTGTTATATAGACATTTAAAATTTGCAGGCGGAGCAATCTGGCGGTCAGATCCCAGCTCTGTTCGATGCCATCAGCAAAACCATATCAGCTGAACTGGTGCAGAAGACACAAGCGGTGTACCAGTTTAATGTTAAAGGTAAAAATTTTATTTTATAAATCTAATTCTATAGAAATACTAATGGAAACTAATCTGGTTGTTTATTGTGGATTTTTTTGTGAACAAAACGATAAAAAAAATTTTTTATTCAATTTTAACCCGCGTCTTTTCGCCATACCCTAACGACGCCTTACCGCTCGCTTGCCATGATTCCACATAAGTAATTGAATTTATTCTATTTTTTTCAGTTATATGTGCTAACGGGGAAATTCAGGGTTTGGTTTATGATCGAAGTTTGCCTATAAGTTTTTTTTAATATGTGTTCAATGTATGTCATTGTGTGTACAGGCAAGGAGGAAGGCATTTGGCACTTGGACCTGAAGAACGGCGACGGTGCGTGCGGCGCCGGAGAACCCAAAGCGGCGCCCGACGCCACGCTCACTATGGACGGCAACCACTTCGCTGAGATGTTCGCCGGTGAGCACACACACACACACACACACACACACACACAAATAGAGTGACGGATACACATGCAAAGATGCAAATGTATGCATACATACAGAAGCATATAGTGACAGGCACATATATAAAGCGGGCACACACACACGCAGAGATGAGATCCATCCATACTTACAAACTTTCGCGTTTATAATATTAGTAGAATTTAAAAATATTACCGTGTTTACCAGCAAACTAATATAATCGATAGTTACTTCATTTACCTATGACTTTTATATTTAAAATGTACTTATCTTCAAAAATATGGCCACTTTCTGTATCAAAATATTAATTTTAACCGCACAAATTTGAAATTATTAATTATTAACAAAATTAACTATTTTTATGAATTTCATGGCAAACTATGGCAAATAATGAACAAATTCCTTTTATAAGAAGTTTTTACTATATTATTATTTATTATGTATTCCATAGCTATGTGGTAACTAGTTTAAATAATTTATATATTTTATGTTTTGCAGGTAAATTAAAGCCCACCACAGCATTCATGATGGGAAAACTGAAGATCAAAGGCGATCTGCAGAAAGCCATGAAGTTAGAGAAAATGATGAAATCTCTCAAAAATAAGATGTAAATTATAGTGCAAAAATACTAGTGCATAAATATATTGTTTGTGGAATCAGTCAATTTAACGAAGGAACTGTATATGTATAATAAGAAATATATTTATTTTTTATAAAGTTAAGATTTATCCTTTTTACGATGCCAGTATTCACTGAAGTTAACATAATATAGAACTGAATAATAATTGTAATAAAACAATATGCATAATAATTTGGCAGCAGAGGCTATGTTTGTATTAAAATGAAGTATAGAATCTGTTTTATGCATATAACCACTTCTATGTAAATCAAACATTTAAATGATAACAACTTTTTGTATTTTGTACATAAATATATTTTTGTACCTACTGACAATACAATAAAACGTTATGAATGTATTATTTTTTAGATAATACAATAAACTTTGTAATAAATTGGTGTTTTATTTCTGAGAATCCATACTAATATTATAAATACGAAAGTAACTCTGTCTGTCTGTCTGTTACTCAATCGCCTTAACTACTGAACCAATTTGCATGAAATTTGGTATAGAGATATTTGGATACCCGAGAAAGGACAAAGGCTACTTTTTACCCCAGGACATATGTTTTATCCCGGAAATCCCACGGGAACAGGAACTATGCGGGTTTTTCTTTGTCTGCACGGGCGAAGCCGCGAATCGAAAGCTAGTAGTTAATAATTAAGAAAAGGGTATCATTTAAACTATCACCAATTTAATTAGTTTTGTGTTTCTTAAATAATAGGGTTTGTCCTCAAAATAGTAGATCTGTCACCAAAATGTAGTCACCAAACAATGCAAAATCAGTTCCACAATAAATCACCTAAAATCCTGAGATATAAGGTCTAGTACCAAATAAATGTTTTTGTATGTATTATAATAGGTGTGTCCTAATAAGTATTTAAGCAAACTAATTTAAAGAGATCACCAATAAATCATATTATGTTACTAGAAATTTGCATTAAGTTCAAATAAAAAATTAGGATTGTCATCATCGTTTCAACCAAAAGATTCTGCTACTTAACTAGACTCCCAAGGTTCTAAATTTCCACTGGTAGTAAAAATTATATTTAAATAAAAAAATTAGCAGAGTAGTAAATAAAACAATTAAAGTCAAAATAATCAATATTTATTGTTTAAAATAATTACCACTGAACAATCAGCGCTGGTTTAAAATAGCTGGCTTATGGCCAGCAGAATAGTAGATAAAACACTTAATTAAAGTTAAAATAATCAATATCTATTCTTAAAAATAATAACCACTGAATAATCATTTGGTCATCATTGGTCAATTTTTAAAGCGCACCAATTTGTCTCCACCCCTTTGATCATTTTTTCATTAAAATTATAAATTGATGTATTAAATTGGTAACGAATACTAGGTATTAATTTAATATCTGAACGAAATAAAATGTTACTACTGTATTGGTGACAAAATATCAAATAAAAAGGAGTCGCAGTCAGGGATCGATAATCGATTTATTTGGTGACAGATCTACCATTCTGAGCACCGAGCTATTATTTAAGTAACAAAACTGTTATTATAAGAATGAAGTTTATATTCATGTAATACTATATAATTTTATTGGTTATCGATCTCTTATTTTACACATATATTAACATTAATTTGATAATTCATACCTGGGAACAATTTTTATTTATCTGAAAACGAAAATATTTCGTGGTGATAGATCTATTTATTAGGTGATACAACTTGATGACAAATATAAATTTTGGTGATAGAAAATATAGTTCCCTTAAGAAAATATTATATGAATATGATGTTGGTGGTGACCACTTCAAAAATTGTATTTAGTTGGCAATTTTTTTTTAATTTATCACTATTTAAATTTACCTTAAAAAATATTTATTCCATTACTCAAATTATCATCTGATTTTAGAATCATAGGCACTTTATTTAACCCTTATTCAAACGCGAGCCTGTGGAGGAGCTAACAAAAAAGTAAGATACGTTCCTGGGTAATTTTGGGTCGTAGATTTCAAAAATACACACAAAAAAGGGGTTAGTGGGGGGGAAGTACCCTTTTTTCGGTGGGAAGTATATATCCCGTCATCTGTTCTCTCTTGTAAAAAGTTTGGAAAGGTGGGAACTATAGCTCCCAGTGTCCACTCCAGACATCAATATTTTAAAACACTAGTTAGTTGCCCTGACTCCACTTGTGAATTTAATGTTATCGTAAAAAATTATAAAGATCAAGTTTTTTAATAAAGGAGGTGAAAGTACTCATCAATGCAAGTTTCTTTTACTGAGGGAAGAATTCGGGAATTGAAAAATGAATGACTTCAACATAAAAATGGCATTTTTCTACAACAAAATAAAAACAATAGGTAAATACTAATGTATTGAGTTAAGATTTCTAATTATCTGATCAGGAAATAACGAATAACAATAAATAAGTTGCTTATACCAACTAGAAAAGATTTTTTAGACACACAGATTTTATATATAGAATTTCCGAATGTCGTGTGCAGTGACGAACACTGGGATGATATCTTCCCACTTAAGGACTTATTTTCAATCGACTCTACCAAGGTATAAAAGAAAGATTCTGGGCATATTTTTACGTTTCACGCAACCGTAATATAGTCTAGTTTACATAGCTAGAACTCAAATCTACTTATCTAATTTTTTTTGAGCACTACACCAAAAACTAAAAAATAACGGTCATTTTCGGCTGCAAAATCACGTCACCTGACTTTGACGTGTGTTTACCATGACATGTAATAATTTTCTGAAAAGTGTTTCCATGAAAAAAAGTTCTCTAAAATGTTAAGATTGCGTAGATAAATATTACACTGCATTAGGTTTAAGCATATAAAAATAAAACACGATTTACTTCAATCTGAGACGTGGGAAGTATAGCTCCCAGCGTTTTAATAAGGGTTAAAGTAAAAGCAATGATTTAACAAAAAGAAACCTAAGTTTTATATTAAGACGAATATGAATTTAACTAGGTACTATTTGATTGCAAAGTAACAACAGAACATGTAAAAATAATAACAAATTGCGATAAATTTCATAAGAGCAATCACAATGTTATAGTCAGTAATGAAGTTACATCAGATATTTTCGATAACCTCGTTATCAGAATTGAATTCTCCCGCGTCTTGGTCGGCCTTGGGCTCGTGTTTACTGCCCAATACATAGATTTCAATTCACAGTCTGACGGTCTGACGGATGTAAATACTTTGCGGTAACGTTAGACAATTTATTTGTAACAAATTCAAATAAACACGATGTTTTCTATTGACGCTCCGGTAGACATTCAAAATTCTGAATTTTGTAATTATCGTTCCCCGCTAAGCACTCGCTATGCTTCTAAAGAAATGCAATATAACTTTAGTGATCAAAAGAAGTTTTCGACATGGAGAAAACTATGGATTTATTTGGCAAAGGCGGAAAAGGTAAGAAGCGAAATATTTTATTTAAACATTATCGTTGTTTTTTTTCTTTATTGGGATATAAAACCTATGCAAGTACATAATTCATTCTAGGTTATTTTTTACGCTTTCTGCTCCCAGTGTTGCAACCTCCTATTATTCTATTACCCTAAATTTTGCATATTATTCATTATTTATAATTTATATTTTTACGTGTATTGAACGAAAATATAATAAAATCATAAAAATGAACGAATTATTTCGATATAATACTTACTAGTGATTCGAGAGAAATTCGAGAGAATAATACTTACTAGTGATTTTCAATTTGTTGAAACAACTTAATGTCTCTATGGTCATTCTTATTACACATTGCAACAGAAGGATAATTTCAGTTTTATTCAACAATTGATATTTATATAATTGTAAATCAATATGGTATCGATAATAGCACCTCTACCCTGCAGATCGGGTGAAAATTTTAAATGGCAACATTTTGTTGATTGTCAGTGTCATTATTGAAAGAACATCTATTCGGATAGTCGTACTATCATTTGTATAACCTTCTTTTATTAACACTTCTTTTATTCAATAAAAAAGTGTAGAGGTGTACTCGTTTCCAATGTTATCTTTCATGATTTTTAAAAAGTCTAAAGCTATTGAAAGGTTTATTATTACATAATATTAGTGCTCCAGGTTGAGATGTAGCTAATTAGCCACATTTTACTTGTGGTGTCTCTTTTTCTCACGATAGCTTTCTTACATCTCACTTTGACGTCCCATCATGTGCTGTTTAGGTACATACAAGAAGGGTACATACAATAATCACTAAAACTGGTACAAAATTCTTCTTTTCAAATAAAACTAGCAATTATGTTAAAACCAGGTGAAAAAATAAAACGATAATTGCGATGTAGTATTTATTAATAAAAATTCAACGAATACATGTCTTAAATTATATCAATACAATATATAACAGTATCTTTACATTAAAGAACCGAAGTTCTGTGTATAATAAGTATTTAATAAATAATTATATCTATGTTACGCGAGTACCTTCCGTATATTACTGCAGATAAGGTAACATTAGCGCCGAATATATTAAAATATGTTACATCAATCGCAAAAGCATAACTTATCATTGCTATAAATAATCTTACTCTATAATTAAAATAAAATCTCGTTATATTATTTAAATGTTAGTCGAAAAAATAAATGTTAATAAAAAGCGCGGGAATATGCATCAATTAAATCTATAAGATCTTTCATAGAGAACAGAAGGGCAATAGATTAGGTACCAAAACATTTAATTAGGTAGGTACTTCTTTATAAAATTTGAATTTAAATTTTAAACTGTATGTTTTATTTGTTTTTATTCATATTTATCATCAAAGATCGCAAAAACTTATGAGGTTCTTAATTCCTTTTAATGTGATTGTTCTTCGTTAAATGTTTTGGTGGATAGATGATAGGCATATAAATGAAACTTATCTACCACTGGACGGATACTGATTACTGCTTTGGTTTCCCTATTTCCATTTATAAACTTAAATAAAGCTTTAACTAATTAAAATATAAATATATTTTACGTTATCTTAAAACTAAATACCTTATCGTGCATATGTACTCTAATAAAAGTAAAAAGAATTGGCGGTGGTTTTATTCGTAAAGGCTAAAAATAAAGTTTAATTCTAGAATATAGTACATGGGAATGTTCCAGTAATTGAAAATTAAACCTAAAATAATGAGTGCATTAATATCTAAGATTCTTGCACTTCGGCCGTAAAATGTAGCTGCTCTTGGGACAATATTAATGAATAATACTATGTTCTATACAAAGCTACTCTCGAGGACAACATTATAACTTATTCACATACATTATAACTATCTTATTCATAATACAAATATAATATAACGTTTACAATTCATACTTTGGAGTAAACAAAAAGTGATAAATGTTCTAACTTAATAAATCTTAATTTAAATAATGCCTATGTATAATCTGTGCAAATTTTATAATGTGTCGATAAATATTGTATTATCTGTGACATTAGACGTGGGTTTAATAATCTGCTTCCTTCCTAAAGGTGAGGAAAGCGTGTACGAGGAATACCGCTGCGTCGATGATAGCAAACACGCCTGACGATATGAGCAGGTCGTATGAAGCCTTGTTTGGTCGCACGTTGGCGTAGTACGACCTGTGCCAATCTGTAACAAATAGACAAATAAATTAAATGTATGCGTTTTTAGAAAAGGAATTCCTGCTCTACCTAATAATAATAATGAGCGCCAAACTTAATCTAGAATCGTATGAAGTTAAGGTGACGTAGAATCGTCGAAGGTGTTTCGGCGTTGTGTATTAAATATCCATCCAACAGCTCTTGATAATAATCTATAGTCTATTGCACTTCTATAAAATATAATATATTCATCTTCACAAACTAATATAGTTATGAATAACAAAATTAATATTCACTACAGCAACACAATCGCATTGAAACACAATTCATGCAACATGTAACGTTACAACTCAATGGCCCATTAAGATTTTATAAATAGGCCGTTACTTTAATAAGAATTATTATCCGCATGGTAAAGAATCTTTATATGGCGGTGTGGGGGTTTAACCTGTAATTAAAATTTAGTGCGTTGTATTGAAGCTAGAGCATCAAAAATACAAAGATTCATTATTATTGACCCAGGATGTCAGTACATGGGTAAAGTAAAAAATTGGATAACCGTTATCTTCATGACGTATAAATCTACACTATTTACGTACATGGTTTCGTTTTTGCCTAATTCCCGTGGACACACCATGAAAATTGCTTGTTATTTCATTTTTATATAATGTTTTTCAATCGTCTAACGAAGACAAAAAAAATTACGAAGTAAATCAAAATAAAATTTGCTGCTGTCGATTTTTTTTTCTAGTGGGGAAATCTTTCCTAAGATGCTGCTGTCGATGTCTTAACTTAAGAAATAGCAAAGAATATATTATGTACTACAATAAACTTACCATAGAATATGACAGCAGCTGCGGCGGTGAACATGATGACTCCGATAATGGAGAAGGCCAGCGAGGTCCGCCAGCCCGCCGACTCGCCGAACAGGCGCGCGATTATCAACACCCCTGTTATTATTATGAAGCCTGCAAACAAATATAAGTTGAATCAAAATTAATAGCTAGGGTAGAAGTAGATATTAGCTAGAGAATTGTGAATTAGACATTGTGATTAAATAACTGAAAATTTATTTGGCCAATGTTTCAAAATAATGTTTAAACAATATCATCATCAAGCCTAATAAGTTCTCCATTTAACATTATTTTTCATATGGTTATCAAAATATTTAAAAATAGTTGATAAAAGATTGAATAAAAACGTTCATTCTCGTTTGTCTATTTCTTAATGCATTAAGTAGAATTACAGTAAAAGTTCCTTATTCGCGCTTCCTTCATTAGCGGTTTCACTATTCGCGGATGGAAAAAATGCGACCTAAATCCTGTATTCGCGGCCAAAAATTCTTTATTCGCGGATCGAATCGGTACATCGGTACATACATATATGTATTTACCTAAATAAAAATCATTCGTTATCCTTAGTAAACGCTTGAACTACAACTATGAATTTATAATGTCGACTAAAAAAAATGAAAAACGAGTAAAAAGTGACAAGCAATTGCCTAAACCTGAAGATAATACCTAATTAAATGGTAATTAATAAATATGTTTGGTTAAATTAAACTGGTTTCTTTATGTATTTGCTTTTTTATTTCGTCACCTAAGAACGTATTCCCTATAACCCCATACAAATTACCATTCCTTATTCACGGTTTCTCTATTCGCGGCACATTTACGGAACCTATTACCCGCGAATAAGGAACTTTTACTGTACTGTAACAGAAAAAATAGAACGAAAAGCAAATTACATGTAGCTATCAAATGGCCAATTATTTTCAGAAGGCCTAAGTGCATATTTGGCTGAAAATAATCGATATAAATCACTAGTAATCAACTTTCACAAGATCGAAATCGATTTTCCAGTGAAGTGAAACTGATCGCAGTTGCATAATGCATTATGATAATAATGTTATTGATTTCCACTCGTTTAACATTATTCGCAAAACTGAATTAACATTTGAAATGTTTTGTCAAATTTCAACGAGATTGCATGCGAGATTCGCATTCATTTTCTAAATATATATTGACTTGGGCCAAGTGAGTGAGGTGTTGTAACTTGTAAGGCTGCGAGGAACGTAAAGATGGAAGCTGGCTATAAAGGTTGCGTACGTAAAATCGCGATTTAATCAATTGTCATGACTTCTGTTTGTAGTAATTAAAATCATTTATCACCAAATTACCCTAATAGCTTACTCTCCATGAAAAACACAACTCGTTAAAACAAGAGGTTATGTTTCGCTTCTTTTGAATTCAGTCGACCTCGGTTCCAAGTCAGGGACAATCATCGCCTGATTGAGAACTTAATTAACTTTGACGTTACTAATCTGCTCTTAATTGCTTGCCTCATACAAGTGTCAATGCCTCAACAACTTTAATAATAAGCTATTCAATTACACAGTTAAATTGAATACAAAGATCCTTGCTTGTCTCATAAATCCTTTGAATTAGTTGACATAAGAATACAAACAGATTAAATATATTGAGTTTCTCTGTCCTCTGCTTGTCCTTATCCTACTTCTTAGCGAAATGAGTTTTATTCCCCATTATTCCAGTCTCCAAGGCGTTGTCTCATCATACCACTTATAAGACCATGCTTAGATATCTATACATTATCGTTAGGGCTCGTTCTACCTATATATTTATCTACATTCATATTATCTTATGCTGGTCTACTAACATCATACATTATTCCACATTTCAATATTCATCCTTACAAGCCCGTAGAAACAAGTGCTAGTTCCATGAAAAAATGACATAATTTTGGGGTAATTTAGTAAACTTTTTCAGACAACATTAAAAATAGTGTCTCTAACTAGAATTTACACATTTCGTTCAGTATTGAGTTTCAAGAATGCTCTCATTAGTTCCGACCTCACAATCAATAATTTGTTAAATTGAAAGATTACAACAAAATCCATTGTCGCAATCAGGTCACGGTTTACTCAATTGTTTAAATATACTCTAACTTTGCAATTTTCTTGTAATTCCTTTGAAACGAGCAAAAACAGTAAAAAAGACGTCAACAAAAGATTTTTTGGCTTTAATCATAAATGCAGCAAGGATAAGGCAAACACTCAGTCTCACTCACTCACTCTCTAACTGATCAGTAATTTTAACACGGTTACTACTAAGGAAAAAGTTTCTCTTATAAATGTAGATATTAGTTAGTCTCAGGTTCATTGTTAGAGACTGTTAGAAGATCCACACCTTTTATTTTTATAATCATATTATGAGCAAAAAGGTGTGGATATGTTATTCGGAGGTGGCACGTCGACATAATATGGCTTATAAGCCAAATTTTACTTTAGATGTTTCTTTTTCGCTTACGATTTTTGATTCATGCCATCCTTGACGTCTGATCGTGTGGCTAGTGTACCATTTTTGAAGAGCCAATGGTTGGACATCTTTTTACTTGTAATATACAATAATTGGTTAGAACCAAAGTTAGAACTCATATACTCACTGGAATACGTGGAGTAGATGAGTGCGATGTGTCGGTGGTCGCTGCTGACCACCTGCGGCCAGTACAGCGCGCTGATTATCAGCCCGATCGCGATCACTGCTAGCACCTAAAAGGGAGGGAATTGAGGTTTAATATGCTTCGTAATAATATAAAATTTTTTGCAGTTTAAATAATTTCATGTTTATCCAAAAATCTATGTATTTTAAATTCACTGAAGGTTAGAGAATTTGCTAAAAATCAATACCATTAGGTACTTAAAACTAAACGCAACATAATGGAAAAATAGCTAGGTAACGATTTCTAAGGATTAATATCTATCAAAATACGAATTTACATTTGAGAGCTTTTTCATTTCTTTATTTAGATTAAAACTTTTTAAACATGAGTATTGTAGCTTTCTGCTGAACGAATTTTAACAATCGTTTAAGTATTTTTAAGTCTATCCATTTCATACATTTAATGTTTAAAACATAAGCGTAGAAAATGTAAACAAAAGTGTGTCAACAGAACATACTATGCGTTAATGCATTTAGACGCCACTGGGACAAATATTACGGTCATTCTAAACGTAAGCCCAAGTCGGTACGAAGGGCAGAATTGTATGTCATTCGCATGTCAACCACGTACCTGCCACAGATTATAAATAACAGCTATTTGTATGCGTGATCTTGTTTTAATCATTGTGTAAAATTGGGGACATAATGGTTGGCAGCCATTTTGTTTTTATTATAGTTAATAATATAACTATTTTCCTGAGATGACAGTGAGCAAATTGCCTTTTTTTTCCTCAATTTAAGTAGACGTTATAGTATATTATGTAATAAATATAATAAAAAGTGATTCAAAACTATGTGACGCATTTTTGATTCATTTTATAGCACGCATCTAGAGCCAAAATAACAAAGCTTTTCATATTATGGACAATCGGCAAAGATACAGAACACTACATAGGTAGGTACAGCTGCGTAAGCTTTGATGTGATCTTTGAATATATTATAGTAAAAAAGATGGTTTTAAAAACTATAAAAAATAAGCGTTACATAAACTAAAACACTTTTAAGTTTTTACTTTTTGTGAATGAATTCATAACGGAGAGAAAGTAAAATTTTCTACATTATCTGTGACCTGTATGTGATGCTTCAATGAATGTTCAATGAAAAATGCTTTCACTCTTTATAATAACATTTAAATTACTTTCAGTTTTTAAATTTAGACAAATAATAATCATTTTAAAATGTCATTAAAACACAAACTACGAAATACAGGCAGACATTGGGCAGACCTTGTGCAGACATAATTAGAGAGCAATTATTGACCACACCTTGTGGGTACTGAAAAAGGTTCATAAAAAAAGTCACAGCATCTACTCATTTTCTATAGAAATAGATATATACCACAATTACCTACCTGCGCATGAGTCACACACGACAATTATGTTTGTTTACACGTGACACCAAGGACGCGGAAAATATAACATGCTTCAGGTAATTTTATAATTAACTAAGCGACATCTATGTTTATTTATAAGTCGATCTACGTTACATGAAAATCATCCCAAAGCATATAAATATCATTTCAATATTGAATGGCTCGTTAGTACTAGGGGTACATAGATTCATGATATCTTAGAAAGATTTTAAAATATTTTGTCGGAAAAAGGTTTTCGCGCGATGATATTATGAAGAACACGCGAAAAAAACCGCAGGTATAAAGCTACTTATTTTGTGACTGATACCTTGCTGTTCCTGACATAATATGTATCACAATATCAAATTTGACAACACGTTGTTTCCCACGGTGGCCACCAACTGTGCATTTCCTTGTAATTATTTCGATCGATCTGCAATTTTATTTAACCTTGTGTGCTTTGAATTGTATTACAAGTTACAACGTATAGTATCTTTAATTTAATTGTTACTTATTTGGTCCTAGTGGGATCAGACCGCGTCTTATAATCAGAGGACGTTAGTTAGGACGTATTTTTATATTTAGTCCTTCACGGACTCAATAAATTTTAATTTCCATTTGAAAAATAGGAAGATTTTCTTTCTCATATCATTAATCGGCATATTTGCTATTCCTATATATCCTAATCTAAACTGGCTACATTTTAGCAGCATTTCTAAATTAAATTGATCTTATGTAAATCTTGATGAAATTGAACGGGGCCCAAATGGCATTTTTATTTTCATATTATTCTAATACTACTAGTTGACGTATGTAAAATAAAAATGCGAATAGCGTACACCACCATTATTAATAAATTATTAAATTTTCATAAAAACTACATAATCAAAGAGCACTTTTATTAACCGTTATTAATTAACAGCTAACACTCGACAAATTACTTCCTCTGCTTTATAGGAAATTGTTTTTCTTCCGCTCTACATTTCAATTTAATTGTTAGATTAATTTTAAGAAAGCTATCGGTCTATTTCATATCTTTTCTTTGTAAAAGACGGATGTACTTTCTTGTAACAGCGGCACTAATAAACATTTTATTTCTTACCGCCCGGGATGTAGGGATATATATTTCCAGGAATATAGGGACAGATAAAGTGACTTTACTTTAAATACTATGTAGTGAAGTTAAAGTATTTATATTTGATAGAAATTATATCCTATTTAATAATAAAGTATATATAAACGATTTAATTGGAATATGCATAGATTACTTATGTAATAAAAAATGAAACCATGTGTCACATTTTAACCAAGTAAATAAACGGCAAATAGGTAACAATCTGTCCTGTGTCTTTCTTTCACGCTCGCGTCGCAAGTCGCAACGAAGTGATTTGATTTTCGTCAGGATATATAGTTAGGAGGTTAGATGAATCTTTATATAGGGTACTTTTAACCGCGTTGAAACATCTCGTTTCCATGGAAATTTTCCGTCTTAGCATTAATAATATACTCCTATAGGTAGACTCACCAGCTCGACAGCCCGCAGGCCCACGCACCAGTTGCGCTTGAGCGCAGCTGCGGCGCGCGTGTCCCGCTCGCTGCCGGAGCCCTCGTCCTTCTTGGCCTGCGCCTCCGCCTCCCGGTCGCCCGACATGGCCCACACTACGCGCGCTCCGCCCCCGTACTCCGATACCTTGAAAAATAAATAATACTGTTAAAATGATTATGATTAGGCGGTTGAACATGAAATGTATAGGGTAGTTTCACTATTACTAAAGAAATATGCTGAATAAGGCTGAATCCATGTCGTTATACCGTTTTGAATTATTTTCAGAACCTATCTGATTCTGCCTACAATCATTTAAAATTAAGGGTTTTACGATTTTAGATTCGTTTTAAGGAACGATTTTTGGAAATTCTATGTGTTAGGAAATATTGTATGCTTCCGTGATTTCCCAATTTAGTCTTTAGACATTTGAGAAATTAAAATACTTTTTATCTGATTTTAAACTCGAAATATTCTTTATAATATCATTTATCGTATTTTGAACACCGATCGCGATCACGTGGGGACTGAGTTACCTATATCACAGATTACCAAAGAGAATACAAATAGTATTTGTATTCTCTTTGGTAATCTGTCGTGTCGTCAGATTACTAAAGATTACCCTATGTATTACGTGTTTTGACGGTAATCCAAAAATAAATCAATAATTATTTGAGAACTACCTCCGCACGATTTGCGTTCTTATCCTATACTTACCTTCTAATTTGTAAAATGCCCGTCCTTATTACTTTATTTTATTGAAGCATAATTATGTAAGTAAAATTAATTTATAATAATAAAAAAGTGCGTATGATGAGTAAGTACCAGGCGCGCATAAGCAGGCGGTGGTCCCGCGGCCGCTGGATGCCAACCGGTGGCGCGGAACGCATACGTGCGCACTTTCCAATGCTGCTCTAACGCGGATTTTTTGAATTATCGCATGTCCACGACTTTCCAACCGCGCAGTGAAACTGTCTCATTAATTAATTAATGTTTATGAGTTTGCTCTGCGTCGCTTTGATGGACTGTTTACTTTTATAATGGTATTAAAGTTTTTTTACCCGACTACGGCAAAGCAAAAGGCGTAGTCACACGTTACATATGTATCTACCGTAGCACTTTGACAACGTGTGACTGCGGTTTTCCAAACATGAAAATTTATCTCTACATAGTGGAATATTGCATACTTCAGAATAGTATTGTATATTTACAACGAAGGCATCTTGGTAGAGTCTACTGTGTCCATTTACAACTACAACATTGTTCAGTTCAGTATTCTGAAAATCTTGTTTTATACTTTTTCAGCGCCGCTTTTTGTCGTAGTTGGGTTTTAGTTTTTTTACTTTTTATTATTTATTGACGTGCAGCACTGTCACGTTGTTGAATATAAAGATTAATTTATCGTTTAAATTTATGGTTTGCCTACTGAATAATTCTACTGCGTAAGTAATTAATTATAGTTTTAATTATTTTCTCAATCTTTTCATTTTTATACAACGTAAATGTTTATCTTCTACGTGACTATCTTTCGTAGCATTATAAGATACATGCATGTTAAATAAACATTATTTTATTATTCGTAAAAAAATTATTTGTAAAAAAATGCTTAATATAAAATTATTTATTTTTGCGATTTAAAAGCGTTTCTGAAGGAAATTTAGTTTAATAAGTAAATGTTTAGAGTCTGAGTATGAAAATAATTAATAAAATAAAATGAATAAATAAATTACAAATTTATAAAAGTACTTATATATATATAAAATAAATAAGTACTTAGGTACTAGATAATATATAAAAGTACATAATATCCGTTCCAGCCTTTTAAGACGTCCACTGTAGGACATAGGCCTCCCCCAAAGATTTCCATAACGACCGATCACCAGCGGCCTGACTACATACATTATATTATGTTCTTCATAAATCAATGAAACCTAGCAAGGTTCAATTGATTTCATAGTAACGAAAACAACATGTTTACAACGTGTAAATGCATTACAGCTTTCAGCAATCCAAGCTCATAGCCGTGCGTCGATGATCGAGCTCAATTAATTTCAAAACAAAACAAAAAGTTTACGTACCTACGTGGCGTCGTACACTCAATACATATCTTCATAAGCTTTAATTCATTAAGCCGTAATACTTTTAATTAATTACAGTTTTATTAATACTTAACGCTCTATTTAAACTACACAGCATTGTATGTTTTTGTACTTCGTATTATTTATTGTGATTATTCCGTTATCTATACGATACTTGTAAAATGTCTATGGTACGGAAAAAAAGAATATTTTTTTTTGCAACATTTTTATCTATAACATTTAATTACAAGAAAAAATTCAATTAAAATATGTATAATAAATGAATACAGCAAAATTTAATCCTTACCAAACAGTTCGAATATAAACAGTCCGCTGGCTGATCAAAAAACACCAATCGTATCACTGGCCGAATAAAAAAAAACAAATCACTGAAAAATTCGAAATAAGAAAAGCGCGGGAGCGGAGTTTCCCAATGCACTACGGAACTGTAGCTACGGGCGCTCTGTGTGCTCGTTGCGAGTCGACTACAGCGCGTCCTACTATACTGCACCTCTACACTTCATCGCCCGTGATTATCAAGAACTATGGCAGCTACCAGAATTTTCCCATAGAGACCCCGGTATGAACCTTTGTAGAGAGGAGCGGGGGATCAACTTACGCTGGTCTACGTAAAGGCGAGTGCACAATCTTCCATTCATTAGGAGCAGTTATGTACACTAATTCTCAAACATAATCGCACGTGTGATAATACGGTATTACTCGCCAGTTAACTTTGCACAGCGTTGTGCGAGCTTAATGCTCTGTGAAGTTACCATATTACAATAAATGTAAATACAACCTTCAAAAACGTCAAATATTTTTGCGACGCTTTTTGAAAACAGATAATCTCGTTTTTAGAATAATATTTAGCCACTTATCAATTTATAATCAACGATTGATATTTGCTCTATATTACAAAATATTAACTTTCTTTAAATGATATTCACTAATAACCATTAAGTAGATCAAAATAAAATGGCTGAAATAGTTTCGTAACGTTTATTGTAGTCTGGTTTCTCTCAAGTGCGCCCTTAGAGTACATCAAAAGTATATTTTCGGAGCTGATTTATTGACAAAATTCGATTAAAATTTTCCGTGATATCTATTGCTTCGTCTAAAAGTGTTTACGCAATAGTTCTTAATATACATAATGAATTTTTTACATTAAGTTTCCCGTTCATTATTGATACGATGAATTCCTACTTGTAATCGGGTCAAAAACTATATACTTATTAAAGGCTCTACAAGACGTAAAATTAAACAATTGTGATATTTGTATAAGGTATTTGAAGAAACTTGCATATTGTTGCGATTTTTAAGTTTTTAACATTTTTTTCTTTTCTTCTATCATTAAAATAGCAGTGGATATAAAGTAGACAATTTGTAGACATTTATTAATAGGTTTTCGTCGTTTACATCTGGGTTCGCACCCTTGAAATTATGTTTTACAAAACAAATATGTATGACTATGTCCACTTCTAACAACTTCCTGTAAAAAATTGCTTGATAATAAACATTAACGTTTTCATTTTAAAACACTTTTATTATATATTACTAGCTTCACCTGTATGTTTGTATAGAGTCGGTTTTCTTTAACTCTGTTTTAAACCATTTTAAACGGACAGATTTCAACTTTGTACATTTATCAATGACCGGTAACATACAATATTTTCATCTTATTAAAGCGTGTTTTTTAGTTTATTAAAATCATATTTATTAATAGTAATTACACAACAGCTACGTCTCAATCACACTTGGTTTCTTTACAGCAACGTACCGTGATACAATGAGCAAAGAAATTCGACTTAACTAAAAAAATGTATAGCATCTAGATGTTATTGTAAGACTAGATCATAATCCCCATTTTATTTGTTTAATAATATTTTGTATATTTAGAGGACAATGTTTTGCGTGTTACATTACAAGCGGACGCCACTCGTGCGTTAAGGTTACTTCTTTTGTCAAGTCCTTTGTCTCAAGGCTCTTAGTGACTTACTTTGGTTAGTGAGATACATATAAGGGGGAAGTGATTATGGTATTTCTAAGAGCAAATGAAGACATTTTTTCACCCATCGTTTAAAAGATATAATAAATCATGCTTGACGATGTAGTAGCAGAGTGCAAACTTAAAAAAAGAAACTACTAGCAAGGTTATTTTACAGTAGTGAGTAGGTAGGTTGGTAGGTAAAATGTAGGTAGGCACTACTTGATTTAGGATATTTGAGAATATTACACGTTGTGCGTCTTGGTGTCTATTTTGAGAATGGTATTTCAGTTTTTTTATTAAACGCGCGTATGCTATATCAGACTATCATCTTAAATTTTGCTATGTAGAGCGAACTTTTATCACTCCCAATATTCTAACAGTAAATATCATATAAGCTACTGAAATAGCATTGAAAAAAAAACTAAGATGACCAAGCTGTGTGTAATATTATGTAGCTATTTGCGAATTGAAAAGCCACTTTCTAGCGCTTTCCGGTCTAGAAGGCGTGCATAGCTGCATACTGCGCGCGCGCACGATCACGACCACGTGAACATTATTGCAATATAGTTATGATATGCCATAACTGTTTAGTGGACATTCTGATTAAATATTTTTATACGTTTTTAGACCAACCAATTTCTTGTTAGAAATTGCTGTAGGACTCTACAGCACTATCTAGGTTCACGATTTTTCAATAGTTATACTAAATCTCTAACACTATAATATTGTTATGTACGTAATCTTTCATTTGGAAGAATTATTTATTAACTAGCTTTCCGCCCGCGGCTTCTCCCGCTTTGTCTAAAACATAATAAATTATATACTAAAACCTTCCTCTTGAATCACTCTATCTATTAAAAAAAACCGCATCAAAATCCGTTGCGTAGTTTTAAAGATTTAAGCATGTGCCTATGTCCCTATGTAGGGACATAGGGACAGAGAAAGCGACTTTGTTTAACACTATGTAGTGAAGATACTATCATTTTCTTAGGTTCCTAATGTACGATGTAGAGCTCAACTTCACAATACAATATGATTAACTGAAAACTTGCCCTAATTCAGTGATCTTATTCACACTTGAGTCATGTTTAATTAGAAACTGTAATAATTACAAGTAAACCGCGAATTCTTTGAAAACGTCATGAAATTCAGTTTTCCTCCCGTTGATAGCGTTTGCTTCAACACTACAATGAAATATTGTTTGCGTCAATATGTGGCTATTACTCATATTACAGTACATTTAATTAAATATTTTCAAAATATTATGCTGTTTCAATCGTATTTTGTAAAATATAATTCATTGGTATGTTATTGTATTATTAACGATTGTTAAATTAGTACGATTATGAAATTTATTGTAAATAAATAACAACTTATTAGTATAGTGCTTGCTGAAGTTTTTATAAGTAATATCTGTTCAAGGCTTTAATCGTTGCATTAATCGATCGTCTTATTCATAAAATATGCATTTACGAGATTATGCACATATTACAGCTAGGCTAGGGTAAATTTAAAAATACATGCCGGGGAAAACAAAAATTAAATTATTTCATACAATTAATGTAGAGTCTATTTTCGTCTGCCCTCATAAAAACAATAAAAATAAATTCATAGGTACTTGAATAAAAATAAATAATTTATTTCCGAGGTACCCCGACATATTATTTCTTTTGAGTCTAGTCTTGTCCGTTTGTCCAAATATAAATATGGTCGTCGTTATTAGAACAGCAGTGTGGTGTGTGCAGCTAACGGCACCTCACCAAATGAGAGACGCACGAAGGGACATAATATTAGCATATATTAAATTTGTAGGTTTGCTGGCGTTTGCTTAACACATTCTTTGGTGTTAATATAAATTGCCTTTAGACTTAGCTACCAAGAGGAAATATTGAGAGTGTGAAATTCTCTATTATTTAAAAAATCTCATTTATAATGCATTTGAAAGCTCTAAAACTAAGGATTAAAATTGCTAAGGATTAACTTTTATCCAACCTATCAACAGGTCAAATTATTTTCAAAATCAGAAGAGTAACTTAACAGAAGAATTAAAAGAACAGAAGAGTAACTAAAGAAGAAACAAAAATAAAATTTCCTTATCCTAACTAAATGAAGCTTGAAAGTCTTGGAAATCGCTTGTAAAAGAACATAATAATTGACATCATAGTCAAGGTCAATATGTAATGATTCGATTTTTCACCAGCAAAAAGTCAGAAAATTTATTGCAGAATGCGTTAATCTAACAGCCTATTTCTTAATTATTACTAATTGGTATGAAATTGATTCAAAAATAAAACGGGAAATCATTATATTATATAAATATGTAAATTCGAAAATCAAAATTTGTGCTCATTGTCAAAAATGAATAGAAGAAAATTTACTTAAAAAAACGACAAATTAAAAATATGTGTGCAAATAAATGTTACTAGAACAATAAACAGCTTATGAATCTAAGTCAATGTTGCCATAACACAAGGGGACAAGGATTGCAAAGCGGGTCACCTTCACGAACGCACCCCGCCGGGAATTTTGGCGCCAATTCGGCGACAAGATGGCGGCGCGGCCTGGCGGGAGACGGCGATCGATGATACGAGTATAGTGCCTACTAGAATTATTTGATGAAATTAATAAGGGAACTATATTTTCTATCACCAAAATTTATATTTGTCATCAAGTTGTATCACCTAATAAATAGATCTATCACCACGAAATATTTTCGTTCTCAGATAAACAAAAATTGTTCCCAGGTATCAATTATCAAATTAATGTTAATATATGTGTTAAATAAGAGATCGATAACCAATAAAATTATATTGCATTACATGAATATAAACTTCGTTCTTATAATAACAGTTTTGTTACTTAAATAATAGCTCTGTGCTCAGAATGGTAGATCTGTCACCAAATAAAATATAAATCGATTATCGATCCCTGACTGCGACTCCTTTTTATTTGATATTTTGTCACCAATACAGTAGTAACATTTTATTTCGTTCAGATATGAAATTAATAGTATTCGTTACCAATAATTTAATACATCAATTTATAATTTTAATGAAAAAATGATCAAAGGGGCGGAGACAAATTGGCGCGCTTTAAAAATTAAGAATAAATATTGATTATTTTAACTTTAATTAAGTGTTTTATCTTCTATTCTGCTAGCCATAAGCCAGCTATTAAACCAGAGCTGATTGTTCAGTGGTAATTATTTTAAACAATAAATATTGATTATTTTGACTTTAATTGTTTTATTTACTACTCTGCTAAATTTAAATATAATTTATACTACCAGTGGAAATTTAGAACCTTGGGAGTCTAGTAAGGTAGCAGAATCTTTTGGTTGAAACGATGATGACAACCCTAATTTTTTATTTGAACTTAATGCAACTTTCTAGTAACATAATATGATTTATTGGTGATCTCTTTAAATAAGTTTGCTTAAATACTTATTAGGACACACCTATTATAATACATATAAAAACATTTATTTGGTACTAGACCTTATATCTCAGGATTTTAGGTGATTTATTGTGGGACTGATTTTGCATTGTTTGGTGCCTACATTTTGGTGACAGATCTACTATTTTGAGGACAAACCCTATTATTTTAGAAACACAAAACTAATTAAATTGGTGATAGATTAAATGATACCCAATTAATAATATATGTTTTTTTATAAATAATTTATAAAGCTGGATAAGACTGATTTTTAAGAATTTATATTTCAAATGTTAAAGAGGTAAGTAGGTAGGTACCTACTATTTAAGTTCGCTACTCGTCATCGACGGATAAAATATTACTTAATTAGGTAGGTTTGTATTTTCATACAATGATTCTCTTTAATTAAATTAAAACCATTCTACTGTACCAGTAGATTGAAATGTATTCCGAATCATTCATATTTCATACCAACCTTATTAGGTACGTGGAAACCAAAGTATGTAGTAATAAACGCGAGAATATAATGTAAATATGCAGTTGTAACTAAAAATTTTCTATTTAAAAATATATATAAGATAATTTTCCATAAAAATTTAATTCGTCGTTTTAATTGTAAAATTTTATGACAACAAAATTCTCAAAACAAATGTAACGTAAGTTTTATTATAACTTTAGTTATCAGAAAGCGAATTCTTTTTACGATCCAGCAGCGAGATACAACAAAATTATTCACATATTATGCGTATTCAACACTACAGCTTAATTTATTTGAACAACATCATATCCACAAAGAAATTACCCCATGTTTATTAACTCCACGATTTACATCAGTTTTTGACCTCAAAATCGGTGCAGCACGGCGACGGCAACAATAGCTCATAAGCAATAACGCGTCGTGTGCGCAGTATTGTTCGCCAGCACGCCTCGCCTATACACTGCTACCGTGGATGTACATGTTTCATTAGTTTATTGTAATTTGTAGCGAGCGATTGAAATTTGACGATGTGACCGCACGATTTTTATTTTTTTTGAAGTGAAATTTAGTGTAACTGCATTTTTTCGTTACGCGTGACATTATTCCGTTACGCGCCATCTTTTTCTTATCCCTACCACGCGTGATTCGACGTATTTCTGTAAAGTTGCATATAGTAAATTATTTTTTGAGAAATAAGGTCATAAAGAAGTTTCACTTCTTACGTGTGTACACTAGTAGTTACACGCACACATTTTTTTTGTTAAAAATAAAATTATTGGTTCAGAGTTCTAGTGATTCTAGCTTGTCCTATTATTCATTAAGAAATAGAGAGAAATGTTTTATAGCATAAAAACTAAAACAAGATTTTTTTAATGAATATGAGACATGTCTTCTCTATATATTATCCTGAACTCTATATTATTTCACTCTAGATGAATTTATGCGTATTTTTTCAGTGTTTGAATATTAAATTTGTGTAAATAATAATATGCAGTAGTGTTGATGAGTGTGATTTATTATATTTTTTTTCATATAATACTAAATATTTTTACAAATCTCATACATGCAAGTTCTATAATTAAATGCATAGCCAATAGCCATGCACGCAAAATATAACCTATTTGCATACTCATTAAATACGCTATACATATTTATTTTAGACTCGTTGTCATCACGCCATAGTGGAAAATCATATTTTTCTTGATGTAACTCGCAGTTCAAATACAATTGAAACAAAGTCTATTCACTCCCTTATTGTCTAGCTACACAAGTATTGACTTAACATACATATTACTGTATGGATGAACTGAATCCCATAATATAATGGCACCTCAGTCCACGCTCGCTGGGCCGTGTAATGCGATACATGTTCCCAATACCTTGTGCAACGTTAATGTTTATTTTGAAATACTACTACAATTTTATTAGATGTGGCACATTGTAATAAAAGAGTAAATACAGCATTTTGTAAAAATTGCATCTAAAATTAGAGGGTACGTTAATTATTACTAATATGAGTTTTGAAAGGAACGCTTCTCTTATAAAATGTAAAAAATTGGGCAAATTTTTTCGATAAGGTTCATAGATATTTTTTTCACGTGGTATAATGAAAATAAATTTAATAAAAAAATCGCACTATGTACAAAAAAATATAACTTACGTTTTCCGTGAGAGGCGCAATTTTGACGGCGTACAGATCGACGCAAAGGAACTCCTTAGAGCCGGGCGAGATGGTGACCAAACTACCGGAGTATATGAACTCCAGTTTTTACGCAATCCACTTTTATTCTCGCACTTTACAACGCAAAAAGTCTTTTTCGAAATAATTTTGCTTTGAAAAAAAACTTAAACGTTATCAGCAATAATTCCTGCAGAAAGGGCGATATTTAAGAATTGTCTTGCCTTATTCAACCAAAAATTAGGTTACAATTTTTAATTTACTTGTAATAAGTTCGCAAAATGTTCGTCAAGTCTAGTAGATGTGGCAGAACTGAACCTAACACAACAGTGTCTGACCTCACGTAGGATGTGCTACTTGACCCCTGATCCTTATAATTTGACACTCATATTGACCTCTAGTTTCTTAGCTTTATTAGCGTTATTAATTAATTTTTGTCAAGTGTTTTATTCCCAGGGGTAATTTAATAGTTGCCATTATTGAAAAGAAGATGAATTATAATATTATATCAAAATTAATTGCAAGAATTGAGAGATTCCATGATTCGTTGTGCATGGTAATTGGTATCTATATACGAACTTAAATTTCATTTTTCAGTAAATATGTTTGTAATACGGCAAAAAATTAAGTAAACTTTGTAAATGGATGAATTTGGGATGATAAGGTTTGAAAAAATAACACAAATAAAAAAACATTAAAATTATTTATTTAATCATATCGTTATAAAACATTTAAACTGTCATTATTTTACAAACTGCACTAATTAAATAAAAAATAATTAAGGTGGGAGACACTGAAGACCAAAGGAAGACGTGAGTTCATAAAGATAATTTTAAATGAAGAATAATCTTAATAATTTATATTTTTGTCTTCAAATTTTAAATTTTTTCAAATAAAATTATTTCAAAATAAAATTTTATAAGTTAATTGTATTTATAAAAAAATATTTTTATTCTATCGATTGTTGTGTCTGTGACAATATTTTGGAAATCTATAATTGTATAATAATTCCCAAAATATTGGTCTCATTTATATCGTTTATTCCTCTCACTCATGTCTTCAACTGAGAGCTGGTGAAACATAACTGTTACTTAACTTAGAACTAACTAAGGCTTAAGTTACATCTCTTTAGAGAAGTGTATGACGGATAGAGCCGTGTCCAGAAGATAGACTGCTCCCTGGATCACACATAGAGCTCCAACTGCTAAACCGACCTGAAAAAATATTGTTATTTTGTTAAAATTGTTCCTTCAATAAGTTTGCTTCTTGTGAGTAGATACCATTCAAGTATTTTTTTTAATTATTGCTTTTTAAAAGAAGTACGTAACTTAGATCGCGAAATTAATATTCAGTTAGGCCGTATGCAGTAGGTATGTAAATAATGTGTGAATTTTTAAATAATTTTAGAGCTTTTTTAAATAATGGTCTCTATATTTTTTTTCGTTTTTGTAATCCCTCCACATTGATGAATAATAAGTACTGGACCCGCGGTTTTACCCGCTAAGCTGCGCTTTTTTGGACTTAATCGATAAATGGACTATCTAACACTGAAAGAATGAACCCGTAGTTTCTGAGATACTCGCATACAAACAAACTCTTCAGCTTATTATTCAGCTTATTCGTAAAGATGGCTTTGAAACAATCGCTACGTACTTGTTTCTCGGCAAAGACGAATTGGAACTGGTGCTCCCCCTGGTAGCCGCCCCAGTAGTGCAGCGCCACGGCGCCCACGGCCAGCCACAGGAACACGCCCACGAAGTTCATCACTATCTCGGAGAGTGCCCTGGAATGTGCACATTCATTATGTAATTATGAGTTTACGAACAAACACAGAAATACCTATTATAGTGTTGTTGAGATTTTTCGTGGCAGCATGTTTTCAAAAAACTGTTAAACCTCAATATTAACACCGATTTTATAATTGTAGTTCTATTATTTCTAATTTTTGTTCTAGATTAAAATAGGAAAACTTAAAATTATTATACGGCAAAAATTGTTTTTAAAATTTGTCTTGAACTATAATATAGGGCATGAGGTTTATTCGCGAAAATGCCAATTAAATTCAGAAAGTTGGTTGAAAAGATGAAGATTCGCACTAGTGAAAACGATTGTGACCTTACTAATTTTATTTAACACGTTCACTGCGGCACCTAAAATGCCAATCTTACCGTTGTTGCGGCATGTTCCATACTTCACATCGGCAAGTTCACCACTGTGCGTCATGAGCCATTTTTATCACATCGCACCTTCTGACTTTGAAGGTTAATAATTTCATGAAATTTCAAGATATTTCAAAATTTTTTTTTCAGATAATAGTATATATAGTCTAGTATATACCGCATAAATAGCTTTTAGTTTGACTCAATAGTTTAAAAGATATGAGGGAAAATGTAAACCCCTGATTTTGTGAAAAATTATTTGCCATCCCGCACTGCGTTGATACGGCATGTTTACAGTAATAGCGATGGGAAACACTGTAAAATAAAACATCGATATCGATATAAATCAATTGTGTATATTTCAGTCTGTTTGTTACAGATAACGAGATCGTCGATACAAAAAAAAAACACATATAAAACAAGGTACTTGATAGAGTACTATCAGGAAATTGTTCAGTAACTTTTGTTTTAATTTGTTCAGTAACTTTTGTTTTAATGTTTCATATTATTTTCACAACTGTCATCACATTTTTGCATTAATGCTACGAAATAAAAGAAAGTAAAAAAACTAAAGCCTCTAAGGTATCATTGTCATTTAAAAAAACTCAAAAGAAAAGTGCTTCGGTCCTGGTGCATCACTATGCGAGACTGACACGCGGCGCGCTCGCAGTACAGTGCGGCATGAGGTGCTTGTCCAGGCAAAATATTTGACATGCCGCACACAAAAGAAACGGTTTCTTTTCTATGCGTTGTGTCCAATATTTTGCCATACGGTTTTTAAACGAAATTGAGTCCTACTTCAAACTGTGATCACAAAAATATATTTGTCTCTTTTCTAGTCATTGATTAACATATGAAAAACCTCGCCGCACCACGGTGAAAACTGCGATTTTGGGCGCCGCACTGTGGTGTAGTCGCTGATGGCCCGATACTGGACGTGCCGCAGTGAACGTGTTAATTAATTAGTAAATGTTTATTCATACGCATTGTATAAAAACGTTAAAGACGTAGAAAACGATAGCTTTTTACTCACGAGTAATAAAAGAAAAATGTGAACTAGCATATTTAACCATAAACAGGGTAAAAGTATCGTAGAACCGGTGTCTAGAGGCGGGAAGAAATCAATCATATATAAATATCTTCCGTCATACACTTTTACATTTTACACGTTTACAGGAAGTGTAGATCATAGATATTGTTAAATTATAGATTTTATACGTATCCACTATGAATTTGCTACGTGATAATTTATAAAATCGGAAGTTTCTAGCATATGTGGAAAATATATAAATTTAGTTTTATTAAGGTTTTGAAATTCTATTTTTTTTTTGAAATATCTCGCTCGCCTATTGCCATATTTACCTACATTTCACTTACGACATCCTATTAGCTTAATAATACTTTCTACTATATTTATACAGACAAACTGTACATAAACATATCTACTTATTATATTAGTACGTATGTCTTTACAAAAGAGCACTCACCTCTTATGCTCAGTTGTACCAAACAGATACGTGACGACCTGCACCAGGGTATATATGAGGTACCCCACAATCACGCCAGAAGCCACGATCTCAGCATCCGGGTTCTTCTCCTCGTTGAGGTTCCACGTCCCCCCCACTCCCAGGAACTCGCCATTGTACCCCGTACGGTATAGCACTACGATGATTATATTTAAAACCTGAAGAATAAGAAGAATTGGTTAGTTTAAGTAAAGAAGAATCGATCCTTCTTAGAAATTTCATCAATTAGAATATTCTAGAATCATTTTGTAGATATTGCTATAACATAGTTTCACCATTTAAAGAAAGCATTTATATATGTATGTCAGTTATTGAATCTATGAGAAAGTATTGGGAGATATTCTTATATTTCTACTTCATCAAACCAAAGCACTTGTATTTTATTTAATTTTAGATTATTATCTTATATCCAATCTACCTGTTTACGCGGAAGGAGTGCTGATAAAATTTTCTCTACATTACCTAGTTGAATAACTTCACGTTGACTCATAATTTGCCGGATGTTAGATAGTATTTGTAAAATGACGAATTTAAATTAATTAATTAGAAGAATATCAAATAGTGTATGATATTTGTCTATTACTATTGTATACAAGAGGCAACTAGGTCTTATTAATTATAAGAGACTATAGCTATCCCGCGTTTTCAAAGAAAAACCTTCATAGTTCCCGTTCCCGTGGGATTTCCGGGATAAAACCTATCCTATGTGTTAATCCAAGTAACCCTATATAATATGTGTGCTTAATTTCATTGTAATCGGTTAAGTAGTATTTGCGTGAAAGAGTAACAAACAAACACACACACACACACATCCTCACAAACTTTCGCATTTATAATAATAGTAGGAAGGATGTTAATAACATGAACATATATTTATTTTTATAATACTATTTCATCATATGTAATATACAATAATAACGTTTAATTTATACATTGGTTAAGGAACTGCGGTGAGAACATGACAAACGAAAGGAAAATTCACACTTATTTACATTTAACTTCGTTACATAATGTTGTACCTAACACTTATTAGTATCCATCATTTTCATTAATCCATTACAATTTATTATAAACTGGATTTCCGCCCGCGGCTTCGCCCGCGTTTTCAAAGAAAACCCCGCATAGTTCCCGTTCCCGTGGGATTTCCGGGATAAAACCTATCCTATGTGTTAATCCAAGTAACCCTATATATTATGTATGCTTAATTTCATTGTAATCGGTTCTGTAGTATTTGCGTGAAGGAGTAACAAACACACACATACACATCCTCACAAACTTTCGCATTTATAATATTAGTAGGATAGGATATAGGTCCTATGAACTCATGACACACAACACAGAACAATTATTAATCAAAAGCTATAGTCATTTGTCCGTTTCACAGTCGTTGGTGACGTTTGATTGATTTGTGAGATTTGGAAGATCATATTGACGAATGTGTAACTAACTGCTAACTGTGATAAATTAACTTTTAAAAATGTATATAACATATATCCAGCATTGAAAATGTGTGAAATTCAGGTTTTACCAGTAAATTTTAGAAATGAATTAAATCCGTTGTTATATTAACACAAAAAGCTATAATGAATTCGTTATCCGCACTTTAATAATGTGCACAAAAAAATTACATATAAAACATTAACAAACAACAAATTCTAACATTATAAAAAGTAAGCTAAATAAGTATAATAATACATATGTGTATCTAAGTTGAATCATAGTAATATGATTATTTTCAAACTATTCAGTAATAGTTTCCAGATTTTATAATAATTGCACGCCTCATAAGCGAAGCGTTGAGGTGGGTACTACTGTCACTTCGCGCAAAACATCTGATTTTTCAAACTTAAAATGTCTTTATGTATCATACATTGCACTTGTAAGATAATACATACACACACATATTAAGAAAAAACACTATTTTTAACGTTCATGATATTTTTGATGTCATTTTTGTTATTTAAACTAGTTAAAAAACAGTTTAAAAAAGTTCTGTCTTGGACGTCCGTGTGTCTGTATGTGCGGATCCTTTTTCTTGTTAACACGATAGCGACCGAAATACTTTACTAATCGAGTCTTTTTTTTTCTCTTACGCTTGAGTATGCTCAGGAATAGAACCCTTTCATTTTTCAGGGTCTGATTCGATGTGGTTTAATTGTTATTAAATAAACAAAAATAATAATTAATAAATATTTATTAAAAAAAAATTATGAGGCGTGCACTTTTGGATTTTCCAAATTATTTAAGTTTATTGAGCAAGACACGTAGATATGAATGTAATTAGTACGTCTTGAAAACAATTGACCGACTGCGACTCATCCGCCACTCGCAAGCTCCAGAGTCAAAAGTCAATATTCCTCGCCCCTGGGTGAGCCACAGATTATGTACAGACAGAACTGTGCCAGACCTGTACCATGTCTGTACATTTATACTTCGTTAGTTATAATTAATAATAATAGCAGGAGAAGCGAACTGAAATATGAGCTTTTACTTGAAGTTTTAAAATATTTTCATTCAGCCAAAAGGGGGCAAACTTTTTTGTTTCTTTGGGCGAGAATCAAACTGTAGAAATAATTATATATCTACACGGTTTGCGCAGTTATTAACGAGGTTACAAACACTGAAACTCTTTTTATGTTTCATATTGTTGTTATTTTTTTTCAACCTAAATAGAAACATTTCATTATTATTTTGCAATTTATAAAATGAAAATATGTTTCGTTCCGTTGTCTACTCTATGGTGGATACTGGACAGCTGACAATTATCTGTGCAGTAATAATCGAGTTAATTAGCATCTCGCAGGAAGGCAAGATTGTAACAATTACGGGCGAGCACTTCCGTGCGGATCACGTGTGATACATTCAGACAGCGTATATTTGTTTATGTTACCTACTATTGTTTGTATTACTTTTGAATGCCGCTGTAAAGGTACAGTGTCTTTATTAGCAAACATTCATGTAAAAGTGAAAATTATCAAAAGTTTTGTAGTTATCGTCCAATAAATCAATTCGTTTTTTAATCACAATAGTTTTTTAATTACAAATAGTTGAGAATAAAACAGCTGCGTGATTGGAATAGTTTCAGGTATATCAATACGCACGTATGATTGATTTTATTTATTACCTATTAGGTATATCTGCAGGTCTAAACCTACAATTATAACTCTTATAGGTACAAGAAATTTATATTCAGATATTGCATTTATAAGAATTACAATTGCATAAGACTTATGATTCATTTAATTATATCCTTTGTGCAAGGCATTCGGATAGCAAAACAATGGGTCAGGAGTCAGGGTGTTTCATTCATGTTGATGTTTAGTCTGTTTGCTCAAACGTTCTTACAGGTATCAGCGCAAAATAATAAAAAACACGTTGCAAATTTAATTATAAATAAATACAGCTACCATAAAAATATTGTGTGTGAGATTAAAATAAAATATTATCACGATAGCGTCCTGAAACTGTTTGCTACTATGAATCTCAATGAAAATAATGCGTACGCAAATATTGACTCGTGTCGTAAGTCACTGGTGAACTCATAACTTGTAATTACTCACGGTTCTGGCCCACTCGTATCTGATAAGTTATCAGCTTTGTTTTGCAATAATGAACACTACACATACCTACCTTACAGTTAAGAATGTGTAAAAATCTTAGAGTTATTCATAAGTGAGCTTTAACTACGAAATCCATTCTGGATACTTAATTATCGCTGATATGACTAAACTAGTCATATAGTTAAACAATTTGTTGGTTAAATTAACTTTAAACTAAGATTAAAAAAAGCTATAAACGTACATTGACTTGTATCAAGCCGATCTTATTTTTTAAAACAATGGCTAATTACATGCATCGATAGTTTAGTTGACTTAAAACATCAACAGCAGCTAACAGGTTGCTTTAATGACTAGTTAATTATCTATATATACCTCGAGTCTCTTAAATATAATAATACCTCTTTAATCTGCTTAAAAATTTATGAAAATAAAGCCCTATATGAGAGGAGTGGCGTTATCAGTTGATAGTGATTGAGGCCGCGATAGCAACCTTCGTCGTAGGAAAACAAAAAATGGGACGCCGTGTGTCATTGAAACCAATATAAATATTATCCTAGGTACAGATAGTGTTACAATTTTTAATTAATAACCGAATGTAATTGTAATTCACAACTATTTGTTGCCAATATTTTAAATATGTGTTCATTAATTTAACCTATACGTACCTAAGTTAGACAACGTTGAAGAAACCATGGACCTATTTGTCCAAAATGACTGTATTCCTTTATTAAACCTCATTAATTAGTCATGAAATATGACAAACAGAGGAATATTAGCTCATCATGGAGCTAATTATATTAATCAATAATAATTGATTAGAACTGTTAGCGCCGGTTCACCGCAATCCATTCAACACTATCCTATATGGCCTATATTAGATGAATCATGTCATTAGTCATCTTTATGCTATGTATCATGCTATTAAATGCTAGTGGACCACCTAGAGGCAATGTTTGCGATGTAAATTTTAATATTAATTGATTATTACCATCGTTCGTTTAATTTAGATGTTCTGAAACTGCATAATGCTAATAAATTGTGAAATAAAGTGTTTCCAGAAGTATTTTTAGGGAATCAAACCTTCATTCTTTGTACCTTTATTTCTCTGACCTATTTTATTTTATTATAATTCAAAATTTGTACGAAGTCAATGTACTGATAGCAAATAGCAATACACCACAGTGATTCTTATCCTTATTCCTAACCTATTCTTTTACTTTAGTGTTTGAATGTTTAAATTTATCAACATTCCGTTATTATCTTTGAACAACTTTTTACCTAAATATAACCTATTCTTGATGATTTTCTGAAATATGACGTATCAGTTTTTACTCACAATTTTGAATACTTTCACCACGATAGTGGCGATCGTCTGAACGGAGACCATTGTCACTAAATCACTTTAGTCCTTAAAAAACACTTTACTTATCTATTTAGTTTTCACTGACAATCTTTTTGTCCGTTTTTGTTAGCAGGTGGGTCGTCACTGGTTCGTTTGCTTTATCATTTGCTGTTATCAGCGGTACTGTTGTAATCTTATCAGCTTCGGCGAATTAGTAGGGCAGCTTGCATTGTCCTTTGAGTTTTTCGTTCGCAATTAGAGTCGGTTAAGGTATTTTATCTTCACAATGTTAGCTATCAGCTACAAGTTTAGAGTTACATTCATTCGCGATGATACACGTTATCGTTATGAAATTTCGACGAATTTATATTTATTTCAATAGAAAAATAAAATAGCAACATGACGTAGCTGGGTCAAACGTCTCACAAAAATGATAAGATATAGAGCTCTCAAATATATTCTGGACAGAAATAAAAATTGAAGCAAGTGCACAACATAACCGTGTATTTTATGTTTTACTTTTCCGCCAGTTATAAACAAATCTTCATCACTTATACAAACATTTATCTCATCATTATCACTATTTTATTAAGAATTTAGAATCTCCCTTAATAATTTTCAAGAACAACATTGAGCTAGTCATCGTTGAAATTCCAATAACAATAGAATTTATTTCTACGCAATCTATAGATAAGCTTTTATTTGTTTGCACCGTACAAGCTCTATATTGAATATATAATATTATTGTAGTTATTCTTATATGTATAACGTAGCAAAGTAAAACATATTTACTTATTCTTATCAATTTTAATGAGAGGCTGAAAATGTAGTGTCTTTATTGACCATTAACATACAAAAAGTTTTATTTCCAAGTGTAAACGAGATTTCGTGAAGTCGTTAGTCTACAAAATGTTTTATTTTCTTCACTTTCACACCCACACTAAATGCGTATTTATTTCACGACGTTAGTAATAAAATATTCTCAAGAGTTGTAAAGTATCATACACTCGTAGTTTGCTTAATGATGTTTTACGACTTTCCTTCCGTGTGGTATCATAAAATATATCCGATGCTAATGCAATAGCAACTAATTTTATACTTTTCGAATTAACTTAACTTACTTATGTAATGAATGTGAAATTAAAGGAAGTTTGGTGTCATGGAGACTCAATAGCTGATCAGATTTTACGGTTATTTGTTACGGCTTTGTTTTAAACGAAATAAGATTTTACAATACCTATTTTTGCCAAGTTCGATATACTTTTATAATAAGATGCCCAGGTAGACTTAAAAAAAATATTTCTTAATAATAATTGTGGGAAATTGTTGCGCTCAATAATTTATGTCATCAAAATATTTTGTATAATCATGTGCAGGGCACAGGCCCATAAATGCACGATTTTGACACATTACAACCAAAATATCTACATACTATCCCATTAACTTCCAGGAGCTCGGTCTAGACATCACCGACGAGCAGATCGCCGAGCTAGAATCAGCGATACACGACATAGACTTCGTATCCGCCGCCCAACATGAGAAACAAGTCCGCCATGACGTCATGGCTCATGTGCATACGCTAGCAGAGCGCTGCCCAAAAGCCGCACCGATCATACACCTGGGAGCTACCTCGTGTTATGTGGGAGACAACACTGATCTGATTGTACTGCGACATGGCTTGGATTTACTGCTGCCGAGGTTAGCTGCTGTGATCAGCCGGTTGGCGCAGTTTGCTGATGAGTTTAAGTGAGTATTATTTTTGTAATGTGTGTTTTATGATTTTATACGTACCTATATTAGTATGCCTGATTATCGATAGAATTATTATACATCTAGTTACTATTTTTCTTACTATTAGATGTGTATTTTTTATACATTGCATATTACAGGTTTTATAGTGTTGATACTCACAGTCTTGAATAAAAATTGGTTCTGGGTTCAATTCCTGGCTTAGACTAATAAATTTCTAGTCTAGAAGAGCAGAGACTGCTAATCAATTGCGTATTTAGCACCATTGAGATTAAAAAAACTTTTAAAGGATTTAACTACAGTATATCTTTATAATTCTAAAACTCGATAATCCTACCTACCATTGTTCCAACGATTAACGTACTGTTAAGATGAATGTATAATAATTAAATATTATATTATTTCAGGTCGCAACCCATCCTTGGGTTCACGCATCTGCAGCCCGCACAACTGACGACAGTCGGCAAGCGAGCATCTCTCTGGTTGAGCGACCTGCTGATGGACGAGCGCGCTCTCTCACGCGCAAGAGATGACCTCAGATTCAGAGGTGTTAAAGGCACTACGGGCACTCAAGCCTCTTTCCTACAACTTTTTAAAGGAGACGGCGCAAAAGTACGCGCCCTCGACAAAAGAGTCGCCGAACTTGCCGGCTTCGACAAGAGATATATCGTCACCGGACAAACGTATTCTAGAAAAGTTGATTTAGAAGTTATATCTGCTCTTTCTGGACTTGGAGCTACGGTGCATAAAATGTGTTCTGATATTCGTATTTTGGCTTCCCGCAAGGAATTGGAAGAGCCATTTGAAGCTTCACAGATTGGATCCAGCGCTATGCCCTACAAACGTAACCCTATGAGGTCGGAGCGTTGCTGCGCTTTGGCGCGTCACCTCATCACCTTACACGCGAATGCTGCTAATACTCATGCGGTTCAGTGGTTGGAGCGTACTCTTGACGACTCAGCGAACCGTCGTATCACTCTTGCCGAAGCTTTCCTAACTGCAGATGCAACTCTATTGACACTGCTTAACGTTACTCAAGGATTGGTTGTATATCCCAAAGTAATCGCCCGCCACATCGCACAAGAGCTGCCGTTCATGGCAACTGAAAACATCATCATGGCTATGGTACAGGCTGGAGGCGATCGTCAAGTTTGCCACGAGAAGATAAGAGTATTGTCTCATCAGGCCGGAGCCGTGGTCAAACAAGAGGGCAAGGACAATGACTTGATCGAGCGCGTCAAGAACGACAGCTACTTCAAGCCGATCATACCGCAATTGGATAATATTTTGGACGCTTCTACGTTTATTGGCAGAGCTCCGGAACAAGTCACCGAGTTCATAGAGGAGGAGGTCGATCCTATCATCTCTAAATACAAGGATTCTTTAGCCCACGTTGCGAAGCCGGTAGCTTTAAGCATTTAATTACTGTTTTCCATCATTGTTAACTCGAATCATGTAATCGTGTAATAAATAAAAATACGTTTTTATGAATAAAATGATTTATTTACATTACAGCGCTTTTATAAACATACAAAATATGACTTCCTTAATATAAAATATACATCTAAATGAACTAGACAAAGGTAACTAGAATTGACAATACCGAAACGTGATTTAAAAAAGCTTAAAAAGACCATGAGTAATAAATAAACATGAATTAACATTAACACAATAAAACAAATAAATAAGCCTAAAGGTAAACAGGGGAGAGAGACTCGATTCGACTTAAACAATATTCCTTTACGATTAGATCGTTTTTCGTTTCGCGGACACGTTATCACAATGTCGATGGCACGCGGAGAGCAATGTTCGTGGGACATTAGAGCGTGTTGGCGAGCAGCGTGTCGTGCTGGCAGGCGGGCCCCTGGCTGGGCCAGTTGCAGGCGCCCAGCGACGGGTCGAAGCTGAGCTGCACGGGGCAGTTGAACACGTGCAGGGTGAAGCGCTGCTTCGTGCAGTCCCAGCGGCACGCGTAGAACTTGTTGCACTGCCGCGGGTGCCGGAACAGACCCGCCTTCTTGCAGTCTATCGACCCTTGCAGAGTTTCGTCTCTGCTTCTCAAGCCGCCGGGCCCGTAACGATCGAACGTTTGGGTCTCCACGTTTACTGTCTCTAGGCTTTCCGCTGCTGGTGCCACTTCTTGATTCAGAATGACGGTTTTGTAGGTGGGCGCGATCGTGACGGATTTAACTCTCGGTCTTATTCTAGTGACGCGCTCCGTCGTCGAAGCGGCTGGGGTGCTCGATACGTAGTTTTCTGAGCGGCCTCTGCCCGTTTGGGTGATCACGATGTTGTCGTTGCTCGCCTCCGGGTAGTCTTGGTAGTACGAGTCCTCGGGCACTATGATCGGGTTGAACGTGGACGACGCGACTGGCGCGGCCGTCGTGACCGTGTAGATTCCTGGCGTAGTAGAAGCTCTGTAGGATGTTCTCTGTGTATATCCTTCGTCGATATCTACGTTCGCGTCGTCGTCACTATAATCGTCGATGATCTGCGATTGCACGTTGGGCCTTTTGCCTCTTAGAACTAAAACGGGCGACTGGCAACTGCACACGGCTCCCAGTTTTCTTACAAGAAGCGGGTTGAAATCGTTGATCTTGGTTACGACCGCTACTTTCGGTTTCGTTCTACGCTGAGGGGCACGGGCTGATGTAACTTCAACAAGTTCTTGTCTTATTGGTACGTATGTGGATGACGTGACGCCGACCGTGCTCGATATGTCGATAGGTGCGGATGTAGAGTATGTAGCGGGCGAAATCAATCCAGCGTCAGGTCCGACCGTACCGAAACCTAATAGATTAGACTTTGCGTTTTCCACTACGATGTTTTGCTTTCTACCATATGTAGGCGTCGACGATACGGTCACAGTATTTTCTGTACTTTGGTATGGGTTGTATTTAATTTGTGAGGACTCAGAATTGTAGTTGAAAATATTTTGTTTTTGACTGGCATCTGGAGGCAAATATTCCGGTGCTTGATATGAAGTGCTCTCTACATATACTGGCGCTTCGGTTGTCGTTGTCACCGGTCTGAAGTATTTCGGCCGTGATCTTCTAGGTGCTGGAGTCACTTCGACGACCTCAGGAGTGGCCGTCGACGATACTTCATTGCGCACGAAATAAGTTCCTTCGCTGGAGATGGTCGGACGTGCGGTGCTGAAGGTAGTAACTAGACCAGCGTCGGGTCCGACTGCGCCGAAACCTAATAATTGAGACTTTGCAGTCTCTACGACAATATTTTGTTTTCTCGTAACGGGTGCGGCCGTTGTCGAAACCGGTACTTCTGATGAAACCGAATAGCTCTGTTGGTAATCGAAACCTTCGGATTGTGATCCGGTGTTATAGTTGTAGTTATCGTAAGTTACGCGAGATTGTTGCGTAGGAGGTAAGTATTCTAACGTAGCGACCTTTTCAGTGCGTGGAGGTAAGTATTCAGGCGCAGTGTATCCTTCAGTAGACGGTGGCAAGTATTCCCTAACGGTGGTGGAGTATGTGCGCGGTCTGTACGTCGAAGTAACCACTGGAGCAGATGTCGAAACTACAGGTGGCAGATACTCCTCAGCTTTGTATGCGACTTGTATTTCAGGTGATTCATATCTAGTTTGTTTGAACTGTGTATTTGGTACGGATGAGAAATGTACTGATTCTACTCTACTGGGAATGTCAACGGAGGCTTGGCTCACTGTTTGTCTTTGCTCATACAGAGGAGCAGCGGTTGACGAAACTCTGTAGTATTCTTGACCTCTTTGATTGTTATAATCTGATTTAAACGTAGAGATTTGTTTGGGCGCTTCGTATTCCGAGTAATGAGCTTCATAGACGAGGTTGGCTGGAGTCGTCGAAACGAAAACTGCTCTGTTGCCGTTGTTTTCGGAATTTGCAGATCCTTGTGAAAGGTGGAATACTTGATGAGATACGAGACTTGCGTCAGAGTAAGCGGGAGCGTTGGACACTTCCACATTCCGCTGTATCTCGGGCTGGTCATATGAATATCCTTGATTGTATCGCACATTTTGTGTGAATGATTGTTGGCCTGTCTGATATTGAGTAGGTTGTTTTACTTCTTCTTTAATATTTTGCGTGTATTTTAAAAGGGGATTTTCGAATACAGTTACTGCAGGTTTTTGGTAATTCAATTCAACTCGGGGTTGTTCTACTCTGTGTACAGTCTGTTGACCGAACGACTGCGATCGTTCAGTGGACACAACGACAGGAGCAACTGTCGATACTGGTCTCGTCTCTTTGAAAGTTATCGATGGTTGTGAGTACTCATATCCTGATTCATAGTTTGCTTGGCCATTCTGTTCGTATGCCTGTGTTTGATAAGTCGAAGCGGTTGTCTGAGCTGTCGATTGATACTGGTAGTTGTTTCGGGAAGAACCTCTATTGATAGTTTGTTGGCTGTAGGCTTGAGGCCTTTCGGTAGAAACGACGATCGGTGCCGCTGTTGATACAGTTTCTTTGAAAACAACAGCCGGTTGCGAATATTCATATCCAGATTCACTCTGTTGGTTATATTCCTGTGATTGATATGCGTCATCTGGTTGAACAGCGACTACTTGTTGCGCTGGAGATTTGTATTCGTATCCCGAGTCGTAGTTAGTTCTGCCTGAACCTCTGTGAATGGTTTGTTGGCTGTAAGCTTGCGGCCTTTCAGTTGAGACGACAACGGGCGCGACAGTTGAAACTGGACCGGTAACTGAGGGCTGAGAGTATTCATAACCTGATTCGTAATTTCCTTGCGAATTCTGTGTATTGTATACTTGATAAGTCGATGCAGTCGGTTGCACTGATACGATTGGCTGAGCGGTGGATTGATAGCGATATCCGCTTCCTCTATTAAGGTTTTGTCTGAAAACTTGTGGGACATATGTTTGTTGGAATGTAATCGGGGTGGCTTTAACGGTGTATTTCAATAATGGATTTTCGTAAACAGTTTTCGCTGTAGAAACAGACGGAGCGGCGGTAGTCGAATAAGTGTATGTAGATGGAGTTGAGTACTGAACTACTCTCTGTGTTTCATACTGAACGCTCGGTTGTCTGTATTCGTATCCGCTTGATTGAGACACACTAATACTGGGGCGTGTGTACTCATAGCCTGACTGACTTTGTAAATTATTTACGTTATTCGCATCTACTCTGTGTACGGTTTGTTGTCCAAATTGGGATTGAGTTTCTAGGGATGCAATTGATTGAGGTGTGGAAGTTTCATAAACGGCTGTATTGGTATACCTTTCACCGTTATCTAGCGATTGTGTGTAAACATTTCCAGATTCAACTTTATGAATTGTTTGTTGACTGAATGATTGAGCTGTCGGTTGTTCATAAGATACAGGTTCTCCCGTTGTATACGCTACTATTTTCTTAAATGGCTCTTCGGTAACCGGAGTAGCGGAAGCGTAATCAAAGCTAGATTGTCCGTGGAATGTTTGCTGATTGTGTGAAAAGCTTTGTGGCCTCTGTTTAGTCACTGTAACCGTCGCGGGTGTAGAGTATGAAATACCGTCTTCGAAACTGACGCTGGGTCTCGAATAATCGTATCCGGTTGATGCCGATTTTGTTGAACCAGTGTTAAACGTTGAATAACCTGTATTTTGTGTATTACTTTCTTTGTAACCGTTAACGGTAACACTAGGTGTAACAGAAACAACTGTTGGTTGAACGTATGTAACGGCGGGTTGTGTGTATCCGAATATTTGTTTGATGCTACTTCTTGGAGCTTCAGGGACATATGTAGTTTTATAAGTAGGTGGTAAAGAAGTTGTGACCGCGTAAGAAGTGGCCGTTGTTGGTACACCGGAAGATGTAGGAGTGGTTAGATATGAGAAACCTTCGAGATTTTGATTGTTAGTTCCCACGTGGTTTACAGTCACACCAGATTGAGATATACCCCCTTGTTGAGTAGAACCCTGATTATATTGGTAGCCGTAATTAGATTCATCGACAAGGGTTGTCTTTCCAACTAAATCAACATTAACAGCTCCTGCAGTAAGAGTATGAGCGGCTCCTGGATATACTTTGTCATCACTAACGTAATTAGCTTCACTACCTCCATAAGAACCGTGGAAAGTCGTCGACTGAGCACTAGTAGTTCCCGCATCATTTGTATATGCGTTGTTTTGGTAAAGACCTTCACTAAATTGCACATTTGGTCTGGGATAGTCATAACCAGTGGTCTTCGTCACATCCTGGCTATGAGACCCAGTATCGTAAGTTCCCGAATAAGTTCCTCTATCGAAGTTATTGTTAACTGTGTATTGAGCGACTGTATGTTTGTATGGCACGGGAGGAACCTCTGTATGCTCGTATGGTTTAGCTCTATCTCCGATAGGATTGTGGACGTAAGCGCCGGAAAAGTCTTTCCGATAGACCCCACTTTGGAATCTCTGTCCGCTGTTAGCTGTTCCTTGGTACTTGGCTTTCACTTGGTACTTTCCGGGGTCATATTTTCCAGAGTTTCCAACTGGAACGTATTTGCCTGTAGCCTTTGCTTTACTGGGCAGTCTGTATTCGTCAAGAATGAGTGAACCACTCGTGTATTTGTCTTCGTCTTGATAGTTTGTGGCTTGAACTAGTCCTCTGTTGATAGCGTCAGCGGCGACGACCTTGTATGAAAGTCCACTGTATTCTCCTTGACTTCCAAGCGCTGAGTAGTCATCATAGTTAGCGTTTTCTAGTTCTTGTGATGCGATGAAGTTGTTGTCAAGTGCGTCGTTTTGTGAAAGGAATCCGGTCTGTAAGCCCACGAGGTTGTCAAGAGAGGCTCCAGATAGGAGACTCTGATGAGCCGCGATGTTCACTGAATCTGCTGTTCTTCCTTGGAAACCTGTTGCACCTGAAAAATGACAAGATAATGCGTTAATAAACAGTTTTTCTTTTATTATTGAAGTGAAACTTCTTTATCGGGGTTGGAAAAAATTTAGTGTAACATTTTTTCGTTACGCGTGACATTTTTCCGTTACGCGCCATCTTTTTCTTATCCCTACCACGCGTGATTCGACGTATTTCTGTAAAGTTGCATATAGTAATTTTTTTTTTTGAAAAATAAGGTCATAAAGAAGTTTCACTTCTCACGTGTACACGCTTAGTACACGCACACGTTTTTTTATATAAGTATAATGTACTACTATGCGCACTTTTATTTTAAAAACATGAGTCTGAATAATTTATTTAGATTATCTTACAAAGTAACAAAGCTTAGTTTATTTAAACATTATTGTTTGACAACGATAGTAACTATATATTATTTCTTTCTTGATCTACCATGTAGGTACGTAGTTAAATCTTACTACACAATTTCCATAGTAAAATGGAATTTAAGTTATTAATATAACAAATTGCACCAAAAAGTGCGTTTCAATGCTAATAAAATAAATTTCATGAGAAACAATCAGTATACTATAAAAATACCATCACCACTGCTATTCCTAACTACAAACTTACCACTAAGCACAGCGTTAGAGAACCCAAAGGCCTCCGCCTCATATCTGCCCAAGTTCCTACAAGCAGGTACGAGCCAGGGCCAGTCACATTTGCGTCGCTCGGCATCGAACCCGAGACCGAAGGGACAGCGGAACTCGTAGGCCACGAGCGGGGAAGTGCCGTGGTCCAGGCAGGCGAAGAACCAGCGGCAGTTCTCGGGGTCCGCGTAGAAACCTGGATATAATCATTTTTGGTTATTTAATCTATACTAATATTATAAAGCTGAAGAGTTTGTTTGTTTGTTTGAACGCGCTAATCTCGGGAACTACTGGTCCGATTTGAAAAATTATTTCTGTGTTAGATAGCTCGTTTATCGAGGAAGGCTATAGGCTATATATTATCGCTAACGCCAACAGGAGCGGAGCAATGCAGGTGAAACCGCGGGGAACAGCTAGTTAATGATAAGTTTGGAAGTATTTTGTTAAAAAGTATTGCAAATTGGAAGAGTTAAATTATTTTCAGTAACACAATATAATTTAAAAGATACCAACAAAAATTAATCAAAACAACACATGAACATTTATAATATTTAAAACAATCATTCAATAATTATAATTCTTTTTATTTCATCAATATCATTCAATTCATGAAAAAAATGTCAGCACTTCTAAACATGGAAAATGTATCTAGGAACTAAATGTCATCACAATTTAACGATGATAAATTTTTAGCAACTACACTTTCAATATTAAAACACACAATAAATCTAGCTCCTATACTTTAACATGAAAAACAATAAAAATCCTATCTCTCAGTACACACCTCCAACATTTTTTAAAATAATTTATTTATTTACAAAACATTAGAACCTGTGATTAGAACACTTACAACATACCTTCAACACTCTATGTGTGGTGTAGATACTGCGAGATAGATGTTCAAACTATATAACAGAACATCTATCTCACAGTACCTTCACCATCAGAACTCACACCTAACCCCCATACACACAAAACACAAACCATCTCCACATAAAAAAAATAAAAAATTGGTTGTCTGTAAAGTCGGTTTACTGACGATAGTTGAACGTGACAACGTCCGATTGTGCTTCTTTGTCGCTTGTTCCGCGCTCTCGCTCGCACTTCAAGCCTTACATGGAACGCCTCACAGCGAGGTAACGCCGCATGAGTCATGTTTTTTCGTGCGTGCAGCCGGCTCTATCGAATTATAAGACGTTGTCACGTCAAAATATTTATTAACAAAACATTAGAACACTTACAACATAGTTTCAACACTCACACAACAGCTATCTCACAGTACCTTCAACACTAAAACTCCCAACACCTATCTTACAGTACACAAACACACACAAATTATCTCCAAACAAATAAAATAAAAAAAGACGGGTTGCACACCGGGAGTGCCGGCAGAAGTGAAAACTTGATTATTAACGTTGAGCATGTTTGATATCCATCTGTCTTACGCTTTTTCGACCAGGTCACGTGTCCTGACGCGAGTTTAAGATTTTATACCCAACGCCGCTAAAGAAGTTTTCACTTCAAAAATACAAACCTTCAACACTGGGACACACAAAGCGACTCGCCGGTACAGGCGCGATCTCCGCAGACCCTGCACAAGCCCCAGCCCCGGCTCTGCTCCCGGGCCACACACACACTTCCACCCGGGGGTCGAACTCCAGACCCGCGGGACAGTCGAACTCGAACACCTGTGCCATGGAAACCAGTTATTGTATCTGAACCAAATTGTACCGTATAATAATAGTAAATAGGTGTCGTAATCTTTAAATGTCTACAGCATGACATAATATGGTGGTATTTGTAGTAATGTCGTATTATTGAAAAAAATGTCCCAAAAAATATTTTGAAACTTCTTAAGTAATTTTCAAATTAAACTAATCAAAAATGTCTAAAAACTAGAAATTTGCTTAAATAACTTTTAATTTTTTTTTTACCAGTAATTAATCATACAATTAAAATTTAACGAAAAAATGAACAGGAATACAATTTCTTACATATCATAATTTTATAATTAGTAATAATTATTAAAAAAAAACTCACACCTCACACCCACTCACAAACTCACACTCAACTCACAACCAATCAATCAACTCAAAGTGACACCAAACAACCAACCAATCAACTCACAGTATAGTCGGGCGAGTACTGGTCGAACTTGACGCAGCGGTAGAAGCGCGCACACGAGCGCGGGTGCACGAAGTAGCCCTGACGGGAACACGAGAACTCCGTGCGGGTGTCCTGGATAAGTTTTATTATTTTATTATAAACTATTATAAAGGCGAAAGTTTGTAAGGATGTATGGATGTATGGATGTATGGATGTTTGTTACTCTTTCACGTAAAAACTACTGAACCGATTACAATGAAATTTAGCACACATATAGAGGGTAACTTGGATTAACACATAGGATAGGTTTTATCCCGGAAATCCCACGGGAACGGGAACTATGCGGGTTTTCCTTTGAAAACGCGGGCGAAGCCGCGGGCGGAAATCTAGTTATAAATAAATAAAATCTTTATTTGAATTATTTAATAATGTATGAATTATATGTATATATTGAATTATGTAGATAAATATTAAACTTGAAAAAAAAAGATGGGTTGCACCCCGGGAGTGCCGGCAGAAGTGAAAACTTGATTATTAACGTTGAGCATGTTTGATATCCATCCGTCTTACGCTATTTCGATCAGGGTCACGTGTCCTGACGCGAGTTTAAGATTTTATACCCAACGCCGTTAAAGAAGTTTTCACTTCAAAAATTGAAAAAATTATATGCGGGATTCAAAGGCGCGTATAAGTAATAATCGCGAAAATTTTATATTTATAAAACACTAGCTTTCCGCCTGCGGCTTCGCCCGCGTTTTCAAAGAAAAACCCGCATAGTTCCCGTTCCCGTGGGATTTCCGGGATAAAACCTAGCCTATGTTACTCGTGGATAATGTAGCTTTCGAATGGTGAAAGAATTTTTAAAATCGGTCCAGTAGTTTATGAGCCTATTCATTACAATCAAACAAACAAACAAACAAAGTTTTCCTCTTTATAATATTAGTGTAGAAGTGTAGATTTGCATGCTATAAAAATCTGGAGAGAAATTAATTACAAAGGATCTCATATTATAGGATTTCCTTACTTTTTCTTAGACGGTTTGCCAATCCTTTTATTAATACGTTTTTGCAACATCAACCAAATGAATGTACATGTTTTGTCAAAAATTTTCGAATGTTTATGAAAGTATGTTATCGTTCAAGCTAAAATATTTTTTTCTTAAAATTTATTTTCTAAACAAACATATCTAACAAAAAAATAATAATATTATGAAACTTAAATATTAATAACATCTACAAACTTACCTCTCTAATATTATGTATAACACCATCCGCGTCGACAACCTGCGTGATTCTGTATGGCGACACTTGCAGAGCATCTAACGCTCGACCAGCTATTGGCTGGAGGATCTCGTTCTCGAGGGACCTACAAGTGAAATATTTTTTAAAACAATTCTTTATTATTATGTATTTCTCAATTAATAAAGTAAGAAAAAAATATAAACTTAAACTTTTTACGAAGAAAAAAATAATATATTTCCGTGTCTGATCGTTCACTTTCCACACTTTTCTATATTTTTCTTCAATGCGAAGACCATGACAAGTAGAAAGTGTTTGACAGACATTGAAGAACAACCAGCTTCTTTTAAGTTTTTTATTGTAATTGTAATTATAGATATAAAGGTATTTCCTAATTAACAAATATCATGAAAACAAAAACCAGATGACTAATTTATGTAGCCTATATCATTACCACAATTCTGACACTTATAATCACACTTTTTAAGTCAAAATCCATCTAACGATTTATACTCGAAAAACATAACCTTCCTTCTTTCAACAAAACCACACCCCGGACACTCCACACAAAATTATCGTTTTGACAGTCACACTGTAGAGACTGCAAATGTGTGTGTTAACGGTTTATGGTTGGTACATTTATGAATAGTGTAAAGAAATTCGCGTTTTTCTGATGAAATACATCCGTAAACAGCACAATATGTAACAATTTTCTACGAGAAACGATCATCACAAATACCAAAATAATAAAATTACTTTAAGTCAATCTGAATAATGTTGTCAATCTTCGTTGCGTATCGTCCTTGTAGAAAAATGCGGACCATTTATAGTATGATCGTGCGGGGTGAGGTAAGTGTTTAATTTTGGCGGGAGGCGGAGAGTGTCCGTTCTGTAGCGTTTAGCTACTATTATGTATTCTGTGACAAAAACCTACCTATAAACAACAATACCTATAAACTTACCTCAACACAGCAGCCCTCGGCGCCCTGCTCTGCTGATTCAGCACTTTATTGAGCGCATATCTCAGCGTGTTCCCACACGGCGAGTCCAGGTCCTTATCGGCAGCGAACAGCGCAAGTCCCGCCAGACCTCGCACTCGAGCGTACTTGCCCTTCACGTCCACGGAGGACGAGTCCTCGAAGGATATCCAGGTGGAATTCCTGGGTGAATGAATGAATGAATGAATAAAAAAGACGTGTGGCACTCGTGGACTGCCGCGGTAAAGCTATTGCGTGCTATGCCTTCAAACCACACCTCCGAGCCTGTCGGAGTGGGGAGCGTGAGGTTTTTTCGTTACGGAATTTCTGAATTCGGTCCCCGCGCTCAAGGCCCGCGATAGAAGCTATGCAATAGCTTAAAATACATAAAATAAATATTTCAGGACAATTTTGGCACGGCACGGTCTGATCCCATACTAAGCTTTCGCTTGTGTTATTGAAACCATGGCTGATAAACATATATATATTTAAATAAATATGTACTTGTATAGATAATTAAGACACAGAGCTAACATTTGTTCATCGCACAAATATTTGCCCTGGGTGGGAATCGAACCCACGACCTCTGGCTTGGAAGGCAGGGTTGGCACTACCAACCAAGCCAAAATAAACAAAAAACCTTAATATAAAACACCAAAAGACGGCCTTATAGCTAGGTTGTTAGTAGCTCATCATGAGCACTATAAATGCAACATAATAAATTTTGCAATTGTATGTTTTTATAATTGTCTTTTACTACGAAACTAAGAAAGTAATAAGATTGCAACGAATGTCGTTATTAAAAATTTTGAATAAATTCTAATTTTTTATTAAAAAAATCCAAATTATAACATAAAGCCAATTAATTTCGTCTAGGTATATTATGATTTCCTATTAGACCGGACTCTCAGTGGAGTTTCGTTTGCAAAAATAGCGGACCTAAATCTGACTTCTGATATATATTGTATAGATCCCAGACATCCTATAAACAGATGTTGCCAACCAGTTTTGTGGTCCCCCTCTCCCCACAACGGTAATTAAATATGGCATACAAAGAAAAAAATAAAAATTTCCAAAACATTCCGCGTGGGGTATCAAATGAAAGAGCTTATTGAGTAGATCACGAATATATAGCATACTATAACATTTCTTACACTTTCTCTAAGATTTTTTAGAAAATTTACGAAAATGGTCCATTTTTGAGTTAACTTTAAACCCATATAGATTGAAAACTCATGAATATATTTTTTAAATTATTATTTTAAATAATTAACAATAGTCCATTGTTTACGATTAAATAGTTCGTACAGTGGAATAGTTGCATGGGGGAGTGGGGGGAGCATTCAAAGATGGCGAGTATATTTTCAAGTTTAGAAGAGGCTGATGAAGTTAAGAGGCTGATTCAAGAATGTTCTGCCATATTTTTCATTCTGTCAAACACAACGACAGTGCAGAGATAATTATTCTAAGCCCTGACACCGATATTTTTGTATTAGGCCTTTATTTCTGGCATAAACTTGAAAATATACTCGCCATCTTTGAATGCTTCCCCCACTCCCCCATGCAACTATTTCACTGTACGAACTATTGAATCGTCAACAATGGACTATTGTTAATTATTTAAAAAATATATTCATGAGTTTTCAATCTATAGTGGTTTAAAGTTAACTCAAAAATGGACCATTTTCGTAAATTTTCTAAAAAATCTTAGAGAAAATGTAAGAAATGTTATAGTATGCTATATATTCGTGATCTACTCAATAAGCTCTTTCATTTGATACCCCACGCGGCATGTTTTGGAAATGTTTATTTTTTTCTTTGTATGCCATATTTAATTACCGGGGTGCGGGGAAGGGGACCACAAAACTGGTTGGCAACATCTGTTTATAGGATGTCTGGGATCTATACAATATATATCAGAAGTCAGATTTAGGTCCGCGATTTATGCAAACGAACATCTCCTTGGAGCCTGCTCTATATACATATCAAGTTACAGAGGATTTACTATTTTTGAGTTCAATGTCTAGGCAATTAGGCATCCTTATGCAACTAGGCAAATTCTACAAGATGCACGCAAAAGGTTGCAAAAACTGGTTTCACAGAAATCAAATTCCTAAGAATTTTCTTAGGTTTTCCTCTATCACTTCCATATATAAATAATGTAATAACTAAAATAAACCAAGTACCTATATATTTTTTAATTGTTTTTTCATAGGTTACCTAGTAATGCATTCCTTGTTATATTTATGTTAACTATGTAGCTTATATCTCGACGATAAACTACAAAACAAACGAAACCAAATATTTGGTATTTTTAAAGTGAAACTTTTATTACATCGTCTCAAACTTTTTAGTCTGTGTAGCGCATGTCGCGTGTCGCGTGTCGCGACCGACACGCGACATGCGCTACACAAAGCAGTGTTCGGAACCGTTCGAACAGTTTCACTTTTACCGTGGTTTCATAAAACCACACAACATTTTTTTTGAAGTGAAACTTCTTTATCGGGGTTGGAAAAAAATTTAGTGTAACATTTTTTCGTTACGCGTGACATTTTTTCGATACGCGCCATCTTGTTTTTATCCCTACCACGCGTGATTCGACGTATTCCTGTAAAGTTGCATAAAGTAAATTATTTTTTGAAAAATAAGGTCATAAAGAAGTTTCACTTCTTACGTGGTACACTAGTACACGCACACATTTTTTTTACAAAAAGCTAGTCATTGTATAAAGGCTGGAAGTCTTTAATATTAAAAAAAATTAATAAAATGCACAGGCATGATGAATCACAACTACTTCGTCAATAATTAGCACTACCATATAACCCAAAAAACTTACTTAAAAGCATAAGGCGCGGACAGATCCTGGTCTCTCTCCAGGGTCCACCTTCCCTTCTGCAGCTGTCTGCACAGTTCCCCCTGGTCTATCTCCCTGGGCTGTTCCTCCAGGGTTGGGCTTCCCGGAGTACTGAGGGTTTCGTTCTGGAGGGTGAACTGACGGGCGGTCGCTGGTAAGGATATGACGATCTTGGAGGGTGGTACTCCGAGACCTATGACTAGGTCTACTACGGAATCCTGGAATGTTGGAAAGTAGAATTTAATAAAAGCTAAATAAGTTAAAAGTGTAGGTTTGTGAGTTTGTTTTTAGGAAGAAATGTCTGCTAAAACAGAATTTATTTAAATAGTAAAAATCTATATTATTTTTTAGTGAAATAAAGACTTTTTAAATTAATCCTGGCAGAACCTAGATGCGCAACGGGTTATGTTTTACACAAATCCGACAAATTTTAATACGCATAATCTTTAACATATATTTGTCTATGATATTACTGTAAAATAATCGCAAAAGAAAATCATATTAACATGAAAATTAATAAAATGAACCCCTGCAGTTTTTACATTAGCAATGACATCAAACCATAACTTTTCTTTAAAAATTACACCGCAAAGTCTTTCATACATAACTTATTACAAAATAACTTACTAGACATAAACCTGACATGGATTACAAATAGCAGATGCACCTGTTGTGTGTGGCCTAGATATCCTTAAACGTAGACATATAACCAACATAACATTTGCAACCCTATTAAATCTTATTCTACTAGAAATAAGGTCTATTTTCCCACAAATAGAGAGCAAAAGCTAATTTAATTTTTCTTAAAAGCCGTTTACCTTCTCGACGTTTGAGCAGCAGGATTGTACGTAAATTATGATATACAAAATAAATTATGTTATGCTTTAACTATAAGAAAACTTGTTTATTATATTATTGTGAGTAAAAAATTACATATGCATTTATTATAAAGATAATTATTTAACAGAAGGCACGCAAAGGATTATCAGGGGCCGTATTATGACCTCATATTCCCAGTCAGTTTACGCCGTGAATTGAACTGACTGGCAAATTCATATAATACCATAATAATTAACCACAGATAATTAACCATGGATATGAATATGAATTTTCAAGTTAGTTCAATTCACAGCGTAATCTCTCTGGAAATAAGGGGTCAAAATACGGCCCCTAAATAGAACATAGGAATAACGAAGTTGTCCGTTTTATGGTATGTTTGTTAGACATGATTTATATATTACCTCTATAATTAAAACAAAAACACACTAATCGAAACAAATGAGCAAATCTATATTTTATCGGATCATTTTAAAAGTCAAGGAAACATCTAAATATGGCCAGATGGAATCCGGGTGCCGCTTCCTATGCTCGTAAAATTCGATACATTATGTGTAGTATTAATAATTATTATAAAACATATCATATTATATAGTAATCAAAATCCAATGTTAATGATGTTACATTTTATAAATGCTTTATCAATAAAATCTTTGATTTAACCGACTTTTTATAATAAAACAGATTTCAAATTCAAAACATTAAAACAGCAGTTCAAAATGAGAAGAAATATAAAATAATTTCCACTAAATAATCAATTCACTGCATAATAATTATTATTAAATTTTTATGTACTTTTCTAATATCATAAATCACTAATTTTTTAAATCATATCAATAACAATCTTAATAAGTTTGTCAATCATCCGTGTTTTAACGTTTTAAAAGTCTCCACTAGGAATCGAATCCGGAACAACTCAGTTATCCGCTTTTACCTTACCTTCTACTGTAAGTTGTAACAAAAACCAATTCACTTACCGTGTTCATCATATCCCACAAGCCGCTCAGTCTACTCGGATGATACGTCATCTTCTTCACCATTCCCAAAGCATGGGTCTGCACCATCATCAGATCTGCCTTCTTGATCAGCGTCCTCAGGTCGTAGTATTTAGCCAATAGCTCTGGATGAGCAGGCAAAGCCAGTAGAAGTGGACCCTTGTTAGCTGATGAGACAGCGGACCTCGCTTCCCCGACCAACTCGGAGACTTTCGTCCTGTTGAAAGTCCGGTGGGCATCGTGGATCTCGAGACCTTGGATGTACTTCGATTTCAAGATTTCCTTGAAGTCCTGCAAATAAATATTTAGATTAAAATGTGTTTGATATAAAAAGTAGTCTTTGATAAAGGTCACATATTTTTCTTAATTAATCAATTGTAGTATTGGAATTTGCTACAGTTTTAACCGGTTTATATAATGTTATATGGAATCAATTCCAATTATAAAATACAAAAAAATTGTACTGTATCATTTATCAGATTGTGAGCGGCCTTATCTTCAACAGATGTGTCATTCGAGCTTTTGCTAGTTTTCCTTTTTTATGTTATGTTATAGCCAATTATATAATATTCTTACAAAGTATTTAACTATATTTTCAAACTGTTTTTCAATTAATGTCGTATAAGTGGTTTTCATGCAACAAAAATAGTAAGGACCGACCACATCTCCTTGAGGCACCCCGAGGCGCAATCTACACTTTCAACTCTAATTCTTTGCAACGCTGCACCTCTTATCTCATTACCATAAAATAAATTTGTCACCTAACCCCACTGACCTTGCCAACTGATAGATATGTATCGCAACAAATCCGATTAAGCATTAGAGACAGTTTCGCAAGCTTCACAAGGTTGCGTCTTATCTAAAACCTTACATCATGTTACTGTTACATATTGACACTGGTACAGTTATTATGGACATATTTATGGAGCTGGTTTTTGATAAACATTGGGTAAACTGTCGTGGAGTCAAATGAAATATTTGTTGATGAGTTATGGTGTAGTTATGGAAATAAAACGCAAAGCTTGAAGTTAAAGCTCGCCTAATTAAAGAAGAGGACGCTTTATGCACTTCAACAAAGACCAACTTATGTATTCTGGCTTTTGTGTAAGTATTTACTATTTAGTTGATTTTTTGCTGTTTGGTTAAATATTCTTTTGTTATTTGTTTTAGAAAATAAATAAAGATACAATTGACTGACGAAAATACAGATACTTTGGCTTGGTTGGTAGTGGCCCTGCCTTCCAAGCCAGAGGTCATGGGTTCAATTCCCACCCGGGGCAAATTATATATATATAAAAAAAATATAAAAATATTTGTGTGATGAACATCGATGTTTGCTCTGTGTCTGGGTGTTAATTATCTATTTATGTATTTATTTAAAATTATATATATTATGTATTTTTATCAGCCATCTGGTTTCCATAACACAAGCGAAAACTTAATATGGGATCAGATCGTGCCGTGTGTGAAATTTTTCCTGAAATTTATTTATTTGATTTATTTATTTACACTTTAAAAAATACAAACGTGCGGTTTGGAATCATGCTTCATGGTCGATTTATTTCCATTCTTTAAAAATTTATCACAAAGCATTTTTAACGCCATAAAACGAATTTTGATGATATTTTTTAAATTTTGAAAGTAAAAAATTATACCAATTAAAAATTCAAAAACGTATTTCAAATCGCTACATTTAAAATGATAACGAAATATGTATTTCAAAACACAATTTCTGCCACATTTCGTCAAACCAAAAATCATGGATCGTAACGATACATCTAATTTTACGACTACGTTATTCAAATTATGCCCATTTCAACACCTTCAATGTAATAATTATGTGTAAAATATATGGCATTTATTTTAATGACCATTTTATTTCATTATTAAGATGAATGTTCTTCATTATATTTTATGACTGATTAATAGGTTGAATATTAGAATTATGAATGATATAAATTAGCGCAAATGACTAATGAAAATTAGTAAGTAATTCAAATTGTGTTTTATTTTAATTCATAAATTTCCTGTTGAATATTATTATCTTTAACGTCACAACAGATTACCAAAAGCGTAATCAATTGACTTTCTTATCGGTATTATTTTTAAAATATTACGTTTGTTGTTGTTTTTGTTCCTTTGTACTTTCTCTTAAAATTATTAAGCCCCCTTAAGGAATTTATCTCTGAACAACGAATAGGATTCGTTGTTCTGAGGGAATTATACGGAAAGTAAATAACGTACACCGGATATACTTAATCAAAACTGACTTTTATTTTTACAAATACCCACATAACAAATATGATCCTCAGATAATGCATAATGCAAATCGATGCAAATACACTACACTAATATTCATTCAAATTTATCCATAGCCATTAGCCATAGGACGTCTACTGCTAGACAAGAAAATTATTGTTTACTAGCGGTCCGCCCCGGCTTCGCCCGTGGTACATGTTTACGTTTTCTCTACATAAGAACCATCCTCGTACTTCAAGGAATATAATAAAAAAAGAATTATCGAAATCGGTTTAGCCGTTCTCGAGTTATGCACTTACCAACACATTTTGCGATTCATTTTTATATATAAGAAGATTGTTAGAGATAGGTCTGTATGTAAACCTTATTTATTCTAAAATCTAAAACATCATCATCATCATGTTAATTAAGATTATAACTAATGTTTATCAACAATCTAGTTGTGTCCAAAAAGACAGAAAGCCATGCCATATAGATTGATGTAGTTCCAGGATAACCAGACAAGCGAGAAGACACTATTTGACATTGATCTTGGACAAAACAAAAGCGCTTCAAGAAATAAGCAACCATTCGCCATATGTCAAAGTTATTAGTAAACATATAGTATTATACATAAGACACAAAAACAAACAAACACGCACCGCCATACGCGACCTCTTTTTCATAATTTATTACGTTTCTTGTGCAACAGATCCAAAGATACATTATAAATAAACGAACTGAATAAAATACATCCTGTCGAAAAAAACGGTTCGGCTTCATTAAATTGCCTTTTCGGTTGCACTTGATTAGACAATTTATAGCTAGCGGTAAAGCTCAAGAGGAAAATGTGGGTTTTACTTTGAAATATTATACTAGGTTTCCTGTTAACTATAGAGATAAATCAATCACATTTTGTGCACTAAGCAATCGAATATGCAGCAAAGATTTACTTTTTTGTCGTTTTGTATAATTTTTGTTAATAACTAAGTTTGTTTCCTCCATCTTCAGACAGACAACCAACACTTGATTTTGTAAAATAAATGCACGTTCAAATAATTTAAGTGATAAGTGATGGTTTAAATACCATCTCTAAAATTTTACCTATCCAATAAAAAGAATATAAATGTTTTCTATTTGACGTATAAGTAGTCTATTGAAAACATACGAGTTACTAGTTATCTTGAAGTCGGTTCAAAATAAAACAATGCACCATAAAATACACAGCAGAATGAAATCAACACAATATACTTTTTGCTCACAAAAAACCCGTCGTGTCACAGATCTCACATGTCGCCTAGCGTATTTATTACACTAAAAAACTGACCACACTCAATTAGAAGTACGGCAATTTATTCCATAGTCACTAGCGACAGTGATTGAAGTGACCCATTTGTTTTGTTTTTGCAATGTGGTTTTCCCAGTATGTAACTATTGAGTAATTAGACATGCATATTAGGCTAGTCTTGAAAATGATTTTAGAGCTATGGGGAGTTGCGTCGCTACGTGCGCGCACTTTCTTACTAGCCCATAGAGTTGATGGAAGAGATAAAATAGTTGCGGAGACAAAAGTTGCTCTTGCGCGCTAGCTCTTAGGCTCCCATAGAGTGAATAAGAATTAGAACACGATTAAACTATTTTAAAAAGGAAGAAAACACGTCAGAAACAAAAGGCAAAGTCAGGGCATTAGGGTGGGATTATTTGAGTGGTGCTTTTATCACGATCTCCGGAAAAAGTATCATAACAAATTTTGGGTATAAGTAAATAAGATCTACAACATAAGTTCAAATTACCTGCCTTATGAATTAACACTAATTTCAGATATTTGTTAATCTACTTCAAAAAAAAGGAGGAGGTTTATTCGGCCGGTATATAATTTTTATTTACCTACCTAATACAATCTTTACTACACTTCCTCGCTAGCGTAATTTCAAACCTTCAAACAAATTAATGTATCACTATATCTCATAACTTCTTGATTCATTGAGCGTATTACGAAAGCAATAAGATCGGTTCGATTAGCCGCTATCAATCATGTCTAACTAAACGAATACATATTGTGTGGGTAGTAGTCAAAATTATACATATAAGTACGTTCTTACCTACTCTTATTTTTTTATCAAATAACGAAAAGTTTATAACTATAAAAATATTTTTGAAATCCTGGGTTATCAATTCAACCGTATTTTCATATAACGCGACGGTATAAATGAAAAAAAAAAATGTTTCAGATGAAAAAAATATTCCGTTGTAATATTTTTTACACACGTGGGAAATTTTAGAAGTAACAACATTCATAAAAATCTGTTGATATCTCACAAAATCAAAGCAAATAATAGTTATTGGTGGCCTTTCATTAGTAATCGAACATTAACCTATAAATTCAATTAAAAAGATTTCTTATAGCAATACAATTTTACATCACACCATATTAGGTAATTAGACCGAATGGTAATGACTGACTCATATACAAGTTTTAAAATTTAAATTGATAACATTGACGTTGGGATTACCTATTTCGTTTAAGATTAAATTAAAAATCACAAATAATTAACTTTAACGAGAAAATATATAAATATTTGTTTTACACATCGTTACCTACATAAAAAGTATCGATTCGTAAGAAGAGGAAATTGCAAAATTTATAACTATTAATTTAGTACGTAGTTATGTATCAAATAAAAATATTTTAAAGTGAACTTACAAAATAATAATTTGTTCTTATTATTACTCCTTGCTTGCAATAAGTGTGCAGTTGCGGTTTTAATTGTTTATGCGCATATTTAATTAGTTCTCACGTAATGATTTCCATTTAACCCGGCGTCATTGAGGTTGGGTCAAAATGACCCGGCTTGTTTATAATTTACAATATCTTTGTAATTACGTGCACGATTGTGCTGTTCTTTGTAGTAGCTGGAGCTAATAATGTACATTAAACGTTTTGGAAGTGAAATCCTTTCGACGTCGAGTGTACTGGGAGCTACACGCGTGTATTTTCGAAAAAGGTAAATATGACCCATCCTCACAATTGATGTAACAATTTCGCGCCATGGCTAAGTTATCGATTTTTACTGTTGTGTATGATTTCTTGGTGTCTGCAAACATTTTTTTTGCTTGTTTCTGTGAATTTAATGTTTTTGTTTGTCTAACAGGTACTTATTATAAAATAGGTACTATAAACGGATAGAATAGAAAATATCACGTATCATGGCGGGTTTAGACTCTGTCTGACTCAGACTTACCTTATTATGATGATGAAGTAGAAGAAGAGGATCATGTTAGAGTGCGGAGTGTGTTTCAAGCGGAGAAAAGCGAAACCCGAATTCAATACCTTTTACAATAAAGCTAAATATGGGGTTGACGTCCCTGATGAACTTTGCGCCTCATATGATGTGAGTCGTAACTCCAAAAGGTGGCCCCTGACAATTTTTATGCCATGTTCGACACATAGGAATTAATGCGCTTATAATATGTCGCATAAATAAAAACAAACCAAACGATAAGCGACGTAATTTTTTGAAAAACTTAGGTCTTGCTCTGGTCTTAGAACATTTGAAAATTTGCCAGGAATTGATTGATAGCAATGAAAAATGGGTAAAAGAATCAGATAATTTATTGGTGGATCATCAGAGGAGCCACCTGCAATTACCGCAAAATATGTTAAGTGTGTCCGGAAATAAAAATAGTAAAACAAAACCATTTTTGTCAAGCTTGCCCCAAATTTATTTGTCCTGAACGCATCATGGCTTTCTGTATTGATTTCATTTACAACAAAGATTCTAATTATCTTTGTTAAAGTTTTTTTCTAATATATTAGACTAAATTTTATAAAAATGCTATTTGTAATCAAAATTACTGGTTATTAGCGTAGTAATGACATGAAAACGTAAGAGGTCTATAATTTGTTCCTATTTTTATGAGTTTATGTCAAAGTTGATTAAAGAGAATAAAACGTTGGTTAATTATTATTTTTATTTTATATTATCAAAACCAGAATACCTATAACCTATAATAATAACACAGAATACTAATTTTCTTAAAAAGTTTAAAAATAACAACTATAAAATATATGGGTAATATTGACCCACCTCAACGTTCGCGTATCTGTTTTCTACCACAATGACGCCGGGTTAAGTGACATTCCTATAAAAAGTAACAACTTATTAAGACTGATCGATATTTTTTTTAACTTGCATAAAAGCGCGCCAAAGCCGAGAATATTTTTTTTGCTTGTCATGGCAAGAAGATGTTACAATATTATATATTTTCTTTTCTTTATGGAATGCCAGGATTTTTTTGTAAACTTGAATTAATTGTTTAAATTTAAATTAAGAATGAATGCATTATTCTTAATTTAAACAATTATTACCTACTACAGGTTCCATATATTGTGCCCACAGATAATTTATAGACAGCCTGTTTAGCTTTGTATCGATAAAATCGTTTTGCGAAATTTGCGCACGTGCGGCTACATACAGATAATAAAATGTGTATTATATAGGGCAACATTGATTAAATACACGCATGACATTTAATTACGTACAAGGTATTATATGAACTGGTTAGTTAGCATTTATTTATCGTTCCTATACAATTAAGATGTTTCTAAAAATTATTTATAGAATCTTAATTACAGGATGTAGGTAGTTATTGTCTATAAATTTTAATAGGATTGATGTTAATTATTATCCACTTATTATTTGTTACCTATATTAAAAAGATTCACAATAAAAAATAATAAAAAAAATAAAACAAAATGCATGTTTTATCTGTTGTCGAACGTGACCTGTGTCATGCGAATTGCGATGATAATTAAAAAAAAACGAAAGCGCGCGAAACTCGAAACATGCTGTCGTGCGTGATGCGTCAGTTTTTCAGTGCGTTAAATTACTTGACCTTTGGAAATACGTACTTAAAATATTGCAATATTCTTAAATATGGGTAACTATTTGAACTTTTAAAATTTGCCATACCTTTACATATAATTTAATTCACAGTGCATCACTGTTATCAAGGAGGTTACTGTCAAATTTTGTGAAAATTGTAATTTTAATGAAGATGGTCTAAATGAAGATTTATAGACGGGTATGTTATTAACATTTTTTATAAATTATAGATCATAATTTTGTATAATGAATGTTGATTTAAGTTATTACTGTAATATTTTCGAGTTCAAACATTTGTGAAATATATCTGTTTGTGTTTTTAATTATAGAATGCTCTTCAATATTATAGACATACTAGCGGTCCGCCCCGGCTTCGCCCGTGGTACATATGAAAAATAGATGTTGGCCGATTCTCAGACTTACCCGATATGCACAGAAAATTTCATGAGAATCGGTCCACCCGTTTCGGGGGAGTATGCAGACTAACATTGTGACACGAGAATTTTATATATAAGATTATCATAATACAATTTTTATAATTTGAAATTTCTTGCTATTGAAGTAAGTAATTACTAGGAAAATTTATACACATCAATAGATAGATATACTTAGCATAAAAGAAACTATAAATAGGTGTAACAAAAAAGCTAGGCAGTACGACACTAGCCAAATCACCTAGGTCTCACCGCCCTTGATGGTATCTAGGCCATGCAGCAGGTTTGTCAGGCACATGTTACCATTGTAGAAAACATTTAAAAATGCTTGACCAACTTGACCTTAATATAGATGTTTTATTTAAAGGACTTTCATCAGATATCTGGTTATATAATGAGGAACATTAACCTGACCTCTGTATGGGTATAATGTTACATGTGACGCTTTGGATTTTATTTCCGATTTTTTATTAAATGTGCACTGTTGCGTAATATTTTTATGTGTTTTATGTGACCCTGTTTAAATTCAATGTTAATTTTTGAAATATGCAGAGCATTTTAGTTTATCACGTCTGTTTCGTTTTAAATTTAATGTGTCAGATATCTGTGTAATATATTGTAACTTAAATAACTTGTATAAAATCAAATAAATAAAACTTATTAATGTTTTTAGTCTAATAGCTTAATTAATTTAAAAATAACTTCATTCATTAAACTCTACATCATTTGTAATGCAAACAAGTTCTGTTGAACGAATAAAATTATTGGATAAAAATAACACAAACGAAAAAAGCGTTTTTGTTTTAATTACCGTCGCGTCGTAATATTTGTTTTCATTTATTACTTAATTTAACAATATTATTCCAATTGTAACTTAGGCATCTGAAATAAGTTTATCAATATCAAGTCCCCACTAGATTATAGATACTTTCTTATTTTCAAATGCTTAAGAATCCCACTACATTTTTTTATTACAAAGACATTGGAAAAACCAAACACTGTTTGCAATCGGAAGAAAAGCGATCATCAAATTAACATTTCGATCATAACCTTGACCCAAAGGGCAAAGCACCTTGGCATGATATGCCATACATTACATATGAGTGTGTGACAGACATCGTTGATCCAGATACATGTATATATTTATATCAGCCACACCTATACTAGTGCCCTTTAAAACATATTAACTTATGTACTAGGGCATAATAGTTGTTCTATATAATTTTGTAATTGTATACAAGAACTTATTTATAGGTAAATACCTATGTAAAGTATGTGTTACGATGACTTAACACAGCCTGGGAAATTAATGCAGTTATCAAGTGTTCTTCGTAAAATAATCTTATCATTAGAGTAATTTATAGTTTATAATATGAACAGAAAAATGAAAGTTCGAATTAAATACGAAAAAATATTTATTTCCAGAGGACAGAAATTACGATATTTTAGCTTTTTAAAATATCGTAATTTCTGTTTTAAACGCGATATTACCTAACTGTCCTTAACTTTCTTTTTTACAGCATTTTAATTTTCCTCAGTTACTTTGATTACATATTTGTAATGCTTATTTACGTGACATTTAAATCAAATAATACTGCTTCCGTAGATCTTTATTGCGAAATTGATATCTAATCTCTAATTTCTTATCTTCTGCGCTATAATAATTAGCCAGAAATAATAAAAGATTACTACTTTTATAATCTTTGAAAAGGAAAAACTCCCACATCCTACTAATATTATAAATGCGAAAGTTTGTGAGGATGGATGTGTGTGTGTCGTATGTTTGTTACTCTTTTACGCAAATACTACTGAACCGATTACAATTAAATTTAACACACATAGGGTAACTTGGATTAGCACAACTATGCGGGTTTTTCTTTGAAAACGCGTGCGAAGACAGAGTGGAAAGCTAGTAAATAATAATTGAGACGCCCCTTTCAACAAGCAACAACTTTTTCTTGTGTTTGACTTGACGTATCGTTTGATAAATCGCGTTTAAAATCAGTTAGAGTCTTTGGCCAGTTCTTTGGCATATAATGATAATATTATATGCAGTTACATATTTTGTAAAATTAAATTGTATACTGACATGATTTAAAAGAGCAACTATGGAGTTTCTTGCCGGTTCATCTCCGTAGATATTGCTTTCCGAATCGGTGGTAAATGTTAAAAATATGTAATGACGTTTCAAAAGCTTCTCGAAGAAGTCTAATTTAATAAACAAATATTTGAGTTTAAGTTTTGAGTTTAATTTCTAAGCGACAGACAGTCAGCAATGTGACAAACCTGATACATCTGACGGCATTGTAAGGTATACCTGTAACCCGGAACCCGTCTCACGTCGCAGTAACTAATTGCTTTTTATAGCGCTAATTACTGAACTGGATCAATGGCATCTAACGCCACTTGTGTTTGTGTTCATTTATGTATGTAGTTGCTATCGTTGTCAGAAGTTTATTCTACGTACTGTGGCTGAAATATGATTACCTAAGGAAAAGATGAAAAAAGAGAGAAATTTATTCGTTTTTAGAAAAGCTATTGATTAAATAGATAATATGATTATACTATTGAAGAACAGGAGGCAAACTTTTTACTTCTAATGATATGCATGTAATATGCCTCCGCATGGCAATATATTACTTGTCACGTTTTCGCAAATATAATAGAAAAGCGTCTTGTTCACATTAGCGTTTATTACCTTGTCTAAATTCTTAATGCTGCACTAATCTTCCTTATGTAAGCTATTAAAAAACTGTCATATCTGTATCAAGTTGTCTATAAGATTAATTTTCCATCGTTACTCAAGCTAACCTTGGCAATTTGGAAGCTGGGTCAAGATCACGCCTATTTATTATCTGTAGCAGTTGAATTGGACTGTCAAAGATTCTATCTGTCATTCTTTAAAATTGATCTGCTTATTAAATCAGCAGATATGGAGATAAGATTATGGACGAATTGAATTAGCATAAGAACCGTTCCTTCCTCTGTGAGAGCAGAATTTTACTAAAAGAAGTATGAGTGCTTATGAGTAATTCAATGCTAATTTATATAAGGTCTTCATCAAGTTACATATTTAATTATGGTTAATTTACTACATTGTTTAATACGTGTCATTTTCTCCATGAGAAGATTCCCTAGGAGTACCTACTTTGAATTGTAACTATAAAGATTTTGAATTAGGGTTGTTGGTGTACCTTAATAATAAATTATACATTTAATATCTAGGTTTTTTGTGTAACCTATAATTAAGTACATAGCGCAAAATAACTCGTGTTATAAAAGACAAGGTAATCTTAACTTCACGTTGAAAACTATTTAACTTGAAATATTTCGAAATGTATCGTATATTTTAAACAAGTCATTTCCACTCCCAGATACGTGTTGATATGGTAAATATGAACCTTGATATAAAATATGTTTTAATATTAAATGTTAAACTTGTTTTACTATGTGATGGAGCAATCGCTATACTTAATAATCAAAAAGCGGGAAACTGATTTAGATCAAAATTAAAGATGAACTAGATGCTTACCCCGACTTCTCTCAGGTAGAACGTCTTATTTAGTTGTAATGTTTGTTGTAATAAAAAATACAGTCTTATTATATTGAGTTATAAGTGGTATACTTTCAGTTGTAATTAAATAAATATAATAGACTAGATTTCCGCCCGCGGCTTCGCCCGCGTTTTCAAAGAAAAACTCGCATAGTTCCCGTTCCCGTGGAATTTTCGGGATAAAAACGGGATAAATTTCATTGTAATCGGTTCAGTAGTGTTTGCGTGAAAGAGTAACAAACACACACACACACATCCTCACAAAATTTCACATTTATAATATTAGTAGTACCTATGTGGGAGTAGGTGTATCAAATTAATTACATCGAGATTAGTACAAGAATAGTCACAAACAAATAATTAAATGGATTACATAATCCAAAGGTAATTGCGTAAGTGATACATTCCCAAAGCTATTGTTAATACACCATAAAGGCTAAAGCGTAATGGGAAAGTTAAACATTGATATTAATCGTACACAATAGATAAAAGATCTGTAATAATGTAACTTATTGAAGTACAAATAAAACCATTAAAAATCTGAGTTAAAAAATCCAGAGATAACGTTAAGCACATTGTTTACAATCTTAACCAAGTCCAGTTCAAATATTAAGTTTAAATATTTTAAGATCGCTGAAGCCAAAACTAACTAACCTTAACTTAAAAATGAAACGTAAATTCAAAACCACCAAAACATTTGTCACTACATACTATGTCTATGAAAAGAATAAGAAATAAACGTTATTTATTATTTACTAGCTGCTCCGCGCGGTTTCACCCCCGTGGCTCCTCTCTTGTTGGTTGTAGCGTTATGATATATACCTGAAAGAATTTTTCAAATCGGACCAGTAGTTCCCGAGATTAGCGCGTTCAAACAAACAAACTCTTCAGCTTTATAATATTAGTATAGATTTAAATCTGCGCATGTGATGACAGCACACATAATATATTGTGTCTATTTCAAATTAAAAGAGTCATCTAGACTGAATCAACCACAACTGTAAACCTTTACTTTAACTCCGATGTACCGAAGATGCAAGTTGCGAAACGGAGAGAGTCCAAAATTAAGGAGCCAAGCAATACTTAAGCTGTCAGCTTAAGATAAGATAATCGTAAAGTCCTTCGTTATTAAAGTCGCAATGTAAAAGAATATTGAAATAACTTCGATGAGTAATTTTTCTAGACATTTTAGTTTGTTCTTAGTTGAATCTGCTACATATTATGTATTAACAAAAAGTTAAGTGGTCTATACCAAACTTACGACACTTATACACTACGCAAAAAAATACCGACAAGTTAAAACTGTAGAAAAACATTGCGTTTTCGAGATAAAATTACAACCGTACATAAATCAGATCACAGCAATTAAAAAAATGTCAATATTATATTGAAACGGATATCCAGTATGAACAAAAACCAAACAATATTAAAGTTACATTCCATAAATGGTTAATGAATCGATTGGCTTGTTTTGGCAATCTTATGTTTTGCCTCGTTCTACTTATAGTTCACTTTTCCTACTGAAAAACATGAAAATTATCTTAAAACACATGTTTATGTTTTTACCGATTAATATGTTTTCTTCATTGATATTTACGAGCACGCAAGAAAAGAGAAAAGGCAAGAATTGCCGAAGTGCTGAGGGGCCGTTCAAGTATTACGTAAGCAGATTTCTTACCATTTTTTACCCCCCTGCCCCCCTTGTCATCAAAAGTAAGCAAAGCACTAACCCCCTCCCCCTATGCTTACGTAAACATTTTTAGTAATAAATGTTTTTTAATATTGTTACTTTTAAAATTGGAAAATTCATGAAAATATTAGGTTTAACTGATACACATAGACTATAGAGTAAATGACAAAAAATATAATCAGAAATAAAGAACATAATTAACATAAAGAATATTTTCGGAACACATTAACAGTCTTCAGTCCATAAAACCTGAATCCACGATTCTAAGTTATCGTTGACATTGGATTGCTGCTCAGTGTTGTGAGTCTGCTAATTCCCCCATAGAAACCCTTCACATACAGATATTGAAAACACCGTGTATCTTGTGACCAATTGCCGGAGTCGATCTTAAGAAATAAAATATCAATCATTTACCTTTTTACTTTGAGATAGGCCATCATATTTTTTACTCATAAGTCGTTTTAATTGTTACAGAACGTAAAGAGAAACTCTGTACTTATATTTACTCACCTTGGAACAAAAATGAAGCAGATTGGATTTATTTTTAGTCGCCGCTTGCAATTCTTCTTCAATTCTCTTAGATACAATAATATCTAGTTCCTTATCTGACTTTGCTTGTAATTTATAATTTCGCCAAACTTCGTTAACTAACTTTTGTACATTTTGCACTTTCGTCCCAGGATGAGATTTTTTAAAACTTTCGAACAGTTTTTGGTATAACTTGGATTTGACAAGTGAATAGCGCACGGTAATTTCCCTAATGCGCGGTAATTCCCCTAACCAGTTCTCAAAGCGAGTTCCTACGCATTAAATGTATTATTTGCGGGAATCCCCGAAAAAACTTAAATAACTAACGATGACGTAATCATCATCTAGACCCCCCCACCCCCCATGTCATCCAAAATAAGCAAAACAGAGACCCCCCCACCCTCCCTTGATGCTTACGTAATACTTGAACGGCCCCTGAGACAATAAACTCTGAGAATGTATTTTTATACTAGCGGTCCGCCCCGGCTTCGCCCGTGGTACATATTTACGTTTTCTCTCCATGAGAACCATCCTCGTACTTCAAGAAATATAATAAAAAAAGAATTATCGAAATCGGTCCACCCGTTCACGCGTGATGCCGTGACCAAGGGAAATAGGGATTCATTTTTATATATAAAGACAATAAGCTGACTCTGATTTCCATGAATTGTTGACATGACAGGATTCAGAGGAAAGAACAAACATCGGAGATATAACTTGGTAAAGGTTGAAGGGATGTCACAACTGTTTTTTTATAAGCTGTAGAGATGTAAAGATGAGCTGTAAAGATCGACCTATGTAAATTGTGCGTTACCCGAGATTTTCATATTCATATTATGTATATACCACAGAGGAAATTGAAATAAGTACGTTTGTAGATCTAAATATACCAACCGCTTTTAATTTAAACGAGATTTATGGTGCTGAAAAAGCGTTGACACATATTTATGAATCAATAATTTATTATGTCAAATGATCAGATTAACTTAATTATATGAATGACGTCACAATCGCATACCAAATATGTGACCTCGAACACCAAGTGGAGCTGTCAAAATTGCAGTCAGAAAGTGACTTTAACATTATGTTGATTCATCAGTATTTTAAAAACGTTACTTGTACAAGTGACACAAGAATTTTACTTGCATAAGTAAACAATTAAAGAAACTTGTCGTAAAGGAGTTGTGAGAAATTTAAGAACCACTTCAACAACTGATCGTCTGTAAGATTATAAAACAGTGCCACAATTTTAATGTAAATAAATAAAAACAAATATTCATCAGCGAGACAAGATAAATGAAAAATGTCCGGATAAGGATCCGATGGATAAGTATCGAGGATCCGGACCTTAAGGTTTGAAATCTGTTTAATTTGGAGGCTTTTATCCGAGTGTCATATCGCTGGCACGTTAACGATAATTTGCAAATACGAAAAGAAGTAAGACGATATTTCAGATCAAGCTGACAATATACATTAACACGTTCGCTGCGAAACAGGGCTTGAAACACCCTGTCCGTGTCTCGTCGTTATAGCGGTAGGAAAAAACTTAAACTTCTCTGTCGTGCGGTAGGCATAAATTCCATCTGGTTCAGTGTAGGAAAGTGATATCTATATATCTGAGATGTGCTATTGATTCCTAGTTCAATGGAATACCGACCTTAATACCGGGTTTCTTAGACCTCGTGCCGCACTGAACAAATAAAAATTCTAACACAGTGCGGAACGAGGTTGCGAACACCTCGTACCACCGCGCACCTCGTACCGCACCCTAAGCTAGCTTCACGCGGTTAGTGTTGTGCAACGCATTCGAGACTATTTGTGGAACAACTTATTGAAGCTTTTACAAAGAAGGACTTGAATGTGGATACAGGTACCTAATTTTCAAACTACTCGTTATAATAAATATCGTTAATAGAAACGTGAATGTGACATGTTGAGTAACTTTCTTCAAATAGGTTGATAATCATGATTACTATTAGTGTGTTTGTTCATTGAATCAACTAGCGGCAAATCCAAAACACCCGGCAATCGGTGTATGGCTCATCAAAATTTAACTCTTGCCCAAGTCAACAAGCCAACAAACAAGGCACATCATCTTATAAAGGGATCAAAGAAGAGGAGATGTGTAGGATGTTACGAAAAACTCCGCATCTTCTTAACAAGTCGTGAGGCCGACAAAAAAAGTAAAGGAAATTCTCACAGAATGCACTGGTTACAAACAATATTCTGGTTTGGCCTGTTTTAATAAAAAAACATCCATAAGTTTGATAAATAAATACAATTAAATAAAATCGATATTTCTTTTCCCATCACTAAATTATATGAAAAACTGCTATTGTTCAGTGCGGTATGGGGTACATCAGACCCCACATTTTATTTTACCCATAGAATCTAAACTAACTAATCTAACCACGGGCGGCGGTAGATTTAGGTTAATGAACTCATTGTTAATAATAATCACGACAAAAGCCGCACACTTTGTCTTATTTGGCGCCAAAAAAAGGATTTTGGTCTTCTACGGGCGGTGGGGTTTAATATGCCTCGTGCCGCCACAATCTCTGGTATAGGACAAGGTTTAAAACGACCCGTAACGCAGTAATGGAAAGTACAGATATATCTGTGCCGCAGCGAACGTGTTAAGCATATGATTAAAGTTTGATACTCGTAGCATTTACGTTTATAAGAACCAGTAGTTCGTCATCCTTATACGTGTTTTCTCTGATTGATATGCTAGATTTAACTTGATAAGATTTTAATCCCCATAAAAACTATTTGTTTCTGGTGTCTTTACAAAGTATAATATGCGAAAATGCGCATATTCCTCGCACTGCTCCAATTTTTCATCCTTAAATTTTATTGGTGCAATTACATACTGTAACAATTACAGAGATGCTCTTGTTTACTGAAAAAAAAAACGTTTCTTAACAAGATGTTACGCAAATCGCACCTTGTAACTAATTAACATATCAATGGAAACAATGAGTGCATTAGTCCTGGGTTTGTCCGAACTTTCTTCACTACACGATACACGAATTTGGACACAAACAACAGGTAATAGAGACTGGTTTACATTGACAGTTAGCTAAGTTTAATGGACCACCGACCTGTCATTTTAAAAGAGATTAGGTGTAAGTAAATATTACATAATTTGAAATGGCTGTTAAACTTAATAGCTCTGAGAGCAAGTACCCATTATCCGGTTGTGATTATCTATTATTGGTATCTTAGGGAAATCTGTTGGTGATCTTAGTCGAAATTGATTATAAACATAAGCATAATTTTTAGCCGCTCTATTTAAGGATTTATAAATAAGTAGATTAGCTATAACATTTAACTTAATAACGCACTTCCATTCTTAATTATGATGATGTAGATAAGGTGATATTACAATAAGGAATATGGTACAATCGAGCTGACGATAGGTAGAGAGCAAAACCCTGGTTAACATGTAGTAAACACATAACGTTTGGGCTCGTTTGATTGGTCTTAATTATTTCTGTTTATTTCTCATATAAGAAACCATGCTCTTAGTTCTCCAAAAGAGGACTTTTTTTTAGTTTCGATGAGAGCATATTATAAATTAAAAATAAATTTCTTTAGTATCTGATATTTATTTTGGAATTAAACTGAAATTTCAGCTTTTCCAAGCTGCGTAGCACAGTCTTTGTTCTGTTTTTTATTTGAAAGAAGAAATTTTAGGAACGCTCACGCTAATAAACGTTTTCAATGCAATTTTAGAGCAGTAAAAAGTGCAGTATATAACCAATATCTCTGGAATATCTCAAAAAGCTTACCTTATCCTCGTTCGAGACGCGCACAATAATTTTCAATTTGGGATTATGTTTTCTGTAGTCCTTCAGAAGAGCGTCGAGTTTGTCTCCTCTGGCCGTTCCCGCGTAAACGAGGTGTGTGCACTCCGTAAAGTCAGAATTTCGCGCGCTTTCCACGTAGCAGGCGAGCCGCGCGGCGCCCGCGCCTGCGCCGTCCGCCGACCACACCGCGGCGAAACCCAACAAGAACCATAGCCACATGTTTAAAAAAAATCAATCTGTCATTCCGGACGCGAATTCTATATTTTGATTTTGGAAGCGCGTTGGTTGTTTGAACAGCGCAGTACGAGTGGCGGGTTGGCCGCGGCCGGTCACACTCATAGGCGCCCCCGCCCTCACGGTGGTGGCCGCTGAAGGCCGCGCGCTCACCGTAACTCGTAACTGGAGCTTGCATGCTTTCATGTCACTCTTACGCATATGTCGTAATCCTTTGACGTTATTTTTTTCTGACAGCGAACTTTTTGCACGCAATAAATCTCGACTTGGACATTTAAAAAATTTACTCTGAAAATCAATTAACGTTTGCGAAATGCAATGGTATTTATTGCCGTTTCAGAATTTGAAAAAACAAGCTACTTTTAAGAGAAAATAAATGTATTTCGCACCGCAAGCGTTAATTGCCAAATTCAATAAAAAAAAATAAAGCTTTTTGGATATTTTTACCCGACTACGGCAAAGCAAAAGGATGTATTTCGCACCGCAAGCGTTAATTGCCAAATTCAATTAAAAAAAATAAAGCTTTTTGGATATTTTTACCCGACTACGGCAAAGCAAAAGGATGTATTTCGCACCGCAAGCGTTAATTGCCAAATTCAATTAAAAAAAATAAAGCTTTTTGGATATTTTTACCCGACTACGGCAAAGCAAAAGGAGGGTTATGATTTTGACAGGCTATGTATGTATGTATGTATGTATATATGTATGTATGTATGTATGTATGTATGTATGTATGTTCATCTGTTCCCTCGTAACTTCTAAACTACTTATCAGAATTCGACAAATGACATATCATTAGAAGCGTCTTAATTGTCCGCTGGTTATAGGCTATATGGGGTTTCACAAAGTCTAATGTGGCGCCCTCTAGCGGACAAAACATACAGAGTAAAAAAATAAAGTTAAGATAAATATGCCGTGTTTGGTATCATTTGAAAGCTTTTTACTTGCACATTTTGAACATATATATATTGCTAGCATTTGCTTGTGACTTTACCTGTATTCATGGGCTGATTGCATATAATTCACATCTTTTCGTTCATAGCTTCTTTATTAGTTCATCAATTTAACTTTTGTTTTATACTTTTTCAGCGTCGTTTTTTGTCGTAGTTGGGTTTTAGTTGTTTTACTTTTTATCTTGTTACGTTTCCTAACAAAATTTGGTCGTAGATCTTCCATCGCTATATACAGACGTATTCATATAATCATAATATTATAGACTACAGTGTGTCTATCAAAAATAAGTTGAAACGTCCGTCCCTATCTATGAAAATAGGTACTTTTTAGCATATGAAGCAAAATGCATACCAAAGATTGCAGATAACGCGCTTGAAAAAGTGAAAACTATCTTAGATAAATACTTTAATCTTTGTACCAAATTTTGTACAGATGCCTTCAGCTGACATGAGATTGAGCAAATATTTTCAATTCATCCTTACAAACTATCGCGTTTATAACGTCAATAGGATATTAGGATTCGTCAATCACTGTTATGGCACAAGGAACAGAAATAGAATTGAAATGCCATTTTTCCGATTAGCTAAAGTTAAAAATTCATTTATGGGTCAAGATATACGCTTTTACAATAGAATTCCTCATAATATTAAAGAGTTTAGTAGTTCTCAATTTAAAACTTATATAAAAAATGTACTAGTTCAGAGAGCGTACTACAGTATTCAGGAATATATGGACGATAAAAACCCATGGAGGGTTGTCGCGAAAAAACCACAGGACAGTTCTTTGGCATGTTATTTTAATATATGATGTTACATATGTATTTTGTAAAATTGTAAAACTGACATGATTTAAAAGAGCAACTATGGAGTTTCTTGCCGGTTCTTCTCCGTAGATACTGCTTTCCGAATCGGTGGTAAATTTTAAAATATGTAATGACGATTCAAAAGTGCTTCTATAAGAAGTCTAATTGAATAAATAAATGTTTGAGTTTGTTTGAGTTTGTCATATGCACCAACTTTATCTACAGACATAGTTCTATCGATACCGACCTGGTTATCAGTTACGTCTTACATCACACGCTAATAGATCAAGTTGTGAATAAGATCCGGAATATAATATCGACGATTGTAATGAATCACGCCTTACGCACTGCTTCCGCCGATGGATAAACATGTATTTTAGATATGTCTCAATTTGTAGGGTAATGGGGTAAAGTTGGTTTGTATGAAGTAACCTCTGGAAGAATGAATTGCAAAAAAAAATTTCATCGATAGAAAGGTACGTTGCTAATGCTTTAGGTGGTGTCACATGTCACATAAAATGAAAAAAACTTATTGTTTTGATTGTTACATTAGGTTTAAATTATAGTCCTTTTTAACTTTGGTGAACCTGGGATTCGTGAAAAGGCTAAAAAACGATAATTTTCAACAATTTAAGTATGTTTCAGTATAACTTTTATAATTTGTCTTTATATAAATCCTCCAGGATACATTATTTTCAGAAGTATAACTTATAAGTACTTAATAACGGTCATTTTTATTTAAACTGCTAGGCTTTGAGCTTTCAGCAGGATACCTGTCTATATCTATATTCATATTCTCTCCAGAGATAAAACCATGTATTGCTATTTGTAATGCTCACATAGGCTTTGCTATTACTACATAATACTAATTCTTAATTCCTCATAATACTATTATGCAAGAAGATATCACCTCGATATCATTCACACCGGAGCGATTGAGTAAGGCACACGCAGCTTAAGTTTCACAGCGAATATGTAATATTTAAACGTGATTTAAACTCTCTGACTCTATTATACCTAATATTTAAATCTTATTTATTGTTATTAAAAAATATTTATTATATGTCTGTGATGTGACCTTATTTCGACAAAAGCTCTATTCCTCAGAGGCTTGCCAACAAGAAACATGAATCAGGGAAATGAACAACTATGCATTAAAAAGTACCTTTCCTGTTCCCTAAATATTATAGTCGAATAAGAAGATGGACGGTGCCAACAACTTCTATTAATATTTTCACCTATTATTTAAATCGCAAATATCCTATTATCGAGCATTGAGATTTGAGAGGCTCAGTGGTGAGGACCTCGGACTTAAAATCGATAAGTCGGAGGTTCAAGACCGGCAAACGTGCAGAGAATATTTTAAATTTTTTCGATTAATCTGCACATGTGGATAACATCACCACTACTCGAATACGTGAAGGAAAACATCGTGAGGTATGTCAAAAAATCAAAAGTTTATCATGCGACATGTGACATCTGCAAATCTCTGCATTTGGCCAGCGTGGTGGACTGTTGTCTGAACCTGTATGGGAACATAATATATGGGCTGATGATGATGTCAATTTTAAACATCTGCAGTCTAATAAGCAATAGACGATGCAGGTAATCTATGAATAAGAGTCAAACTATCAAGCTGTATAAACGTATAATCAAATGTATACATGATAAAATTAATTAATTGAATTTTGATAACACATTTTTATTCACATAAAAACTACTACGATAACATAATATATCCGTGATAATTTTTCTTTATAAAAGTAAAAACAAAACACAGTTTACGAATTAATTATAATTTTGAATATTTTTCATTAATGCCACATCACTTTGAGGAAAAGGACACGATTGTATTATACCTATTAATTTTAATCTTCATATACTTGAGTAAATATAAGTCCAGTGCACACGCTTTTTCCTGCAAGCCGATATAATCATCTCGCTCCAACTTCACGGTAAAGTGAATAACGGCGTCCTTATCAGATAGCGAGTGGTAGCGTGCAAGAGGCCCACCTCTGATAATAATCAAAGGAAGATATTGATGAAAAATAGATAAAATATCAGTGTGAAAAACGTGCCGACTCATTGTGTTAATAAAGTGACGCTGCTAAACTGTAATCTTAAATACACATGATTGGTATTGCGCGACTTGCGCTCGACCACGCAGCAATTGTTGTTGCTGAAAATGTCGTTTTCCGGCAAAAACTATAAACGTACGCGATGTGAAAACATAGAAGAGCTAGTGAAGGAATCTAGTGAGTGATTTTTGTTTTGAATTTGTACGTTTGTGATTGGAAATTCTTCGCGTACCTGCTTATATTTGACAAATTCAGACGTTGTATAAACATAAAAAATAAGGATGCAAAAATTCTTTATTTGGAACAAACTTGTGAATTGTTTGTTAATATTTTTATTATTGGTGGTAAACAAAATACATATCTGATCAAAGTTACAAAATACAAATCTAATATTTACTTATGACATAAAAGTTGTATTGTTTCATTAGCGATGCCGAAAATTTATACCAATATACTTAGGTAATCTATTTTTTGTTGATATCTATTGATTCATAAATTATGCAAGTTTATTGACTCTACATGATTCATACAAAAACACAATAGGTATAACTTAGATATGTAATTAATAAATAAATATAAACATCCGTAAATTTAATACTTTTAATTTCTAAACTAATTTAAATATTTACATGTAATGATAACAATGAAAATGGACATTGTGTTGAGAACAAAAACAAAACACAAGACTAACTACAAGAGCCATAATTTTCTTGTTTCGTAAGATAGTTAACTTGAAATGATTCATTTGTATAACAACGCGTGACTAGAATCACCTATATTGAGGAAAAAATTCAAACCACGTCAGACTATAAAATAAACATAGCAGACGTTTCAGTGTTAAGAATAAAAATAAATAATGATGACTGTTCAATTAATGTTTTGGACGTTTTTATGTATAAGTTACGTAGTAACTATTTGGTAATATGTCGTATTAGGCCTTCAAAATATCAAATATGTTATGAAAGGGAATATTTCTAAGACAAATAAATAAATAAAATTATTTTTGCAAACTTACATTTAAACTCAATAGAGCCGGACTCCCGAACTAGTTTTACCTGTGACTCGGGAGTTATTTCTCCAACATTTAGATTTACTTCGTATGTTGTATCGCATTAAGAAAAAAATTATACGACCACAAAAAGTAAAATAATGAAGAAAAAAAATACATAAGCAAAACTTGTGACAAGCCCTAAAATTTAAAACAGCGAAAGACATGCATTTGCAATTTACATGCCATTCGCCTCTCTAGTAAAACATTATTCTTATTCAACTACTATTAATAACTAAACCCCAGTTGTTTACAGGTACCAAAGAGATCATAACCATGTTCGAGCGGTACGCACCAACCGTGTGCTTCACCCGGCTGAATGAGCACACATTCCAGGTGGACCTGCGCATAGAGGCGCGCCATCTCTCGTACAGCTTCAAGCTGGGCGAGGAGCAGGAGTGGGAGAGGAGGGACGGCAGCAAGGTGAGGATGTCACCACATAGCCACGTTCGGAGGTACGCACCAACCGTGTGCTTCACCCGGCTGGACGAGCACACGTTCCAGGTGGACCTGCGCATAGAGGCGCGCCATCTCTCGTACAGCTTCAAGCTGGGCGAGGAGCAGGAGTGGGAGAGGAGGGACGGCAGCAAGGTGAGGATGTCACCACATAGCCACGTTCGGAGGTACGCACCAACCGTGTGCTTCACCCGGCTGGACGAGCACACGTTCCAGGTGGACCTGCGCATAGAGGCGCGCCATCTCTCGTACAGCTTCAAGCTGGGCGAGGAGCAGGAGTGGGAGAGGAGGGACGGCAGCAAGGTGAGGATGGAAGAATAGATATTAGGGGTAGACTTCATTAAAAAAATGTGTCATAGAGCCTTAAATAACTTTAAAATCCTTTAAAAGTTGTTAAATGGAAATGCAGATTATTGCACGGGCCCGGTGTGATATGTGATGACGTATCTATTGGTTAGTGTGTAGACAATTGTAAGTACCGGTAGTTAACCTAATAATGTATGCACTTAGGGTGTGTCGAAAATACATCATTTTAATAGACGGTTTTGTCTTAGCTTTCATTATTTCTATAATTATAGAATAATTATGTTATTTCTGATACTATACCTTATATAATAATGGAAAACAATTCCCTATCGAGATAATCGAATATTTTCACCGTCATCATGAACTGGTGCAAAATGTTACCTAACTGATAATACAATATTGCATGGAATAAACTTAGATTGTGTGTTTTAAATGCAATTAAAATTACTCAAACTTGCCGATAAATAAAAAGTAATGCATGCAAAAGGATTCATGTAGAATTTTCATACAAAAAAACAGAAACCAAAAATATGGATTTTTTGTCTGTATGTCTTCCTGTGTTATTTCGAATTTTATACGAAAACGACTAAACGGATTTCAATGCAACTGACTATGTTACAGAAATAAATAATATAAATAACATATTTCATAGCGTTCATATATGAATAAGTACTTTCATGTTTGGAAAAAGTAGTTTAGTGTGATGAGCACTTTCTGATGATCTATGAAAATTTATAATCTAGAACACCAGATGCGCAATGCCAAGACCTTGTATGTAATTATTTTTATGTGCAATTCCTTTTCAACTGTTTACGCTACTCTTACAAAAATACTCATGTCTAAGATTAAAAAATGCTAATACAAACCTGTTAGTACAGATAAAAATTATTGCAGATATTTCTTAATCTTTTGAAAGTACAAAATTACTTAAATGAATCGCAAGAGTACGTGGGAAATTTGGCTCCGTATACATAATGTAACCAATTAATTAGTAATTAACACTAAAATAATGAGAAGAATTTGCAAAATACACGAGTAATAACAAAATATTTGAGATTCCTCCACATCCATGGCGAATTTGGAAGCAGTCAAATACTGTACAAATCTGCCGTAATTATTATATTGAAGCTTCAGCTCCTATTTCTATTGTTTTCAAAGAAAACTAATCTTACCTAGACCCATTAAATCGAATGCCCATTTCAAAACTTAATGTTTTCACATCAATAGATTACCTACAATCTATCGAAAAATACTGCGTTATATTGTAAGCAGCATGTTCACCAATTTTCCACAGACTAAAATTTTCAAAATGTTGACATATATTATTTTACGGTAGGTAACATAAAATCACTATGTACATTTAATTTGAACTGTAAAATCATACATTATGTTACATTTACAATACATTATGCTGAATCTTATAAAAACAAATAATGAAATGGAGAGGTACCTACGGGAATGAAGTAGCGGGCACGATATAGTCATTACATATAAAGACAATAATTAGTAGTAGGTACATAATATTTATGTCTTCGTTGAAACCCCCAAAAAAGTACACTTAACACGATTCTTCAAATATTTGATAAGCACCATACACTTTTCTTTTTTACGATAAGATATAACAAAGGTTAATTAATCCCAAATAATGTTAGAAATAAAGACAATGTCCTGAGAATGTTAATGACATTATATTATACTAGCGACCCGCCCCGGCTTCGCACGGGTGCAATGCTGATACTAAATACACTACAGAAAAACTGTGAACGTTGCATATAAAAACATAGCGACCCGCTCCGGCTTCGCACGGGTATAAAATAGATAGCCGGGCGGCCGGCCGGTACCGCCGCAAACGCTACGTCCCGCAATTTTTAAATCTGTAATATCTTCGAAAATATTCACTTAAATCATACGGTGTAAAAGGCCATATAGATCTATATTAAATGAACAATGTATTCAAGGTATTTAATTTGTTAAGGATTAATGCTGTATTGGTTAAAATCGCATCGAAAATTTGCCATTATTTGTCGTAAAAAGTAAATGACAAAAAAAAGTTATTGTGGGTTATCCATAAGAGATAGACATATATACCATCGCGGACTTTTCTGTAGATCTTTTCAATGTGTATAATACTTAGAACATTATTTTGATAAAACTCGTAGGGTTTAGCCTGCGTTTGCAATGTAAGCGGAGAAAATGTAATTTTTTACGACATCACATTAGAAATCTCAAAAATAACAGTACTTCTCCACTATTCAATGGATGTTATTATACATATAAACCTTCCTCTTGAATCACTCTATCTATTAAAAAAAACCGCATCAAAATCCGTTGCGTAGTTTCAAAGATTTAAGCGTACAAAGGGACATAGGGACATAGGGACATAGGGACAGGGAAAGCGACTTTGTTTTATACTATGTAGTGATAGTGATGATTATACTACAGGAGCGGAGCAGAGCGGTTTCACCCGCATTGCTCCGCTCCTGTTGGTCGTAGTGTGTTGATATATAGCTTATAGTCTTCCTCGATAAATGGGCTATCTAACACCGAAAGAAATTTTTCAAATCGCACCAGTACTCCTGAGATTAGCGCGTTCAAACAAACAAACTCTTCAGCTTCATAATATTAGTATAGATTATATTTAAGTGAATCCTACGCACACGAACATAATAAAATAATTTATGCGTAGCAAGTGCTACTTTGCGACATATGTCTTTGTTTTACTGTGTGTATATTGTATTACTCCCACTAATGGAACCTAATGAAGTGGTTAGTTTTCAAAACAATTTCACACCCACACGCTGGTAATTCATAGTGTTGAAAGACGAAAAATCTCTTCAAAATTGTACGTATTTTATTTTGATTATAACTATTTTCCTGTGGCTTTACTAAAATTACCCACTAGCTGTGCCCCGCGGTTTTACCCATATTTCTCCGCTCTTTTTGGTCCTATCGTGATGATAGCCTTCACAAATATTTTTTCAAATCGGACCAGTAGTGCCTGAGATTAGCGCGTTGAAGCAAACAATATTTTACAAAAAAAATATATTATACGAACTAACAATACCCAATGATAATCGCAAAGCATAAATATAAATTAAAAAAAAAAATGCATACTATTTTATTTATATTTATTAAGCATAAAAACCTCGTATAAATAAAACGCCGACCACCGCCATACATTACGCTGACCCAAAACGTATAATCCGCGTACTCATTGTATTTTAAATATATATTGTTCAATTAATTATGGAGCCTGTCGTAAACAGTTCTTAACGACAGGTGATGTTATGTAACATACTGTTTATTACAATATGTAGGTGTGGTAGACTGGATTTTCGACTGAGAAACAAAATCCTTAATTCCCACGGACTTTTACAGCTTATAAAAAGCTTATTGAAAAGAACTAGCTTTCCGCCCGCTACTTCGGCTTTTATAGGAAGCTTCAATGGAAATGGAGCTTTCACTGATGATAATCTGTCACTTCTTAGCGTCCTTACTAGTTACTATTTCTACCTAGATACAAATATCATAATATCATAAAATTGCTCCTTTGCGACGTGAAAGAAATACAAACACACGCATTTCCAATAGTAATCTCAAACAGATGATTATTCTAAACTCGCATGGGCGTGACACACGTAGGGGTGTTTCGGGTAGGTCATGCAATCTAGCTCTGGGCCACCGTTGATTGTCATTCCTAGAACACTCCCTGGATTTAGGTATAAGGGCTTTACAACTTGGAGATTTGATGAATTTTGTATATCATAATATTAAGTTATGATTACTTTCTGCACGAAACTAGAAATACAAAAGGATGATATATTAGATAAAGATTGGTACACACAAGAGGTTATCACGTACACACACGGAGTTTAGGCATTTTTTTATCAAACATCTAAAACTGAATGTCATTGTTACGGAGAATAATCAAATTCGCTATCTACGATAAACATGCAATTTGAATTATCAAATTATATAATGGGATACCAATAAAAAACTGTAAACCTAATCCTTGTTATTAATTTGAAGCTTATTCAATACTAGTTTCCATCCGTGGCTTTGCCCGCGTGGTGTTTTGATAAAAGGTAGCCTATGTTCTCAGGGTCTAAACATTGTCTGTGCCAAATTTCATCAAAATCGGTTGAGAGGTTTAAGAGGGAAAGCGTAACAGACAGACAGACAGTTACTTTCACATTTATAATATTAATAGTAGGGATAGTAAGGATATGATTTTCTTCACCTTCACCTTAATCTAGTATCAAGCTATTTAATCTGATTCAGAAATATTAAAAATGTTGTGTGGTTTTATGAAACCACGGTAAAAGTGAAACTGTTCGAACGGTTCCGAACACTGCTTTGTGTAGCGCATGTCGCGTGTCGGTCGGCTGCCGAGTAGGTATACCTACTCGGCAGCCGCGATACACGCGACATGCGCTACACAGACCAAAAAGTTTGAGACGATGTAATATAAGTTTCACTTTAAAAAAATTTAAAAACTATTACCTACATTACATACTCATTCATCAAATATATCTAATCTAATACCTTTAACCTTATAACGACCAATCTAGTAATTTATTACTTACTAATTCTTCTTATAATCCGAATCTCGAAAGCAGCTCTTTTTCCTGAAAATAAATAATATACAGGGGATTTCGAGGGTAAATTGACCTAAGTATTTAATGATTCTAAGTCCTTTAAAAAATACTCTTTTTCCAGGTTCTAATAATTTTAATCCCAAAACTATAGCATTTTTTTCTAATTCCCAGTTACGAATAACATACCTACTGGAATCCGACAACGTGCTGCATCAGATCATCAAGCTACCTGACGGCAAGACGGCTTACTTCAGGCGACTTTTCACTGATAGAGAATGTATTATGGTAAATATTAGATTTAAAATAATACTTTATTTTATTTATTTTTGTGATACTTATTTTTGTTATTTTAAATGCAACAATTTTTAGTGATAAAATTTCTCAAAATATGTGTATAAATAATTACATTTTTTAAATTACAATTTTAAATATACCTAGTAAAAAGTATGACAAATCAATAAAAATATGGAGCAATTTAAATGGGTATCAAAATCAAATTAAATACCTAATAAATGACTACCATTACATTAATTATAGTAAAAACATATTAAATTTCTACATAACTACGTAAAAGTATTCAAAAACCTTTATTAGCCATTTTTCCTGTTGACATTATTTCTAAAACATAACCTTGACTCAGTAACACTATTTACTACAATTTGCAGATTTTTTGCAAAATAAACGAGTTCACTTTCCGTTATACACTTATGTACTTTATTTATTATTTAACATAGATTTTAGACTTAGATTATGAAAAAGAATATAATTATTATGTTATAGTTATTAAAATCTTAAATTGCAGTACAGGCTATATCTTCTTCTTATATATAAAATTCTCGTGTCACAATGTTAGTCTGCATACTCCTCCGAAACGGGTGGACCGATTCTCATGAAATTTTCTGTGCATATCGGGTAAGTCTGAGAATCGGCCAACATCTATTTTTCATATGTACCACGGGCGAAGCCGGGGCGGACCGCTAGTTTGTTTCTAAAAATCGGAACATGCGGTTACCTCTTATAGACCAAAATTGTAATATAGTCCGCAGACGAAACCACGGGTAAAGCTAGTATTTGTATTTTGTTTATTTACATTATATAATAAATTTTCGTAGATATTTACGATAATTCAACATTTTCTTTGATTCCAGTCTGTGACATTAGACGACACGCCTCACACCGCAACCATATACTACGAGCAAGTTCCGTGATCTTCTGTGATATAAGACTTTTATTTTGGGTTTTTACCCGCTTTAAATCCAAATTAATATTTTTATAATGTACGTTAAAATCACGCAAAATTTTAGTTTGGTACATGTATTATAAGACTGTGTTGTAAGTTATCGAGTATTGCTAAAATGTATGGAATAAAATATATTTTTTAATTTATGTAGATGTTGTTTCATTTCGTTGATATCCTTAAAGATTATAAATATAGAGTCATGATAATCTGAGATGATAGTGAACATGTTGTTTTTATACTAAACTAGTGGTCCGCCCCGGCTTCGCCCGTGGTACATATTTACGTTTTCTCTACATAAGAACCATCCTCGTACTTCAAGGAATATAATAAAAAAAGAATTATCGAAATCGGTTCAGCCGTTCTCGAGTTATGCGCTTACCAACACATTTTGCGATTCATTTTTATATATCTTAATACTATTATAAAGGCGAAAGTTTGTATGGATGTATGGATGTATGGATGTATGGATGTTTGTTACTCTTTCACGTAAAAACTACTGAACCGATTATAATGAAATTTAGCACACATATAGAGGGTAACTTGGATTAACACATAGGATAGGTTTTATCCCGGAAATCCCACGGGAACGGGAATTATGCGGGTTTTCCTTTGAAAACGCGGGCGAAGCCGCGGGCGGAAATCTAGTATTAAATAATTTTAAAGGTATTCGAATTATTTTTAAAAAGTAGAGCTGATATTTTTTATCGAAACAACGCATGCTTAAAAAAATTATAAATTAATTGCATTACTTAAAAGCATATATAAGTTAACTAGATTTGAGCCCGCGGCTTCGCCCGCGTTTTCAAAGGAAAACCCGCATAGTTCCCGTTCCCGTGGGATTTCCGGGATAAAACCTATCCTATGTGTTAATCCAAGTTACCCTCTATATGTGTGCTAAATTTCATTGTAATCGGTTCAGTAGAATTTGCGTGAAAGAGTTACAAACACACACACACACATACTCACAAACTTTCGCATTTATAATAATATTAGTAGGATATTTTTTTATCTTCGTATCAAAGATAGATCGAGTTTATTAATAAGTCACAAATTGCTTAGTTATGAAATATAAATGTAGGTAACTTATGTGCAACAGGATTATCCACATTGGCAACACTAAGTGGGATTGCTCAATCCGCTGACATTGTATTATTTCCATATGATTAGTGTAAAATAGATCATTTGTATGGGTGTTTCTCTGCTATTTGGAAACTCGTTCAAACAAGACTGTCCTAACCAAAATTTATCAAATGTTGAGAATGTTTGTCAATACAAAGCAAGGTAATAGTATATCAAAAATATATATTAAAGAAACACACACATTTTTTTCTTTGTTTTTGAGTTATGAGCGGTTTTGTGCCAAATCGTGACAGGGTAATGTTGTGACTAACCAGGGGAATGTTTTTGTGAACTAAAACTAATATTTTTGTGTGTTTAAATAATCAAATCTTTATTTTTATTAGCTCTTACATGTGTAATTATTGCCTAAATAATCAACGAGATCAAAACTTAATTCACTTACAAAATAGAGACATTTTTATAACATTTGTTATAAACTGAACAAAATCAACTTCTTACTTTTATAGTCGAAATAAGAAAAATCAATCGAATACTGATTGTTTGACATAAGTCAGCTCTTAGGGCGTATTCAGAAAGAAAGCTTGAAACTTATAAGCGCTTATCGGCACTTGTCATGTTCATATATTTTCCTGCGCGGGTTGACAGCACTGACAGGAAAATATATGAACATGACAAGCGCCGATAAGCGCTTATAAGTTTCAAGCTTTCTCTCTGAATACTCCCTTAGAATGTTAATTCGATTGAATTTAAATCAATCGAATACTGATTGTTTGACATAAGTCAGCTCTTAGAATGTTAAATAAAATAAAAACAAAAATATTACCTCTGTTATTGAATTATCACAATAAACTTTTTTGGCTTACAATTAAGAAACATTTATACTTTTCAGGTAACTTTAAATAATTATCATTGCTGGCACAGTATACCACTAAAAATCAATTTCATCTTTTAGGGAAACATCTCTTATTTCTCAAAGACATGTACCAATTTTGGAAAACTATAAAATAATCAACTTCCTTTAACAGTCACGTTCGGATCAGGAACTTTTCCAATATTTGGTCAAAACCGACATCAGACATATCATTCTCATCTATTCTAAACTTGTAGCCCTTGTTATCACAAATTTTCAGAAAAGTCACTGTTAGTTCGCCGTCCTCATCATCTACTTTATTAACAACCGCAGCATAGCGATATTCCCTGTTCCCGACAATAAACTTAACTAAAACGTAATCACCACTGTTATAATAAGTTTGCTGAAGGACGCTTGTACTAGGCTGCGCAGTATTCTCAAGATCAGTCTTAGTATTTTCAATCGGTCTTAAAAGGATAGTCTCTGTAATGCAGTTATGTCTGTGAGATTTGAGATAGCGGGATTTCGACTTCGGAATCGGAGTCTGTGGAGATACAGGCCTATCATTTTGGAGGTTCAAGACTTCAGCTGAGCCTTCATACTGTAGTAGTTTACACACTAAAAATGCCTTAAAATCTTATTTTAGAACTTTACCATCGCATATTACCGGCATTCATTTTGTGAGCGACGGACCCGTTACACAGTATCGAAATAAAATGATGTTCCATATTGTGACTTCGAGGCTACATGTGGAGGTTCCAAATGTAGAAAAGTTCTCCTGGAATTTTTGTGGCCATGGCAAGAGTGCCACAGATGGTATTGGCGTCACGTGCAAAAGATCTGCTGATGCTGTCTTTGCTGCAGGAGGAGATATCGATAGTATGGAATCTTTTATAGACTCTGTGTGTCAAAGGTGTCCTTCAATCACTCTATTTACAGTTGACGATGATGCAATTAAAAAAATGACTATGGATATTCTGAAAGACGCCTTTCTTCTTGTTTTTGAGGGTCATTATTAAGTTGTTGATATCTCAATGGTTCAGCTATTCGTTTTTGTTCTAATATTCCTTCTCTTGTTTTGGGTGGCTTCATTTTAGGTGGCATTTCGAGCTATAACCTACGAAAAATAACGATAATTATATTATTTATTTATTTATTTGGTACATATTATGAATGCTGAGGAAAATTGATGCGCTATCCAGCAATTAAGTCCTTACAAAACTTAAAAAAACATTCCCCTGAGGTAAGGAACACTCCCCTGTGCATATAAATGACAGGGGGATGTTGACCAGGGGAATGTTTTTTTAACTTGAAAACCAAATAGCTCAAAATCATTAAAACATATCACATTTATAACACAGATGTGCAGACATGATTGCTAGTAAAGTAATTTAAACAAATTATCTTAATTAAAACTCTTAAAATATGAAGACAAATGCTCACCAGTGGAGTGTTCGTACTAACGGCCGCGACGCGTTGTTCACATCCAAACACAGTGGTGCTACTGACAAAATGGCGGCTGTCTATTTACATTGACAACCGAACGAACTTTACACCGTTTGCGTTCTATTTCACGGTTGAAATGTTTTGGACTAATAACCTAAGTGATTTTCGCGCCGTTTTCAAATGTTACCAGGGTAGTGTTTTAAAAATTTGAGGACAAACTTCGTAAACAATTTTTTCAATATTTTTTTATCATAGACATGTAATTTATAATTTAAAATATGCCACAGTCTTCTGCAATTACATATTATAATTATTTAGTAATGAATTGACAAGTATTAAATATATATAGGAATCAATACTTCTAATTCTGGAAAAGGGACATACCAGGGGAGTGGTTTTTGAGATGTATAACATTTTATTTCTCGAAAATTATTATATTAAATTACATACTGAGCAATTGTGAACCAAGAATACCACATTTATGTTCATATTAATCCTAAAAAAATAGAAATTATAGAACTTATTCTAATAAAATTTGCTTGGGACAGTGATTTTCCATTTAGCAGAGAAATGCCCGTATGTATATTTATGTTTATGCTAATAATAATAAAAAGTGCCACTCATTTTAGCGGGTTTTGATGTATATTTTATTACTTCGATGGATATGGTTTTAATTTAATTATAACATATTTAAGTGGATTCTTGAATAAATTATCATTCCACGCATCCACCCGCAGTTTTATATGCTATAAAATTCTTAATATTCTCCTTGTTGATAGGATGCTACTGTTTTAAAAAACAAGTAGCATCCTATCCAATCCTTCTGCAAGGTTTCATCTGTTTTCATGAAATTCAGTCAAATGTAAACAGCGGGCAAGACGTGAAAAACAAAGTCATTTCAATCACTACATAGTACATAGTATAAAAAGTCGTCTATATCTGTACCTATGTCCATATGCGGTTTTTATATTAGATAAAGTGATTCAAGAGTAGGTATATACTTTGTTAAGTTTTAGACACGACGAGCGAAGTTGCAGGCGGAAAGCTTGTATAGAAGAATATAAAAAATCCCAATGTGAATTATCTAACAATAGTTTACAATTTAGTTCACTGCAATATAGCCAACCTTAAATTACGTACATACGCATTAGACCAAGATTAATTTGAAATCGATAACTGCTGAATTTAAACTCTTTTCATTTAAGCAGATTATTATTATCAAATCGCGAAAAGTGGGCCTGATATTTCAAATCTATTTGCGGAGAAGTTTTCCTCAGTTTTTACTAATTTTTCTCCTACAAATCCAGTATTACCTGTTTCTAGCTGTAATATTCCGATGTTATGTAAGTTGCAATTTACTGAAGCAGAGGTCGCGAAAAAATTGAAACATTTAGACTCATTCAAAGGCGGCGGACCGGATGGTATTCCACCTCTATTTTTCAAACGTTGTTATGTCGTGATGGCCTTACCTATAAGTAAGATTATTAATCGTTCCTTAGACAGTGGTACTTTCCCTTCTGAGTGGAAGAAGGCCAGAATTGTGCCTGTCTATAAGAAAGGCGACACCGACAATGTGCGAAACTATCGACCTATCTCTATTTTATCTTGCTTAGCCAAGTTGTTTGAGTCTCTCTTATGTCCTATAATTACCAGCCACACGTCCTGCTTCATTAACTCAAATCAACATGGGTTCCTAAAGGGACGATCTGTGGAAACTAATCTGGTTGAGTATATCTCACATATATCTAGAGAGATAGATAAAGGTAATGAGGTCCACAGTGTTTACACTGACTTCTCGAGTGCATTCGATAGAGTTAACCACGACCTCCTATTGCTTAAACTCGAATCATATGGAATATATGGTTCTCTGTTATGTTGGTTTGGTTCTTACCTAAAAAATAGATTACAGATCGTTACTGTAAAAGGATATGAGTCTCATCCTTATACCTCATCCTCCGGATTTCCACAGGGTTCTCATTTAGGACCGATATTGTTCAGCTTGTACATTAACGACATTAGTCGTGTTATCTACCACTGTAGCTTCTCTATATTCGCCGATGACCTCAAGATATTTAAAACGATCAAATCTCAACATGACGTCTCATTGATGCAATCAGATTTGGATAGAATTGTAGAGTGGTGCATTGACAATAATATGGTTCTGAATGCTGAGAAATGTTTCTTAATTATGTTAACCCGGAGAAAGATACGTACATCAGCAATTTATACTATAAACAAAGATATTGTGTGTGAATGTAATGAAATCCGTGACTTAGGGGTTCTTATTGATAGTGAATTAAAATTTTGTTCTCATGTTAATACAGTTGTAAAAAAATCGTCACAAATGTTAGGCTTTTTAAAAAGAAATACCAAATCATTTAGTGTAAAAACGAAACTGTCTCTTTTTAATTCATTAGTACGATCCCAACTAGAATACGCCAGTGTGGTTTGGAGTCCCCTCTATTCAGTGCACTCTCAACGTATTGAAAATATTCAACGTAAGTTCACCCGGCACATTGCGTTTATCTCTCAAGGTATATCTCATAGAAATCCTTACGACACCCGATTAGCGTTCTTCAATATGATATCTCTTCGTAATCGTAGGCAACAAAGGGATATCTTGTTTCTATACAAAATAATTAGAGGTATTATTGTATGTCCTCAAATATTAGAGCAAATTAGGTTTACAGTGCCTAGTAAAATACCCCGGTTTCCCATATCTAGAGTTTTTGATCTCCCGCTGTATCGAAACAATGTTGGTAAAAACTCGCCAATAAATAGAATGTGCAGTGAGTTTAATGTTTTGTGTGCATCTCAGCCTAATTTGGTGGATATTTGCTTTGATTCGTATTCAATTTTTTCTAAAAATATTGTTAATTACTTTAAATATAGTTACGTTAGTCATAAAATAAATTAACATAAGAAACGCTATGTTGATTTAGTTGGTACAATTTAAGTAAGTTTATGATATTCTAAATGAATTGTCCTTACCTATAATTGGTAGATACATCCTTACCATTTATATACTTCTAGATTTAAGCTTGCAATGATTTATATGTATTTACTGTTGGTTTGGCGTAATAAATAAATAAATAAATAAATAAGTGTTAAATTAGGAGTAACCGCGGGCGTCGCACTCAAACTCAAACGATTAGATCATACTCAGTGACGTAAGTGTTTCTCAATCAGCCCTTAGGTGACATGTGGCGGTATCAATCTGAGATTTAGCATAATAATAGTGTACCTTATAATATGAGCTGTGCATTCATTGATTTTGATAAGGTAATGACATCATGCCTTTGTTGGTTGGAATTCGTATGCAATTTTTAGTCATGGTAAGTGCTAATAACTTGTAGAAGTGGATATGAAAAGAAATGTTTCGTGTTTCCTTGTTTCACTGATCCTTAGCAGGCACCTGAAAATAGTTATTTTTAGGTGCCTGCTCTAGCCTCTATATTAATGAGTACCTAAACATGTAGTGCTTTTTGTATAACTGAGCCATGTTTATTATATAATTTACTATGTAGTATTTTGTTGTGTCAGATAACAGATTCTACGCGAGTATTATACATTTGGAAATTAACGCATTTTAAACACGATTTATTCATTATAATATCACGCTCTCCGCAAAGTGGCGAAATTGGCAAAAAATGGCGTTTAAAATCTTTAATTTCTAAATTCTAGTCTAGATAAACTTTTCAAATCAATACCTTGTGTATGAAGATTTGTTTATCTTTAAGCCGGGCAAATAGCATAGACTTTAGATAATTAGTATTTTAGATATGCAAGAGAGTTCATAATATAGCTTAATGCAAATGAAAATGGATTATAATTAAACTATACACATATCCTTGGATATAACACTGCTGGCTTTCAATTACCATACGCACCTCCTTCTATTGTCTTCGAGATATATTAAAATCAACATCGATATGTACAAAGGAGGTCATATAGGTGATAAATATAACTTGTATTCAGAGCTTGAGCAGGGTGTGTACAAAACATGGTTTGGAATTAGATATTCGTGATTTTCAAGCAATATTAGGTGGCATTAATCGAATGAGGTGTGACTTAAATATTATGTAGAATTAAGAATAACATGCGTTTATAATCAACTAGAACTGCAGCTGGTGTTTTCTCTCGCGTACTTCGATATTACGATACAGGTGTTCTCTAAATGTAAATAAATAGGATAGGTAAAACGTCACTCAGAAGTAATGTACATGTTTTTAAAGCACAAAGATGCGATTACGTACAAATAATAGATGTAGAGAAATATAATTACGTAGGTTTTTAATCAATCAGTTAATAATTCATAGAACCCTATCAATATCACTGAAGATATTGATCTGATTGTGACCATACAAAAGATCGTAACCTTACAAATTGAATGTGACAATGGCAAAGGTTTTTGTAAATAAACAGTTAATTGTAGAGTTCCTGTGTAAGGTTAAGAATACTACCTCAAAAGGACTTCTGACCTACCTTTAGATGATTCTGTAATTTGATAAAATTGTAAGAATAGGTATGTGGAGGTTTCCTTTTATTGTTATACTAATGTGTTTATTTTTATGAAAAAATGAATTTAGATAATCATGAGAGATCGTGTGCGATAAATTACAATATACATATAATATAAATAATACATAAATAGAATCGAAAAAATCTGCGAGTACCTCTCTTACCTAGTTTTTTTTTTCGAAAAGATCTCTCATGAATTAGGACACTGACCTGAAAATGGTTTTATTTGTGTAAATATTAAATAAATAATAATTTTCTTTTTATTTGCTATAATTAAAATGCCGATTCTCCGAAGAATCTAGTTACATGAAATACATATAATATAGAATTGAATTACATTGCATCTTTGTCATAGTTCCAATAATGCTTACCAATTTATAGAACATTGTGTAATTGAATACTGACTTAACCTACGGAAGTTATTTGAGTCTAGATTAATTTTAATGATTCACATAATAGGCATTTTGTGCAAATTATATTTGCATAAGTTTTGAGTGATTCATTCGAACTAAATGTCGAAAATGTATGTTTTATTCATGTGCGTAAATAATTTTAATTTATTCTAACGCATCAAACAGAGGTGAAGCAACAGCCTTATGAGATTGTAATAAAAATAATAATTAATTAAAATGTTTGTTTTACTTTTTACCCGATTATGCCGATTACATTTTATTGATCATATTTATATATATATATTTAATCTATATAAATATAGATCATATTTTATATTTTGTATAATTTTTTTGTTATGCCAATTCATAGCATTATTTACGCGTCTAGGTAGTTGTATGTTAATTATACCTACATGTTTGCCAAAAAAATATTTTAAATAATAACATTAATAAAACTTATCTCGTCTTTATTTTATAAAGATTATTTAATATATTTAGTTAAAATATCTAGGCTTGTATAGCATCATTTTGCAAAGTATCCATCTACAACGCACTCAGCAATTATATTCCCACAAAATGTTATTTATTACAATTAATATCATGTTTATTGCGTAATATAGTATCGAGTTAATAACACTTCAAAGCATTTAGTTTACTTCGATAATTATAGGCTTAAAAAGCTTACGTTCTGACCCCTACAAACTGCTATAGTAGGTAGTTCAGTGGCTAAGGCTTCTTAAATAAAGATGTCGCGGGTTCGAAACTAGACTATCTATTATTTATGAATGCACAATGAACACATCAGAAATAAAATTGAATAATCTATACTAATATTATTGAAGAAATTAAATTGAAGAAGTTAAGAATAAGAGTTTATTTGTTTGTTTGAACGCACTAATCTCAGGAACTACTGGTCCGATTTGAAAAATTATTTCGATGTTAGATAGCCCATTTATCGAGGAAGACTATAGGCTATAATATATCATAACGCTAAGACCAACAGGAGCGGAGCACTGCGGGTAAAACCGCGGGGCACAGCTAGTATCGAATAAAATGGAGCTGTGGTTACATTACCTTTAACCTCACTTTACAAGACCCAAATGTAGTAGGAAGGATGTTGTATAAAATAAACGCTTTGCCTGAATAATAATATGAGCTCAAACTGACCTAGATCTTTATTAATTCCTCTATGTAATCAATTTAATATTTATCTCAACGCAAGTAGGTAGGTACCGGCTACCAGATAATTTATCACAGAAAATCTAAATTAAAAGGAAATCATAATATTTTATATGTAGGTATATGCAGTATCTTGAGTAATGATATATCATACACGTTGAGGTGTTAATTGCTTAACGACATAATTTGTAAAGTAATTTAATAACAAATAATTAAAATAGCATTAGAGAAGGACTAACTGACCTACTACTAAATACGTTTAGAGTCGACGTGAAAATGTAAGGAGACTCTATACATTAATATTAATAGGTAGGTAATTATTCTGATGTGGTTTTGAAATAAGTAAGATTAGTAGTACATAATATTTTTAGACTTTTGACAATTATTTTTGCGTTTAACAGCAAACTCCAAAACAGCTTGATTGAATCTCATCAAATTTTGTACCTATGCATATCGGATAGGTTTGAGAATCGAAAAACATATTTTGTATACACAAGTGATGATAATTTGGTAGAAAAACGTTTGCTGGGACCAATGATATTATATATAGAAACAAGAGGATGGGACATAACAAATTTAGAAATTGGTTCTATACTAGAAACTTTATATAATCAGCTGGTATTAATTTCAGGCTCATAAAAACGTATGATATTAAATTGAACATATTTTATACAGGCAAAAATAATGAATGCGATGTCAAGAATTTTATTATAAATTGGATAACCGAATATAATAGTGTTAAGAAACAATATATCCACATTCCGCGAAAAAAGACATGGCCACATGTTAGTGACAACTGACTTGTTATAGACAAGGAAGACATCGGCTGCAAGCATTTGGTTCTGTACAAAAATGAAATGTTATTTATTACCTACTAGCGGTCCGCCCCGGCTTTGCCCGTGGTACATATTTACGTTTTCTCTACATAAGAACCATCTTCGTACTTCAAGGAATATAATAAAAAAAGAATTATCGAAATCACGCGTGATGCCGTGACCAAGGAAAACGGGTTTCATTTTCATATATTATGTATATGGATTTAACAACACACTTTATCAATAATCAATATGAAGGTATACTTCATTGATACTGTATACTATGTAACCCTTGTGCAGAATCCAGAGATCCCCTGTAAATGATGGGACTTGTAAATATGCTTCCTGTAATAAGACGAGTACATAAACGTATTTAAAAGATCAAAAAATATGTTTCGTTTGATGCATATTAAAGATCATATTCGCTTTGTCCTAGCCTGAGTAATAAAGACAATTTTAGAATAGAAATGTTATTGTCTTTTTGGCGATAATTTTAAGCAATAATAATAATCAGAAGTAACTTAATGTAGTTTTATTATAAACCATTGCTTGGAAAATAAACCCACAATAGTATACGGAATATTATTCTGCTCTATTGTATCATGTATGTATGTCTGTGTATTTCTTATTATTATTTACGTTACGTTATATTTGCGGAACCCTATAAAAATAAAAAACACATACGTGAGCCCGTGACTCGCGCCTTAAGCTGTCTCTGACCTTAAATGACGCGGAATCTCGGTGGACTACTTTCAAAATAATAACCTGACCCAATATATCGCATATACTTGCAAAACTTATGTTTAACCGATCCCAGTGTGCGGTGACCTTATCAATCAACCAATTAAGGGTCTAATGGTTAACACTTAATTGTTAATCGAGATTTGTTGGGGCATTTAACGGCTAAGGAGGTGTTTTTTATTGGTTGATATTTTGATAAGAAAATGACTAGTTTAGGGATGTGCTAGTCTCAAAACATAGAAGTATTTTAAAATAAATAATTTGGAAAATCCAAAAGTGCACGCCACATAATTTTTTTTTTAATAATTATTTATTAATTATTATTTTTGTTTATTTAATAACAATTAAACCACATCGAATCAGACCCTGAAAAATGAAAGGGTTCTATTCCTGAGCATACTCAAGCGTAAGAGAAAAATAATTTGGAAAATCCAAAAGTGCACGCCTCATAATTTTTTTTTAATAAATATTTATTAATTATTATTTTTGTTTATTTAATAACAATTAAACCACATCGAATCAGACCCTGAAAAATGAAAGGGTTCTATTCCTGAGCATACTCAAGCGTAAGAGAAAAAAAAAGACTCGATTAGTAAAGTATTTCGGTCGCTATCGTGTTAACAAGAAAAAGGATCCGCACATACAGACACACGGACGTCCAAGACAGAACTTTTTTAAACTGTTTTTTAACTAGTTTAAATAACAAAAATGACATCAAAAATATCATGAACGTTAAAAATAGTGTTTTTTCTTAATATGTGTGTGTATGTATTATCTTACAAGTGCAATGTATGATACATAAAGACATTTTAAGTTTGAAAAATCAGATGTTTTGCGCGAAGTGACAGTAGTACCCACCTCAACGCTTCGCTTATGAGGCGTGCAAAAAAGACTCGATTAGTAAAGTATTTCGGTCGCTATCGTGTTAACAAGAAAATCCTCCGCACATACAGACACACGGACGTCCAAGACAGAACTTTTTTAAACTGTTTTTTAACTAGTTTAAATAACAAAAATGACATCAAAAATATTATGAATGTTAAAAATAGTGTTTTTTCTTAATATGTGTGTGTATGTATTATCTTACAAGTGCAATGTATGATACATAAAGACATTTTAAGTTTGAAAAATCAGATGTTTTGCGCGAAGTGACAGTAGTATCCACCTCAACGCTTCGCTTATGAGGCGTGCAATTGGTATTATTAGCACTAGAAGGTTAAGTGGGAGGATTTTTTTAATGATCATTAATCATTATGGATTTACGATCTGTATAAATATCAATTCAATAATAATTTAAATAAGATGGGATGTTAATCTAAATATCTTCATTAGTAGATCTCCATCAAAATGGAGAATCGTAAAAATCAATTTCTAACAAAATGTTAGTATCTGTGGCATATAATATAGTATATTATGATCTAGTTTATGTTAATAATATGTAATCGTGATCTGTATTTCGCCATACGCCAACCGCTGACCGCTGATACACGAATGCTATACAAATAATAATTTACGATACGTAAAGAAACCATTTATTATGTGTTGCAATTTTCAATGATATCCACGCTAATTTAATAAAGAGATTTGATTACTTGTAAACTATGTTTATAAATGAAACTTCATTATAAGTTAAAAATGTATATTCCATAATTCAGCCGAATAGTTATTTTGAATATAAGAATTTTAATTTTTTACTTAACTTTTATAAAAAATCAACACTTTTGCTACATATTATGTTAAACACGCAGAGTAATACATATTTTAAATGTCATAAACATAGTTTCAAATGCAATTGCATAGCAAGTAGCAACCAATAATCTCTTCTAAATTTTCCGTCCTACAGAGAGCAGAAAATTTCATTGATTTGTACACTTTTGTCTCCTTAAAGTCTACAGAATCAGAATAATATTACAGATAAATAAATTATAATAACGAACACACCATATTTGCTGACAGCAACACAGATTTCATCCTAAAAGTGCAATCAATCATGTTGCATTACGAAATAATCTTTTTATTATCGCCTTACAAGCAGCAAAGTTCACTGCATCCCTTTTAAATGTCATGGCATAGATTTAATACCTACTCTAAAACTTAAAAGATTATAAGTATCCTTCATACATTTATTCATGTTAAGTTTGTCCTATTTCAGGTACCTAGTAGTTTTCAACCAACTTCAAAAAAGGAGGAGTTTCTTAATGTGACTGTAGATATTGGTAGGTTTGGGTCAGAACTTTTGCCGGATTCCATTGGATCAATTTGATGATACTTTTTTATTTGAAACTGGGTGCCTTCCGGCCGATCCCATGTAAATTACGTGCAGTTATAAAAATTTGAAAGCGTTTTAGTTTTTGTTAAAAAATATTTTTACGTTTTATATTTTTTCGTTGTTGAGAATTGAGATATTTAATGAGATATTTTGTACAAATCCTTCACAAGTAAAGCCGATGTGTTTCGTTTGGAATCCATTAACCGTACGAGTGCTGTCAAAATATGAGAAGCGGTTAATAGCATTGCATATGTGATATAATTTTCTCGTATGTTGGTCTCTAAGTGGAGCAAGACTGGCAGGTGTGCTTTGAAAATGTTGCATGGTACAAAGGATTACATTATAATATCGTTATAATTATAATATTGTTAAAAGTAATAAATGTTCTGTATTTAGAATGCTTTAAAGAACAAATATTAACATTTAGATGGGTTTTAACATACATTTTCAAGATAATTTTTCATATATGTATTACTACCTAGTACCTGCAGTCGTCGATCTTGGAGTTTTGTAGTTAGGTACAGTCTATTCTCTGGAAAGCAACTGTCTTCATAAGACAGGATATCTCTAGGAAGATAGAGTCTCACTTTGAAATTGCCGGTAATATCTATGAGCTCAATAAAAGTTTATTTTCTGATGTCAAGAGATATAAACAATTTTTTCTCCCACTAGTTACAACATTTTTGCGAAAATTTTTCATATTTTTATTAAGTTAAACCTGTTTCCTAGTGTAAATTTTAATTTTTAGTTTGTTCAAAGATTAAGTTTTTTTTTAAGGTGACCTACTTACATATTTAAGACGTAAATAATAAAAACTCGTTCTGACATTATTAATAAAATTAATTATTAATATTGTAGTCGAAGCGTGGGTGGAATTTTAAACGTTTATGCATCACAAAATATTGTGTAAATGATACAATATTCTAATTTACGACGTCGGAAATGCGCTTCTTATGCATATTATGGTCATAATTTATTAATTCGAAATGGATCACTTATCAATAATTAACATAAATACCATTTTTTGTGACCTACTTAAATCTTATATATAAAATTCTCGTGACACAATGTTAGTCTGCATACTCCTCCGAAACGGGTGGACCGATTCTCATGAAATTTTCTGTGCATATCGGGTAAGTCTGAGAATCGGCCAACATCTATTTTTCATATGTAGATACCACGGGCGAAGCCGGGGCGGACCGCTAGTCTTATATATAAAATTCTCGTGTCACAATGTTAGTCTGCATACTCCTCCGAAACGAGTGGACCGATTCTCATGAAATTTTCTGTGCATATCGGGTAAGTCTGAGAATCGGCCAACATCTATTTTTCATATGTACCACGGGCGAAGCCGGGGCGGGCCGCTAGTTTATATATAATAAATAGGTTAATAAATAATTATTATTTTTTATATTATCTGTAATGGGTTCTTTTTTTAATTGAAGATGGCGTCGTGTAGAGCTAAATTATGATAGCATTTTTTATTATTATATAGCATTAAATTCCTAATAGTAAACATTAGAAGCTTATAAATTGTACCAATGTTGCTTCTCGTGCTTTTAATATGTAACAGCAATTACATAAATTAGAGTAACTTATTTATAATCAACGTGTTTAAAAGATACGTTTATAAATTATATCATTATGATTATCATAGAGCGGGGGCACACGATGCGTTGCGGCGGCGGTGCGGCGCCGGAGCGGTGTCGCTGCGTCGTCTTACATAGAAATATCTGTGGCATGTCACACGATGCGCTCCGGCGCCGCACCGGACTTGTAACCACCAAGACGAGGCGGGGAGGGGTGAATGCGGTGCGACGTCGGAGCGGCACCGCTCAGTTGTTTTGCGTCACAAGGAAGGACACACTGTGCAACGCTGCTACGACGCCGCTGCGACAGAACAACGTTACGGCGCCGCACCACTCGTGTGCCCACTGACACGATGAAATCTTTGCGGTGCGGCGCCGCAACGCATCGTGTGCCCCCGCCCATAGAGTCGGTTACAGTATATTTGTTATTGAGCTTAGTATACAAACATCAGTTAACTAGACAATGCGCCCGGCTTCTCTCGTAATGTATATAATATCCATTTTCAATTACCATATTAAAAAGTAACGTTTTAAAATAATTCAGGCCCTCATTATGAATTTATAAAGATACCTACATTGATTTTATATTAATAAAATAAAATACATGGAACAAAATTTTATATCTATTATAAATATAAAAATATATTAATATTACTTGAAACAAAATAAACTTCCAACTAAAGATATAATAAAACTGTAACATAAATTGTAAATAGTTCACAGTTCGTCTAGACTCGTTTAAAAAGCTAAACCCGTACGCTGGTTCTTTTTATTTTAAAACGAAAAGTTCACCTTCGTTACCCGATTATAGAATTTATTTTGTTAATTCGACGCCTACAAAACGAGTTTTAATTAATATTAAACATATCCAGAGTCTTTCAGTCTTAATTGATTTATTTAACGGTTTTTTCTTGAATTTCCTTTTGAAGAGCGGTAATTATCAGTTGAAAAAACGAATTTTAATTGATTTAAAACTGATATGTCTCAATATAATAATATATGCAAGAACAAAATATGGTTAATTTCATTGAAATGTAAGAAAAAGATATATGTATTGTGTCATAGTCTATACTAATATTATAAAGTGGAAAGGTTTGCAATTATTTATGTATGTATGGTTTTCACGCATAAACTACTGGACCGATTTTGATGAAATTTGGCACAGATAATCTTTAGACCCTGAGAAAGAACATAGGCTACCTTTTAATGCGAAATATGTACCACGGGCGAAGCCGGGGCGGACCGCTAGTAAAAAATAATAGTAGAGTTGTTTTCATTCATAAGAATCATATTCTGCTTGTTTCTTTCTCAATAATACCTGGATTCGATACCGGATGAGAACTAACAAAAAAGATCAGTCATCTAATATACCTACTAGTACCTACTAGCCAACACGAAAATTCCTTTTTAAGCAATAATTACTACTGTATTAATCTACTCTAGCAATGTATTTCAATAAAAAAAAAATAATAAAAAATAAAGTCTATTTTGGTCATCACTATACATAAACGAATAAGATCTAATCTATCAAAGAAGCTGTGGTTGAATCACTACATAGTGTAAAACAAAGTCGCTTTCTCTGTCCCTATGTCCCTATGTACCTATGCTTAAATTTTTAAAACTACGCAACGGATTTTGATGCGGTTTTTTTAATAGATAGAGTGATTCAAGAGGAAAGTTTTAGTATATAATTTATTAAGTTTAAGACATAGCGGGCGAAGCCGCATAACATAGTACAACTTTTAAAAGTTACTCTCGCTATATTTTGCGATAAAGTTGATTATAATCAAAATGTATCTTTAAATTCGATATTTATTTACATGTTATCCTTTGCACACCAGATCACCTCATAACTTGTTAAATATACTGCATAGTGCATATACTTTGTAAAGCAACTTCGTATTTATGTTTTGCTATTTTAAAATCAGGTTAATGATTTCGACAAATCGATAATACTCGCTTTTGACGAATATATACATAATATAGGTACTCAAACTCAAACTCAAACATATATATTTATTCAATTAGACTTCTTCTAGTAGCACTTTAGAATCGTCATAACATATTTTTAACTTTTACCACCATCTCTTATATTATATCTACTAGCTGCGCTCCGCGGTTTCACCCGCTTGGCTCCGCTTCTGTTGGTCTTCGCGTGATGCCTTCCTCGATAAATGGGCTATCTTACACCGAAAGAATTTTTGAAATCGGACCAGTAGTTCCCGAGATTAGCGCGTTCAGACAAACAAACTCTTCAGCTTTATGATATTAGTATAGATATGCAAATAAAAGCTCAAATTAAAAACGTAGGAAGTTGTTCAATTATATTAACTACAAGACAAATTCCCCATTGTTTCAATGGATATTGGATAGTGAAACAATATTCGATCAATAACAAAAACAATGTCATTCTCACGGATGTGGGCACCTTGGCAGACCTATCTTATAAGTAAATGTTTTTTTTAATGTATACTGCAACATTCTTCTTCGAATATTTCTATTGTTGTGGTGTTGAGCAAGGTCTCTTATGGTTTAATAGTCCCTTTGAACGCACCGTTACAAGTTTTGATTAATAGATATTATAATTGTATGATTGTATCCTTATTGCAAAAGTAAATCACTCTTTTTACCTATGTTATTAAACACCTATGTTTATTTTTAAATAACTTATGCGAAATGAAATAAAATTCAAATGAAATGTTGTCTGAAAGGAATCGCTGCATAGCGATAACACCGCCAATTGTTTTAATGTATTCTTAGGTTAAGTATTATTGTAATAATTATAAGAGCAATAGGGTATTAATAAATAAATAAATAAATGTTTTAATTTGAATTGACAATAAAATATTTTCTTGAATAATCCAATTAAAATTAAAACTCTACATTTTTATTTGGTAACCACAGGTTAGTTTACATTATCTCACGTAGGAACCCTAAAAACCTTTACTATTACAAATCAATAGCTTAAATTTTATCTAGACTTAATGTCCCATTATAACGAACACATACTTTAGTAGGTCACATGCCCACGACTGTTTTGACAAATGGAGTCTGTCCGGCCTCTGTGTGTCGTGAGATTGAAATTAAAAAAATTGCAACCGATTTGTGCTACTTGCGATATGAAATAGAACAATTGTGACTTGTAAGTAGCAAATAAGCAGTATTGCTCTTGCGGGGAATGAGGGGCAGAATAGGATTTGTATCAGACATGATTTACTTAATGTAGAGCAGTAGTTTAGCTGCAGATATAAATGCAGTATGCAAGGAATGTACAATATAAGGGTTTTCCGAAGATTTTCTATTCAATTTATGATTACATTACCGCTGCTATAATTGAAAAAATAGCCTATCTAAAGCTTCTAAAGCTAAAGAAAAAGTTTGACATCACACAAATGAATGTAAGCGCAGAGTATCAAGTTCTTAATTATGTAAATAAAATTATTTTTTCGTCAATTAGCAGTCAAATCAATAACAAAACAGACTTCGATTAATCATACATTAAATATAATTCACATTACGACATATCCAGTTAGCCCACACGCTAACCTATAGACCTATGTGTTACAATTTCGTTAAGACGATACACAAAAAAAAATCTACTGCTTGGCGGGCGGAGTCTAATAGCTCGCTATCGCGAACGCGGGTGTGCGCGAAGTCATTCTTGCAAACTCGCCGCGCTGCCGCTGGCCGACTCGGGACAAACATGTATGGAGTCGTCATACAGTTATAATATTCTTATACATATATATTTAATTGTTGATTTATTGGTTTTATTTTCTTGCTTATAAACAAATAATCTTCTTTTTAACAACTACTTAGACATTATTAATAATTATTATTATTTCGTAATGTTTACTTTATTACAAAATAATACAGGTTATAAATAATCTTTAAAATAACAAAAAATATTGTTACTATGAAAAAATGAAATGGTACTCAATAACGCGGACTACTGAATGGATTTAGATAGAATTTGATGCTGACGTAGATATTACGTCATGCCCAGAAATGAAAGGTAATATTTCTGAAAGAAGTTATAAACAACAAAAATACATAATATTAGCTAATGTGAAAGCGAATCAACCAATCATCCCACAAAAATGAAATGTGCACACAAATATTCATCCAAATCGGTTCATGTCATTAGGAGGAGTGACTGCAGCGCCATCTTCCGGGCCCAATTGTGTTTCCAGATCACCCAGGAACTCAATTTAATATACTTACACAAAATTTTTCGAAATGAAAACTCACATTACTATGTAAATATGAATATAAACCTGTTTTATTACTAAGCAATTTCCCGCACAGGTGTAGTAAGTATAAATGAAATAAATATCAACATCAAATTCTTTATACAACATACTTATCTACCACCTTCTAAGAAATGTAATTCTTGAAATTATTTCGTATTTTTTTTAAATATAATACTACTCCAATGAGCTCCTGTTCCATATTATGTCCGCCATACTTCCACTTAGTTCACCATGATTTTTTATTTCTTTGCACTTTGTTGCTTTTTGCTAAAAATGGAATCATGCGATAAAACCAGTAGAGCTTTGATAACATACATTTTTGACTGAATAAAGGTACTTACGAAGGAGTGGATTCACATTGTGAACAATCAGTGGGTTTATTTTCCTTCTGGATTCCGGATTTCTGAACAGATTATTTATGCTATAAATGAAAAAATCTTACACATTCGTTATGTACTTAAAACAGGGGTACATATCAAACATCGTCTATAATACAATTATCATCAAATTTAAAATAAAACCAACTTACTTCATTAATTTGTTCCAATTGTAAGCATTCTTTTTCCTCCAACCTTTATGTTTCTTCTTCTTATTTTCTTTATTGTCCCCATTTGTCTCATTTTGTCTTATCGTGTTGTCACCCTTTTTTACGATTGCGCGAGCGACACAAGTTCCCCGTGTGACGGCCGTAGCGGGAATGACTCGTGCAGCGATCGGGGTAGGAAGGTACAGGGCGGCTCTCGCTATATTGGCTGGTCGCGCGCTAATTTCAAGTATTTCTTGTTTATTTCAAAACCATCGCATATTTCAAAATTCTAAATCGGTAGACGTATAGGTTGTATATTTTATAGTTAATATCCAAAAAGTCGTAACTTTACGTTTGTTATTTTGAAGATGCCAGAGATTAAAAAAAATAACAATGATAACTTTGTATTTTTTTTCTATCGAGAAAATATCATGGAATCATGTTTCTAAAACGGTAGACGTATTGTGTTACTATTGAACTTTCTTGTCAAGAATTTTCATCACGACAACTTTAATAATATAAAAATTACGAAGGTTTGAAAAGGGCCGTAAATGTTAGAAAAATTAATTCATCACCTTAAGGTCATACATTAATCCTATCTATTTATAAGATATGATAATACAAGAGTCGATAAATAAATTAACATTTAAGCATTAATTATGCTATTATGAAAAGTGTAAATGTGTAGAATGGTTAATGATGAGAGTGCGGTTATATATTCTACCTGTAGAACTTACAGAAAACTCAAAAATTAAAATTAAGTATTACAATATTAATATTGTAATACTGTGGCTACTAGTATTTTCAACAACGTATTAACATTATATATGTAGTAGTAACAAATACAGTACATAGGTTTACCTGAATAAGACAGGTTACAATGTAAGTACATAAACTTTAGGTGATATTATTAATAGTATTTGTGAAAATTTTAACACCAATGGCTCTTAGACTACATTCACATATATGCGAATCGGCTTAAACATGTGCAATGCTTAATATTCTATACAAATCCTATTTATCTTGCCTATTTCTATCTCGGACTTAAATGGGGCTTGGTTAGGCAATACATGATTATCTAAATGCTTAGTGCTTGACTGTGCCTACGTTTATTACGCAATAGTTTAAATAAAAATAAATACTATATGAAAATGAAAAACATAAAGAAGTTATAGCTATGTAATGATAGCTTAAACAATATACCTATACATCGTGTTAATCTTTGTTATTATTAATTTAATTATGTCAAACAATAAAAGGCAGTAGCAAGGTATTTCGAATGATCTATTTAGAGAGATACTTTCGCATTTTTTGAAGTAAAACTTCTTTAGGCGCGACTAGGGAGTAACTCAGATTTTTTTTCTGACGGAAGTAACGCTGTGTAGTTTCCGCCATTTAAAAATAATAATTCTGATTGGTTGTAAGTATATGTCATATACTACACGCTTCTTGACTTATACGCCAGCTAGTGGCAAATATCATAATCAATTAGGATTATTTATTTTAAAATTTTTTGAAAATCTCTAAATATAATTGTTTATTTATTACTTTTAAAATAAGTAAATTAAAAATAAATTTTCTGACAATTGCGACATTTTATAATATTCAATAACAAGGTTATATTGACATGTGCGTTTTACTTCAATCGCGCGTAAAGGTTACACGCACACACTTTTTTTATATTTTTACTCGGGATTTTCAATCCAAAAATAGTTTCTAAGTATGAAATATTCTAACCGATAAAACAGATTAGAATCTCATACGTTTAAATTTAATCATAAATTATTAAAAAACAGGATATTATATTATAAATCACATAAGCTTAACCTTTAAGCTCAGTAAATACTCGACCAAGTTCGATTGTGACTCACTCGTCACTGACTTTGACACAATTAACGTTATTTTGCTTTTTAATCACGTACCTATATTACCTATATAGATAATAACTGAAATCGAAACTTTTATTCTGCTGGATAGAGCTCTTAAGGGGGCGCATAAAGCAAAATAACCAATCTTCTATTAGATGATACGTGTAATATGCAAGACCAAATCTAAAAAATAAAATATATATCAAACTAGATGATATGTTCAACGATTCTGTTTAATCAAAAACATAAAATATTAAAATTTACTCGATAAAAAAAAATCACCAAGTTAGCTCTAATTTTCACACTTTTACGTTTTCTACTTGACATGGTAATACTTATTATGATTTTTTTTTCATAAACAATTATATTAAAACATTTGCAAGATATTTGTCAGAGCATTTTGTGTAATTACTTTTAGTTTTGGTTTTATCTGCGATAAACCACTTTTGGCGCTCTTTTTTTCTCGAGATAAACGTTTGATTTTGTCACGATAAAAGTGGTTTATCGCAGATAAAACCAAAACTAAAAGTAATTACACAAAATGCTCTGACAAATATCTTGCAAATATTTTAATATAATTGTTTATGAAAAAAAAATCATAATAAGTATTACCCTGTCAAGTAGAAAACGTAAAAGTGTGAAAATTAGAGCTAACTTGGTGATTTTTTTTTATCGAGTAAATTTTTATATTTTATGTTTTTGATTAAACAGAATCGTTGAACATATCATCTAGTTTGATATATATTTTATTTTTTAGATTTGGTCTTGCATATTACACGTATCATCTAATAGAAGATTGGTTATTTTGCTTTATGCGCCCCCTTAACAATTATAAATAGGTATCGATTTAATTAACGGTTAATTGGCAATTCTATTGAATTCAAACGTGTAAGTGGTGTAACTGTGATAATTATAGGTACACCAGCTTTGAAAGCTTATGTGCAATCCGTTTAAATAAGAAGATAGAATCAAATGCATTTAGTTCAAAATAAATAGTTTAACAAAGAACATATTTGACGAAAAAATGAAGAAGCTTTTGCTTTAAAAGCTTACTAAATTTTCAATATAATATGTATTTAACACAAAAAAACAATGTTTAACTTGAAATGGGGTTCAAACATGATGACAATAATTGAAATAGGCTCGCATTTACCGCACCCTCACAGAGAGAAACGTAAAGTGTAAGTCACAAGACAAATCTATTTATTCTATATAATATACCCTACACTCCTTTTGATATAAAATCTTTGTTTTCAATAGGTACATCAATACATCTATACTAATATTATAAAGCTGAAGAGTTTGTTTGTTTGTTTGTTTGGACGCGCTCAAATCTCAGGAACTACTGGTCCGATGTGAAAAATTCTTTCGGTGTTATATAGCCCATTTATCGAGGAAGGCTATAGGCTATATTATATCATCTCGCTAAGACCAACAGGAGCGGGGCACAGCTAGTTTATGATATAACGTGTTTATTCTATTCGAAAGAATGCGTTATATTATAATATTTACTGAGCTGAGGTGCGGATTGTTTATGATGTATTCAGTATAACAAGCGCTTTTTCAAGAAGTTTAAAACTGAATTCATGAGTTTGAAAACATCTACCTATACTTTTTCCTTCCTGCATTTATCCAACCTAGGAAACAGCCCCGAGCCGTCATCGTCCAACTCAAAACTATCCGAACTTGACATTATAAAAAAAATCATATGCAATCGTGAGTCCATCTAATTAGACAAAAATCAATTACAGCATTTAATAGTTTCATGTGGTGTTTTAATGCAAAAAAAATCGGCATAAACCTTCAGATGAGTTCGTTTATTAGCCTTCATTAAACCTTATACTTTCAAAATAAATATGAAATTTAATTAGATTACTCGTCGTTTGCAGTTTGACGGCAGAGGTCAGCTGTGAGCGACCTCGCAAACACTCACGACTAGGGTTTAGGGACAGGAGTGACTCAAACCTAGCGGCTCTCAGTAATTATATTAAATTGTGACTCATTTCGTTTGTAGTATTACCATATTACTATTTATAGTGAATTTATGGAAATTAAAGAAGCTATAATTTGAATAATATAAACGCTATAACAAGCACTAAACTAGCTTACTTTAATACTGCACAGCGTGACAACATTGCGAAATAATAGAATTAAATTATTTTAATAAACACCAAAAGATGAATATATGCTCTGTATGTAAATGTTTTCAAGTTCGTATTTTTTCCTGTTGTTTTCTACTCTAAAAATAAGATTCAATTGGCATTATAAACAGTGATAGATTCCTACAAGTTGAAAGAAAGAAAAGTTCTAGGAAAAATTAGGAAGAGCAAAGCGAGCCATACACTTCGATCAAACATTCCGACTCCCTTTCGAGGGCTTCGATATAGTATGTATATTCATATCTATGAATAATTAAAAGATTATTTTATTGCCACAAAAATGCAATTTTTCCAATGCAAATTTCGTCAGAAAACTTCCGGGACACATAAAACCGTTTTTGTTAGTAAAATAAGGTACCATAGTGCAGTTTCTACAGGCAGAATGTATGATTTTCCTATATAAATGGAATATTTTTAATGTAAACATAAACTGCGACGTCCAAATCGCTCGTGTATGCTCCGCCTTGCTGGATATCATAACTGGTATCTAGATTAGTGCAATGTCATTATTTTTTGATTTGACTGGGTCAGGTCCAAGTCAGGTCACATTTCTTTGTGACATTTTCGACAGCAAGCAATATGTTTAGTGAATATTTTGTTAAGAACTTGCCTCGCGTTTTATAATATGTATTTATTTTTACGTATAATTGTATATAACGTTTGTGTATGAATAAATTTAGGTACGCAAGAAATAAATTTAAACGATTGACTGATTAAGTACATCGAAAATGTTTTAGATCAAATTGATATTTTTTAAAGGTTCTGGAATGGAGGCCACGAACTGGTCGACGAAGCGTGGGACGACCTCCCACAAGATGGACAGACGACCTGGTCCGAGTGGCAGGGAGCCGCTGGATGCAGGCCGCCGATGACCGGTCGTACTGGAAATCCTTGAGGGAGGCCTTTGTCCAGCAGTGGACGTCCCACGGCTGAAACGAACGAACGAACGAACGATATTTTTCAATCATAATACTTATATTTAATTTATTATTTTAATCTTAATTGATCCTGAAATTTATTACTGTTCTTAATTTTTTCTATAATAAACGCATACAACTTTCTTTGTCACCTTTCACTGGCGTACTTGAAAACAAGTTGCCCTCTAATAATTTATGTTATCTGTATTTCATATTCAAAAATTGTGATTACGAAATTTTATATAATTTGGTTTGTAAATGTAAATGCAAATACAAAAATGTTGACCAAGTTATGATAGAAAATGTTTGGGCAACATTACGAAACAATAATTGTAATCACTACATAGTATAAAACAAACTGTCGCTTTCTCTGTCCCTATGTCCATTTGTATGCAACTTTAAACTACACAACGGATTTTGTTTTTTTTTTTAAGAGATACAGTGATTCAAGAGAAAGGTTTTAGTATACAATTTATTATGCTTTAGGCAAAGTGGACGAAGCCACGGGCGAAAAGCTAGTCTAATTCAGTGCGTCGCTTAGAGACGTCCATAACATAATTAGTCATGGATGTTGCCTACCATAGAGGGGAATGGGATGGGATAAATCGGAGTCAAAAATATGAGTATTACAGTGAGCTATGCGATAATTTAAAAAATACTTAGGGTCGATATTTCAATTCTTGGATAAAACTTATCCGTCCAATAAAGTATTACACGATAATATTAAAATATCACGTAAACTGTCAAATACGATTAGAATACGTTTTTGAAAATTGTAATTTTATACATTATTCGACGAATAAGTTTTAACCAAGGATTGAAAAATCAACCCTTTAAACGTAACTTAGATACTTCTATCGAATTTAACTTGAAATGTTAAGTGTAAGTATAGGGGAAAAATAAAAAAGCAGATAGTATACAAAAAATAATTTATTACAGTTTAAACAGAATACATTTAAAATTGCTTAACATTTAACAATAAATCCCCATCAACCATCTTGATTCTGCAGCTGTTTCAGTTGTTTCAAGACCGTATCTAACAACTTTCTTCTATCCCTCTCATTCTTCTTGAGCACGGAGAAGACAGAAGACTTCTGTTCTGCTTCCTTCAGCTTCTCTAGAAGAGTGGCAGCGTCCCGGGGGGTGACCAGGGCGTACTTCCCCCCCTCCATGCCGATGTCGTGGAGGTAGGAGGACCAGTCCCACCCGGTTATGAGGTCGAGCAGTTGTCTGCGGAAAAACATAAAAGGAAAATAGGTAAAAACTTGTTTGTATGTAAGAAAAAAAATAATAATTTTCTCTAGCTAATAATGAATATTTTACAATATGTTGTACACGAGTCTATTATCACTTCGCTAGCCTTAGGTATGTGTTATAAAATTGTACGCGGTTATATATTGCTCTACAATTCTGGGCATCAAATTGGATATATGGCCGATAGATTCTGCCGATAAAAATCTTTATATTCTTCTTTGATATGGCAAACAATCTAAAAACTGTGATTAGTAATATTCGCCTGAAATTAAAGGCAGTATTCTTCATCCTTCCGTTGCTGGTAAAAAATGGCAATCGCAGAATGTTGTCAACCAACACTTGTCCCTTGTTACCTTGTCTCCTACATCTGGAGCAGAATCTGCTCCTATATCCACTTGTGGTTAACGAAATGCTCCAGCAATTCCACTGTCCCCAATACCTAGAACTGGACGTGTTTCCATACTCAACACAGACTCACGTTTTCCAGCAGTTCCTGTATCCCATACACCTTGCAACTGCAACTGCTCCCACTTCCCTCAAGACTTGCGTTTTCCAGTCCCCTGTCCACTTATATCCACCCCACATACCTAAGGCTAGCGAAGTGATCCAGCAGCTCACCCTGTCCACTACACCTGGATCTGGACCCAACCTACCAAAGTCGCACGTCCAGCATTCCCCCACCCCCTCCACCTGTATCTACCTGAGGCTAGCGAAGTGTTCCAGCAGCTCGCCCTCCCGCAGTCCGGGCACGGGCTCGCTGGCCGCGAACTGCTCGCACTGGATCACGTCCAGGTCGAGCTGGTGCAGGGCTCCCGCGGACACCTGCCGCACGCCCGGCTCCAGCAGTAGGGCTCGTAAGCGGAACGCGATGCGGGAAGTCGCTGCGCGGACTGCTGCCACGCTAAAGGGGAGTTAAACTTATAAATTTATAAAGAATAGAAAAAATTTGATCACGAGGCGGGACTCGAACCTTCATCCTTTCGCGCCATTCCGGGGCGGATGCCTGACCAATTCAGTCAATCGTGACCTGCCAGAGCGATCGAATTTATTCTATTCTTTCAGTTTTATGTGTCTAAGGGACACGCATAAATTACGGACTACTAACACGCTACAAAGCAGGCTTAAAGTTCATTAAGAATGGCCAAAAACATGACAAAAAACATGGGATGATTTTTCAACAACACAACAACAACAAGGACAAAATATACAGAATTAAATTATAGTATAAATCCAACAAAAGATAAAATCTGGTAAAGTCAAAATATACAATTTCATCCAAATAAGCAATTATCAAAATGTGGGTAGTTTAAAAAATATGTTACCGTGCGCGTTCGGGCAGAAGTTCTAGTGAGCAGAGCACGCCGGTGAGGTAACTGAGCATGTCCGTCACGAACGAGGACGCCTGTCCACGTGGCTCCACTGCACATACACAAAGTATTTCATTACGAATATAATGGTGACAAACACACACACAGAATTGCCAAAAAGACACTACGTCGTTTAACAGTCTTAAAAGTTAAAACTCATACAGAATTGACGTACAACAGACACTACGTTGCCGTACAACAGACACTATTTATACAACAACTGATTGCACACGGTTGCTAGATACCAAAAAAAAATGTGTGCGTGTACTAGTGTACACACGTAAGAAGTGAAACTTCTTTATGACCTTATTTTTCAAAAAATAATTTACTATATGCATTTTTACAAAAATACGTCGAATCACGCGTGGTAGGGATAAGAAAAAGATGGCGCGTAACGGAAAAATGTCACGCGTAACGAAAAAATGTTACATTAATTTTTTTTCCAATCCCGATAAAGAAGTTTCACTTTAATAAACTATCAATTCAATATTTTAATGTATGGCAGTACTGCGTATCATTAATACACTTTTGTAAGTCATATTTTTATTATTATTTTCAAAGACAAGTTTATTTATTTATATTAGTATTTATATTAGTCTGTAAAAACTCACCAAGCAGCCAGTCGTAATTTTCCAAATCCAGAAATTCGTCAACTTTGTTCTGCAAGTTCTCGCAAATCTGCTTCTCAGCATCGTCCCGAGCCGCTTGGAACATGCTTCCTGCGGCCTAACGAACAATACAATATTATTTTAAACATTTATAAATAATAATCTTAATATATGTATATAAATCTCGTGTCACAATGTTTGTCCTCAATGGACTCCTAAACCACTTATCCGATTATAATAAAATTCGCACACCATGTGCAGTTCGATCCAACTTGAGAGATAGGATAGTTTAAACATGTAGGTACCACGGGCGAAGCCGGGGCGGACCACTAGTTTTATTATAAATTTTAACGTAAATTCAAGTAAATTTTATTTATTTTAGAAAGAGATAGTCATTTACAAATTTAAATACATTGTATACATACAAACAGGCCCACATTTATACACAGAACCTCTATTGATCATGAAAATAATGATTTTCATCAAAACCTATCAACAAAGATACGTCACCTCGAAGAAACATAGATGGTCTTTCGAGCCGGATTATAAGTTTAAACGCATATGTATCTAATGAAATAAATCTCTTGAATATTCTTTCTTCCTATTTTTAACATAATTTAATTAAAAAAGTGTGTGTGCCGAGTACACGTGTCAGAAGTGAAACTTCTTTAGCAAGATGCAAATATACTAAAATCGTCGCCTTACTCCATGATGTGACGGTAATGCCCTCACGCAACCTTGAAAATTTACTCTCCACTCACCTAAAGTTTCACTTCAAAAACAACCCTTAATATATAATATTCTTGAATAGATTGGGGAGTATATAATTAGATAGATAGGAATTTACCTGTGTGGTGACCAGGTCAGAACCAGTTATGTTGCTAATGAACTCGTAGAGGTAAGGCGTCGCACTTTCTAAATACTGTGTGTCTACTATTATCTGTAACAAATAACGCAATTATATTTAAGAACCTAATATTTGTTATTTATTTTTTATCCTTATCACTCGAACAATTCGTACACACATAATCAACGCATCATCAATATTATGGAAACGTGTAAGCTCACAATGTTGTACTTGAAGCTTATAAGTGTTTTACACTCGTTAGTGTTGCGAATATAAGAAGTATAAGAAGAATCCGGCTCGAAGGACCACCAAATTATTGGTCCTTCGAGCCGGATACTTCTAAGTTCACTGATGATTATACGAATACGACTTGCACGAACGTAAAAGTGAAATTTTGAGAGGATGAATTTCTTTTATGCAAAGCCGCAAAACGGATTTTGATGATACTTACGGTACTGTAGTTTATGTACCTAGCAAAAACACATGAGCTATAGAAATTCTCGATTTTGTCTGTAGTATCCGGAGTCGATAGCTAGTCCAAAATGCAAATGCTTTTCACGCAAAATAGGAATTTGGAATTGAATAAATAATAATAATGTTTCCAAATTATTAATTCGAATTTAGAATTTGGAAACATTATTATGATATGGCTATTGCATAGCTTCTATCGCGGGCCTTGAGCGCGGGGACCGAATCGAGAAATTTCGTAACGAAAAAACCTCACGCTCGCCACTCCGACGGGCGCGGAAGTGTGGCTTGAAGGCATAGCATGCAATAGCTTTACCGCGGCAGTCCCCGAGTGCCACACGTCTTTTTTTTTATTAGACCTGCAGCAGCTGCATCAGCGGCAGCGGGCGGCGGAACAGCGCGGACAGGCAGCCCGCGAACGAGCGGCTGAGCAGCAGCGAGGCGGACTGCCGGGCGGCAGCCGCCCGCCTCGCGCCGCCCAGCCCCAGCCCCGACGAGAACTTCAGCCACGCGTAGATGAACTCCTTCACCTGCACGTACACCGCCGGCACTATCGACGAGAACGGAAACCTGGAAGGACAACAAAATGTATAAAGTGAAGTCCCATGTCCCCAAGTGGGGTACGGGGCAGATGCATTATACATCTGTTTCACTGATCGATTTTCTTTAGGGACAAGTAGGTGATCAGCCTTCTGTGTCCTACCAGACCAAGACATCTTTTTTCCTCGTCTCCACCGGGAATCGAACCCAGGACTTCTCGGTGCTACGCTCACGCGTCAACCACTGTACCAAGGAGGCGGTCACAACAAAATGTATAGCTTTCAATAAAAATAGAGTAGCAGTTTGAAAAAAGGCGTACATGCCGAGCACACGAGTCAGAAGTGAAAGATACCAAATCGTCGCCTCACTCCATGACGTGACGGTATTACCATGACGCGACCTTGAAATTTGATTCTGAACGCGCCTAAAGAAATTTCACTTCAATAAATTCTAAAAATACTGCATCACTTATTGATTCTGTTGGTAAAAATACAAACCTTCTCGGGAAAGGCTGCGTCTCCAGCTCGTCCCCGTCGTAGGGGAACGTGTCCATCACGCCATCGTATTGCTCTTGTGATTCCACCTATAAGACATCTTACTTTTATCCATTTGCCTATCGAAAACATGTGTTTGGTTATCCAAGTTTCATTTGGCCAATCATATTTTAAGTTTTTAATTCACAGAAATGCTTCAATGATAACTCCTTAAAAATCTTCTATCTTATGTTTAAAGCTGTCGATTACGAAACAATTCAATCACATATTAATATGAAATCTAAAATATCGTTGTAAATTTTTAAGCCATTACATCTAGTTCCCTAGATGTAATGGCTTAAAAATTTAATTCCTCCAATCCTCCAATCCCGCAAACGCAGGATCCCGCTAATGCGGGATCCCGCACCTTTTTTGCGGGATCAAAAATGCGGGATTACTCATGCGGGATCCCGCACGTTCGCGGGATTGAAAAAAAGTAAGAAAAATAGGCTCAGACGATGATCGGAACTATTATCGGACGGAACGGAACGTAATCAATGTCAGTTCCAGTAGGAAATAATATTGTAATACTGTGGTTCCAGTACTCTATGACTGGGGATTCCCCTACGGCGCACGAGGATTTAACTTTGCGCGTACTGAATGGGTGGCACAGTCTAGAGCTGCTGTGCGTGTACCCACTCGAGATAATTCAACTGATTTGATATTGACACTTTTTGAATGTGGAGGGAATAGGGGGAAGTACATATTTGGAAGCTGTTTATATAGCTGTTTATGTAAAGTCAATTCCGCCTAAAAGTGCCGCCTTTTTCCGCCGCTGGCTATTTATGCAACAAGATAAGATCAAATCTAAAAGATGAAACGTTAGATACTTTATCATTTCTTCGAAAGTATTTTCAAAAAAAAATAAGCTGATTTAAATGCCTCTAAAACCAATGAATATGTTCTATTTCAAATAAAAATTTAAATATGAAACGTGAAATATTGTGAATATTTTATTGTCTTAAACATCATTATATTTAATTTATAATATAAGTGATAACTTTGCTTCATGTTGATAAGAATAATTAAAAATATTTATGTGTATTTTCTTTCTTTAAATAATTACATGAAACAAAAATAATAATAATTAAAATCAATCCCGCAAATCCCGCGGGATCCGCGGGATTGATGATCTTAATCCCGCAGGCTTGCGGGATCGCGATTTTGATGCGGGATTGGATTCTCTAATTACATCCATGCCAAATCATGAGGATAAGATGCCACATAATCTAATTCTTTCTTCTCTACCTACCTCAATAGGCAAGAACGACGCGTTGTCCAATATATCCCTAAACACAACCACCCATCGCTGCATCAACACTTCTGTGTAATGTTCCGCCATTTCTTGCAAGAGTTGCGGCAGAGGGTCCGTCGGAAGACCATAGCACCTATACGATGGTAATATAATTTATTGGAAAATTAAAAAAAATCTTGTGTATTCATTAAGAATTGTGAAAAATCTAAAATTGAATTTCTTCCAGCACATTTACAATTTTACATAAGGGGCATTTCACGCGAAGCGGACACACATTTGAGGGCCAGTTTTCAGATTTCGGTTATATTTTAGTATGTTACACCTGTATATACCCTCGGTATGAATACGAAATATTTTTGCATTTAGAAGCTAAGTTTACAAAATACAGGTATTTGAAGACGTCAGTCAGATGGGATAGAAAATAAACCCCAAAAATTTTAATTAAATGAGGTGTCAACATGAAATGCTCCATAAATAAAATCAGTTTTTACTTTAAATATGGTTATGATTACATAACTTACCATCACTCGTTCTGTTTTGCCTAATTCGTGGTTGGTGTGAAATAAAAAAATTGTATAGTGAAATTGCATAAGTACTGTGAACGCGCCAGCTTTAGTTAATCGGCCTATACGAGGCCCTTGTCCCAGCAGTGGGAACGTATATGAGCTGATGATGGTAATATTTTTAAGGCAATGTTCCCTTAAAAGGTCTTGGCTCAGTAACGACACCTTTTTACACATAACTAGCAAACCCGGCGAACTCCGTTTCGCCACCAGAGACACCTTTTCTTTGCTATAAACCTCACGGAGCCCGAGACCTTTCCAACGAATGCAAAACCGTGGAAATCGGTTCGTGCGTTCTGGAGTTATAGCGCCAGGAAGGAAAACCCGACTTATTTTTATATGTATAGTAGATATTATGTATGTACATAGTATTATGATCAAGCTGGTTGAGTGCACTAACTTGAGCGCGTGTATGGCTCGCACGAGCGCGTGCTTGAGCGCGAGCACGCGCGTGGGGTCTGTGCTGAGCGCGGTGAGGGCACGCAGCGCCGCGCCCGCGCCCCGCGCCGCGCCGCCCCACGTCTCCACCACCCACTCCTTGCTCACCAGCCCGCCGCCCGTTAACATTATACAGGGTTAGTTTTCAATGACCAGCCAAAATTTAAAATTAAGATCTATATATTAAACCGAAGGTACATTTGAAATATTATTGTCGAATAAAAAAATAATAATAATAGCATTCATTTGAAAATGTCTTAAAAATTTCCTAAATCGTAAACACGCGATAAGCTTATTGAGAATCAATGCACTTGTGTGCGTGCGCGTATCGCCAAATTTATGTGTGTGCTAACTTCTACCTATCTAGGTTGTTGAACAGAATTGTGCTTTTGTAATGTCCACACGTTCGCTTTTTAGTGGCGGACAGGAATGAAATCTAATTAAAAAAAACGATTTTTTTTTTCATTAGATCGAAAATGTTATCGATTCTGAACCATTTCTGAAAATTTGGCCGGTCATTGAAAACTAACCCTGTATACAATATACAGGGTGTCCCAAAAAGGAGTGACGAACGGAAGCTGGGAGGTAGAGGACCTAGAGGGCTATCCGAATCACCCCCATGTATGTTATGCGATTTTTCGTATTTTCGGAGTTATGACGTTTTTTTCAATTTTTCACCTATCGCCGAGTACGATGATATTTTCACTCATAGTGACGTCAATTGTTGCGCTAGATGCTTGATTTTTTTTTTTGTTTGCTAAGCTGAAAGATAGGCCAATTCAGTATGGTAACATTTACTATACTTTACCAGTTAAATAGTTCATGTTTTGTTTATTACTCGGCTGTTTCGGGAACACATTTTTATTACGCGATTTTATGTCTTTTTTTTTTTTTTTTTTTTATGTCAGAGCAAGCAAAGGGGCAGGTGGGCCACCTGATGGTAAGTGGTCACCACCGCCCATAAACACTTGCAACACTAGAAGTGTTGCAGGTGCTTTGCCGGCCTTTTATGGACAAATAAGCTCTTTTCTTGAAGGCCCCAATGTCGTAGTTGTTCGGAAACACCGCAGGTGGCAAATTGTTCCACAGTTTCACCGTACTCGGAAGGAAGTTGCGGGTGAAGCGGACAGTGGTGGAGCGCCAACCATCCAGATGGTGCGGATGGAACAGATTTTTACGGCGTGTGGTCCGGTGGTGGAACTGTGCGGCTGGTAGTAGATGGAACAATTCCTCAGAGCACTCCCCATAGTAGATTCTGTACAGTATACAGAGAGACGCAACGTCTCTTCGCACTGACAGAGGATCGAGCCTATCGGAAAGCCTACGGTCATCGACAATTCGAGCTGCTCGACGTTGGATGCGGTCAAGAGGAAGGAGTTGGTACTGTGGAGCTCCGGCCCAGAGATGAGAACAGTACTCCATATGCGGTCGCACCTGAGCCTTGTACAGCTGAAGTCGGTGGGCCGGCTTGAAGTACTGTCTCGATCTACTGAGCACACCAAGCTTTTTCGAGGCTAATTTAGCCTTCGCTTCCAAATGACTGCGGAATTGAACGTCACTCGAGATTTCAACTCCGAGGATTCCGATTTTCGGCGATATACTAAGGGGAGTACTCTTAAACCGAGGTTCTACGACAAAATATCAAATATCAAATGTCTAGTTTAATTGTAATTTTAACATTTCAAAAATCAAGACGCTACTACTACAACTAAGATGTCCCCATATGAAAATCACATTACACTTCATTCATTCAGTTAAATGGAGAATCAGTTCATTTTAATTAAGTAAAATCAATAATACGATACGTAACAACCTCGCCTTAATAGTTTTTAAAGTGAAACTTTTATTACATCGTCTCAAACTTTTTGGTCTGTGTAGCGCATGTCGCGTGTATCGCGGCTGACGAGTAGGTATACCTACTCGGCAGCCGACCGTCACGCGACATGCGCTACACAAAGCAGTGTTCGGAACCGTTCGAACAGTTTCACTTTTACCGTGGTTTCATAAAACCACACAACATTTTTTTGTAAAAAATATCACTATTTCCGCTTTACTGAAACTTTTTTATATGTATATGAAGAAACATTATTTGGTTGTTCAAAAGACATCATTCGTTTCAATTTTAATAAAAATATTTCGTATTTTGGGTGTAAATAGAACAAATATCAAAATATTATTTATTATTTAATATTAGAAGAATTTGTTTTAATTCTTAAGGGAATTTAACATTTAAAAAAGTACTATTGTGTAAGTTGTCCAAAGGACATTATTTCCCGTGAATAGATCGGTTCGTGAAGTTAAATCCACAAATGTATTTAATCAACATCACTGCTGCTTATATAATCTTAATCTACGAAGAATTATCTTCTAAATGAAATAGTAAAATGCTGAAAATTAAGTTAAAAAAAAATACGAGAAAATTATGATCGGGACCTTTAAAAATTAATTGACCCATCTATATTATTTTTTATTTTCATTATTCGCATCCGCATTCATATATTTAAATATGTATATGAATGCGGATAGCGGTAGTTTTTAGTCAAGAACACGGGACATTTTATTTTTAGAAAGAAAGAAGGAAGAAACCATTTTATACCAATACACACAAACACACAACAATAGCATTGTAAATAATTATGAATAATTTATAATAGGTAACACACACAAGAAAACATAAATTTATGTATGGTTACTTGCGCTAAAAAAGGAAGCAACTCAGGATACCCGAGGCATAATACCTTAACACTGATTTTCAGTGCGCCTTACGTCATCCACGTTGTCAGTTGCTTTACTGGATAATAAATTAATAATTCCTGAATAATAATAATTTTGTCATATCCATCATGGAGTTCAAATGAATTAAATCGCGGGCAAAAACGACTCTGACGTTTTTAAGCTATATAAAAGTGACAAAAAAAGTATTATGCTTATTAAAATTATCTAATAATGATCATGAACCTTTATTGCACTATACAAATAATCACATTCACGATTGAAAATTCCAACAGCACTACCCCGAAGATCTTTTAACCATTTTACCGTTTTACCCATAAAAATGGCAAATTCATTTTCAAAATACTGGCAGCATACGTTGAAGTTTTGTATTCCTTCGTATATGTAAAATTATTATTTGTATACAAAATTAAATAAGCCAAATAATCTACAGAAAACCTGTAAAACGATGTTTTATCTTTTTGTTTGTTTTCGGGAACAAATTTTACAGCGTTTTAATATCACAAGACAGCATTTTTTTACTAAAATAGCAAACCCCTTTTGACGTATTGCATGAGACTAGAATCGCGCTGGCGGAGGTTCGAATTCGTTTTTGATTTCGTATTTTCTTTGACAAGGGCGATGGATGATTGTCATGTTCCCTTTTATTTTGTAATCTAAGAAACATAGTATATATTATTATACACTTATCTCAATGGCACGTAACACGGAAAATTAACGATTAGGTGACTCGTCTACTATTTTACTTGTTTTTATACAAAAATCAGGAAAAAATATTTTGATCGAAAAGGGAATCAAGTTTACCTTGGCAATACAATTTATACTAATATTATAAAGCTGAAGAGTTTGTTTGTTCGTTTGAACGCGCTAATCTCGGGAACAACTGGTCCGATTTGAAACATTATTTCGGTGTTAGATAGCTCATTTTTCGAGCAAGGTTATAGGCTATATATCATCACGCTGCGACCAACAGGAGCGGAGCCACGGGGGTGAAACCGCGCGGAGCAGCTAGTCAGGACATATAAATTAAAAAACAACTATACCAAAAATAAAAATGTTTTCACACTGAGTTGTTAACCTAATATATACTGTACAGCAACTCACCAGTTTTAAGAAGATGCTCCTCCAGTATGAAGAAGCCGAGCACAGCGTTGAGGTAGTTCTTCATGTCCTGGGTGGAGTCGTGGAGATTCCCTTGGGGAATAACCACGAGACTCGCTTGTTGTTTGCGTTGAGCCCTAAAGAAGACATTCATGTGTATTGTGTATACCGTACACTAGTTTATACTTTAGACTAGCTTTCCGCCCGCGGCTTCGCCCGCGTTTTCAGAGACGTGTCACAATGTTTGTCACAATGTTTGTCCACAATGGACTCCTAAACCACTTAACCGATTATAATAAAATTCGCACACCATGTGCAGTTCGATCCAACTTGAGAGATAGGATAAGTTTTATCCCCGAAATCCCACGGGAACGGGAACTATGCGGGTATTTTAAAACGCGGGCAATGCCGCGGGCGGAAAGCTAGTAACAAATATTTATGCAAGTTAGTATCCATCAAGTTATAATATTCAAGACTAGCTTTCCGCCTGCGGCCTCGCCCGCTTTTTCAAAGAAAATCCCGCATAGTTCCCGTTCCCGTGGGATTTCCGGGATAAAACCTAGCCTATGTTGCTCAATGAAGATGCAGCTTTCTAATGGTGAAAGAATTTTTCAAATCGGTCCAGTAGTTTATGCGTGAAAACCATACATACATACATAATTACAAACCTTTCCTCTTTATAATATTAGTATAGATAGTATAGATAGTAAAGATATTCACCAATTTAGGGATATTTCAATAGCCAATAAATATAAAACTTACCTATAATACTGCACAAACTCTGCACTAGCGCCGAGAACAGTGTGTATGTGCATACATCGGTACAGCGGACTGAAATCCACGAGCTCATGTGGGCACTGCGCTGTGTTCTCAGCATTTACTGAACCTGATGTTGCCATTTCTGGAAACATTTTAATATGTCACCGTTTAATTTGAAACAAGTTAGTGTTATCTACTGTAAAGATATATAATTGCGATAAAAACTCTAATTAAGTTTTCTATATAAGATTACTCACCCTTTTTGTTTTTAACGATATTCTCCAAGCTTCTTCCGAGCATTTCTTGTGTTTGCTTTAAAGCCATTGCTCCAACCTGAAATTAAATTCATCATTAAAAAAATACTAAATACTAATCTATATAATATATAAAAATGAAACCCGTTTCGCGTTGTCACGGCATCACGTGTGAACGGCTGAACCGATTTCCAATTTCCGATTTCCCCCTCCCTACAGGCTACACACCATTTATAGCGGGAAGCTTGCGCATATAAAATAGTATTAAAACTTGATGCGCAAATATCCCCCACCACGCTACTTTTTGGCCAAGAAGTTTGCCGGGCGCTATACTGATCGTTACCTAAAATCACCCCCCCCCCCCCCCTCTTTCCTTCCTTACTTACCTGCTGTCCCTTTAACTGAGTAAGATCCATACACTCACCTGCGGACTCATCCGTCTAACAGTCTCCAGGAAATCCCTCAAATCGGCCATAGAGGCATCTTTAACAGCGCTCCGCAACTGCGGCACGTGGGCCGCGATACGCGCACACCACGCGTATGCGCCTGCGCGGGGCAGTTGTAAGTGTTCGAGCTGTTCAAGCGTTTTTAGTGCGGGATAGTACCTACAAGTTGTATGGTTTCATTATATTTGAGATCATTTTCGAGAAAACAGTTTTTTAACTGATATAAGTACCTAAATAAATGCATGAATAAATATTCTTTATTGTACCACCAAAATTTAGGACACATTTTAAAAACTTTACTTACAATATATCTTAATATTACATTAGTAAAGAAAACATAAACCCGATTTTTGGCTAGTGAAAGTAATAATAATTATAATTTTATGATTTTAGAGGTGATTTGTCTTTATAAAAAAATTATTCGCCGAATTCGAGAATAACTCAATTGATTTAACAATTTTAAGTAAGATTTTTATGGAGAGAAAACACGAAAAAGGGGCAATAAGGCAGAACAAGGCTAGGGCAACTTGATGATATAAACTAATTTACTACATAATCACAAACCTTTTAGCCTCAACCTGTGCCTTCAGCTTGGAGTAAGTGGTGAGCAGCGGCAGACACAGCTCCATCTTCTCAATCGTGGCCGCAATGTTCAGCTCCACTCGCCGAGCCCTGATCAGCTCTTCGGCACGAGTGCATAGACCTGGAAAGAAGATTCAAAAAGCTTGTAATATAATGAATGTGTAACTTAATTTTTATTTTGTGTAACAAATTTTCTATGCTCCTAAGTTGTAAGACAAATGCCCTAGAATTTTATTTTTGTACTTGTTCAATTAACTAAAAACTCACAACACAGTTGATTTTCTATAAAGCCAATATTAAAATATTTTTTGTATGGATAAATTTAACATTAAATATACTATATTGAATTTACCACAATTTTCAAAGCTTTTCAACATTCTTATAACAGTAAAGACAAATTCTAACTTACATCAGAAAATCAACATGTTATTTTACCAACAGGATTGTGGAAATTTCAATAGAAACATTCTAGGAGATTCTTACTTTATGACATTTTATAATTCTAATGGAACTTACTATCGGCAGTCTCTTTAACATTGGCATCTACATTTGATATCTCTGTATGCAGCTTCTCAGCATGAGTTCGCACCTGCAGCAGCTCGTGGATAGCATCTATGAACCCCTGGAAATTAAATAATATATTGTAATATTATTGCCTTTGTGTGTGCAGGTGTTAATTATTCTTTCATAAAAAACAGTTAATTAACCCAAACACACTTTGTTAGAATGTAAGTAAAGCTGCAGGATCCAATTAGCAAAAGCTTATCTTTTTCTCACAATTTATAAATTATCACAAAGATACAATATTAAACTTTTTTACTATCAGAAAATGTCATTAAATTAATTACTATTGTGGTAATGTACCCTCTGTCTTTTGTATGCCTCATACTTACTACTCAATGTGTAAGTTTACAGAAAATAATAGTAAAGAACTCACTTGATAATAGAAATTGCACAGTTTCTCAATTTCCTTGTCATGCTGCTTGATCCTCTCGTCCAGCTGCTGAACAAACGCTTCATGGCCGTCTCCTTCATATACGGACCTGAATGCTGGACCCCAGTAGTCATCTATCCCTTCTATTTCCTACAATGAAAAAAAAACTTACGTCATTTAGTTTTTTTTTTTAAAACACACGTAAAAAAAATTTAGAGTAACCATGTAATCGGGAGTATTATTTAATCTGTATTGTATTCTGTAGGTTCATAAAAACTACTGCTACTGATACTTTGAACTGATATTAAAATTTCTAATGTAGGAGGCGTATATGCATACGACAAACATATACCTACCTGGATAGTTGCGTTAGTCATGGCGTTATGCTAAAGTATTAGCAACACCCCAATATTCAATCTTTTTTACTGTTGGGGTAATTTTCTGTTATCTTCTTCTATTTATTTATTATAATCCAAAATAAATAAATAAAATTTCACTTCAAAATCAAATCAAAATAACATCTGACAATTGACATATTTTGTGACGTTTGACGTAGATAAGATGTCTGACATCAGAACAATAAAGTCTGACATAATACATTTATACAATGTTACCAACCTACTATCGAGCTATCTACTCTTTATGGGCATCGATTATACTTTTGTATTTTTGCCTAGGAATAATAATTATACACCGAGCTTGGTTTAATTTTAAGTACTATAAGGGTCTATAAATGCCTAGTTATTTTTTCATAAGTAAAACAAAATAATTAGAATACTATCAATTAATCGTTTTAAACTAGTCTTCATTAAATTAATTGATTTCGGCTGTTTTCCAATTACAGAGCATAATGCGACTCAGTGCCGCACAATGCCGAATTATGCTGATGCTTAATTGGAACATGAAACGCACCAGCAGGTTGCGCTAACCTGTGGCGCTAACGTTCAGTGTTGAAAAAAAAATATTCATAGAGTTAGCAATAACCTCATAATTTGTAAATAAAGTGGTACCTATACATAATAATTGGTTGAAAAATATTTACGGTTATTTTAAGTAATTTGGATTTTGATTATTTCATTAACATTTTTTTCAATGTTTGTACCTTCATCCATACTTATATTTATTTTTTTAACACAATTTGAATTAACTTTGATTATTTCGAAAAAACTACAATGAAACGAAAGCTTTAAAATTTTTTCCAACAATGAATAAATACTAACGATAAATCTTAATTACTTTTTCTAGTGCTCGATTGTGCGAAGCGTTGCTGTAGTTGGAACATTCAACGTTAAGCATTATGCCGCAGAATGCGCTCTAGTGCTGTAATTGGAAAACGGGGTTCAACACGTGATAAAATTTGAAACATGCCTATAAACTGGCAGCTGTCTGCTGTCATATCGCCAACAGCTGCCAAGTGCCAATTGCCATAGCCACCATACTTTGCTCCACAGCTTTGCTCCGCCAAATATATTTCGCTCGGTGGATGGTCGTGCGCGCGGCCAATTAATTATTAATTTATTTAATAATATTTAAATTGTACAGTGTACAAGTTTAACAAAAATAGATGCTGCCTAAATTTAATTAATTCTAAAATTAAGCCTTAATATTTTTATCGGTATCATATTTGGGGTCCGGCAACCATGGCTCACTGTATGAGAGTTTTGCATGGCCAGGTAAGATATACGTTTTATATCCACGTTCCACGAGTAATAAATTTATTATTATAATGAACTCGTTCAATGGTCATGATTTATCTCGATCAGTTTGTTTACTATTTTATCATCGGAGACACCATTAGTGATAACTACTGAATGAGAGGTCACATATTTGAGGTCAGTTTTGGTTACCTCTGCTGTAATTGCTATCGCTTTCTCGTTAATTTGCGTTTGTTATCTAGTACGCACTGGATAGTAAGCGCGAGGATGTTCAGTTTGTTGTTTTTTC